>NW_011495050.1:6177537-6189848 GCF_000754665.1 Bison bison bison
GAAATAGATGGGGAAATAGTGTCAGACTTTATTTTTCTGGGCTCCAAAATCACTGCAGATGGTGACTGCAGCCATGAAATTAAAAGACGCTTACTCCTTGGAAGGAAAGTTATGACCAACCTAGATAGCATATTGAAAAACAGAGACATTACCTTGCCAACAAAGGTTCGTCTAGTCAAGGCTATGGTTTTTCCAGTGGTCATGTATGGATGTGAGAGTGGACTGTGAAGAAACCTGAGCACCGAAGAATTGATGCTTTTGAACTGTGGTGTTGGAGAAGACTCTTGAGAGTCCCTTGGACTGCAAGGAGATCCAACCAGTCCATCCTAAAGGAGATCAGTCCTGGGTGTTCTTTGGAAGGACCCATGCTAAAGCTGAAGCTCCAATACTTTGGCCACCTCATGCAAAGAGTTGACTCATTGGAAAAGACCCTGATGCTGAGAGGGATTTGGGGCAGGAGGAGAAGGGGATGACAGAGGATGAGATGGCTGGATGGCATCACTGACTCGATGGACATGAGTTTGAGTGAACTCCGGGAGTTGGTGATGGACAGGGAGGCCTGGCGTGCTGCAGTTCATGAGGTCATAAAGAGTCGGACAGGACTGAGCGATGGAACTGAACTGAACTGAAGCAACTGAGCACAAACCCACAAGGTTTGTATGTAAAAGACTCTGATGTCATAAAGAGCTTACACCAGATGTGCTAGTCCTCGTAAGTGATGATATGCTGTAGGTTTTGATATGATGAAAAAGATAAATATCCAAAGACTCATCTGGCAGCCATATACAGGATGGATTAAATTTGGGAAGGGACAGAAGAGAACCAATAACAGGCAGTTACAATAATCCAGGTGTGGAATGATGACCGCCTAGACCTTTTTTATCCATTATGTAAAACTCATGGCAACAGTCATGTCTCTGAAGCCTTTCAGAAAATAATACAAAAACATGGCCTTGCCAACTTGGAGATTACCAGTTTCCCTGGACAGAGGCCATAGACCAGTGAGTCACTGGAGACATTTTAAACAATACATTCAGACAGTCTCACTTTGTATTCAGCTGCTGTATACCTGGAAGGTAGGGTAAGGTTATCATCAAATACTGTGCTGAATAATTCTGTGATGCATAGACCAGCCATTCAACCTATAAAACTACAGCCCATGACCCGACCGGCAAATGGAATTATATGTTGAGAAAAAATGTCACCTACTGTTCTATATTCACGTCAATAGGTCCCACTAATTGAAAAAAGGTTGAGTTTATCAAGATTTAGAGAAAACAACAGTTTCTGTGGCCACTCTCAAATTATAGGGAAAATCCCTCAATTTGCTGTCATAAACAATGTCTTTAATTTAGGAAAAAGGATGAAAAAATGTTAATGTTGTTAAGCACTTCAAATGTTTTCGATTCACATTCATTTTCTATTTGCTTTTTCAGAACGTTTCTGCCTGTGTGCTCTGTTTACTAATGTGGGCAGTGTAATAAAGGCTGGCAGGATAGAAGTACTGCTTCCCATTGGTATTCTACAGGGTAGACAGAATCTACTTTAGGAGCCTAGGATAAGCACCTGAATTTATTTAGATGCTCCTGGCATTTCAGAGAACTTGATGCTTCTCTCTGCTTTACCCCTTTAGATCTTATAGGAGAGGCAGAATCTACATGTGCCTAAAATAATTCACTGAGGCACAGAATAGTACTAGGGGTGACTCCCATGGTTTAGTGAGTGATGCCTCTCAAACCATTGTCTCACCAGATATGGAGTGTGCACTCTGCTGTTAGGCTGCGGTCATTCTGGGCGAAAGGAGAGGAAGCCATGCAAGCTCTGAGGATAGCAACAGGGGGAGCTAGGAGAGAAAGCGGGGAACCTGAGTAGTCCGGCCACTGTATTGGTTCAATACAGGCCAGCGCTGTCCAACAGAAATGTCATGAGAGCCAAGATGTGAGCTGCATATGTAATTTTAAATTTCCTTGTACCCACATTAAAAAAGTAAAAATAAACAGGCAAAATTTGTTTTAATAATATATTTCATGTACTCTAATATGTTCAAACTATCATCATTTCAACAAGCAATCAATACAGATATTATTTATACAAATCTTGTATTCTATTTTGTATGAAATCAGGTATCTATTTTACATCTTCAGCACATCTTAATTTGAATTAGCCACAATTGAATTGTGTAATAACTACATGTGGTTAGTGGCTACGCTGATAGACTCTAACCTTTTGCAAAACTGCTTAAACCAAGAAAGGTGTTCTCATTCAAAAATATGCATGGGATGTCACTGAAATAAGCTCATCAGAACTGAAGAAGAAAAAAGGGAAAAAAGATGAGGAATATTTTACAGTTGTGCTAACCCAGTGCTGAAGTTTATTCTCATGAGGGAATTCTCTCCTTGTATGAAATGCAAACAGAGTGCTTGCAAATGAGGATACGACAGTAAAGGTGAATATTGACTGATGGTGAAAGGTTGCTGGCCTACAACAAAATGAGCAAGACAAAGACAATATACTGAGATTTCCATTAAGTCAAATACATTTAAGTTAAAATGCTTCCTTTTACTTTGATTCTCTGTTTTTCCTCTTTTGTGTGTCAAAAAATAATCTCTTCTGTTAAACTTTAGTAATATTAGTGGTTGGTGTGTTTTTAATGTATCTTCTGGCAAAATAAATCTTGGCAAATACATACTGATTCTGAACTTTAAAAATGTCTCTTTGAGATATGAAAATTAGGAAAATAAGTCTAGAGACAACTGTTAAAGGTGATAGAGACCTATTTTGGGAATCAGAAGTTCAAGTCCTGTTTCTGCAAATCAACACTTTCAATAATTCTATTCCTATTTTGTTTCAACTGTTCATTTGTCTTACTTTTTTTTATGTTTATTTATTTATTTGGCTGCAGTGGGTCATAGTTGTGGCATATGAGCTCTTAGCTGAAGCATGTGGGATCTAGTTCCCTGACCAGGGATTGAACTTGGGCCCTCTGCATCGGGAGCATGGAGTCTTAGCCACTGAACTACCAGGGAAGTCCCTGTCTTATGTTATAAATTCCATATATAGTGAAAAGATTTCTATAATACCCTCCAGGTCCATCCATGTTGTTCCAAATCATAGACTTATAGAGAACAAATTAGTGGTTCGGTGTAGAGAAAGGAGGTCGAGTGGCAAGGTAGGGAAAGAGGATTAAGAAGTACTTACAACTCTGTATAAAATAAATAAGATACAAGAATGAAATGTACAGCATAGCAAATATACCCAATATTCAATAATAACTTTGGAGTACAATCTATAACAATATTGAATCACTATGTCATGTACCTGAAACTACTTTTAATATAATATTGTAAGTCAACTATATTCAACAAATAAATTAATCAATCAATTACTTAATTAAAGCAAAAACAAAATACATTCAATGGCCTGAATCCACTCACTGAGATTCTCTGGTCCTCACATATTAATCTGCAAAATGAGAGATTTGGATCAGGTTACACTAGAGTAGATCACACCTTTGAAAGTTTTTGCTTTTATGACTCGGCTAAGATCTGTTAGTAGGGCAGTGGCAAGGTACAGTGGCAAGGCAGACTGTCGTGGCTCCTGACACAGAACTGGTGCATTTTTCCACCAAAGGCAAATTATGTGATCCCTTTTTGAGAAACTCCTCCTTGAATGCCTATGAAAGAAAATGTGCTACGTAAATAAATGATCATCAAAGGGAAGATTTGCTTCTAAAATACAACCTGTATGTACATGGGGTGTAGACATGTGATACCTTCTGAGTCATGTGCACAGTGCTGCCCCATCTCCTGACATGACTAATATACCTTCCCCACTCCTTATGCGAAGCTGCATTATAGTTTTGGCAGCTAAACTGATTAATATGTGGCTTTATCATTTTAATACTTCTATAAAATACCTGTTTAACTTGTTTTAATCTGTTGGTGAATAGGAGTTGAAATAGTTTCCAATAAGTAAACTGAAATACTTCTCTTGATTTATTACCTAGAGTTAGAAGGAAAAGGAATTGAGCTCAGTATATAATAGTATTTGAATACATCATATAAAACTGAAAATTATTCACTGGACAATAGTATTGATATTTTACTCAAGTTAATGATGTGATATATTAAGTCCCTGTAGAAATTTGCATAGCTTTAAGTTTGAATTCTGCTACCTCGCATTTACTGGCCTTTGGTAGTACTAGCAAGGATCAGTCTTCCGTGCCAAAGCTTTCAAACTGATCTTTTGGTTTAATTGTCTTGAAAATGTGCTGGTGCTCAACTTTCAATAGCACAATTAGCTTTGTAATGTGTGTGGGGGTAAACTTACTTTTTGTTGCTTAAAGTTTATGTGTGGATATTATCAATGACTCCGGTTCCTTTCCGTGTATTTTCTACTCCTCATGACAGCAAACAATGAATGAATGAAGAAATAAATAAAAGTAAAGTTTAAAAAAGATTGTCCCCAATCAAAAGTCATGCCTCCAAACAAGTTCTAAGTGCTTCAACCTTCTGTAAAAAATATATATATACACGGAAAATATAAAAATTAAAAGACAGGGAGGGTTTTTGCAATACAACTCTCTAAATTCTAACCTTTCTAGTCTGATGTTTACTTATTATAGTGGACACTTCCCAATGTAGACCTTTAGCTACCAAAGACATAAATTTAGCTTGATTTCTATTATATATATATAGACCTTAAATGAGTTAGATTCAGCAATTTCTAAACAAAAAGTTTCCATGATTTCAGAAAGTGAGAATGTTCTGTGTAACAGATCAGAGTGCCGTGTAGTAAGAAAAAGACTGATCACATTATCTTTTTCCTCTTCACATTGGAGAAATAAATAAACTAATTTGGACTTCCTTCTGAGTAAGAATTCCATTAATCAGGAATTGTATGTATGTTTATTTTCTGAGAAAAATAGCTATATTCTAATCATTTTAAATAAAGATGAAAATACATAGAAAACGCAGTTCACACAATTTTTTTCTACCACAATAAATTTTTGATTGATAAATATAATAGATTATAAATACACACACCTGACTAAATACTGTAGAAACAATATTTTATGAAAATTTAATATCTAATGTTTTAGCAAAAGCAAGGAAGTAAACCAGATTTTTTTTTTCTGAATTACTTAAAGCAATTCCTCTTACTATATTTAGAATAGAACTAAATGTATGTTTCTAATGTGCCTTTTAAAATCTGAACAGATGATTTCTTTCATCTGAACAGTTGAAGATAATGAAGTCATTTTTGCAATAATAAATCTCTTCTTTGCAAGTATTTGTCCACCAGTAATGAGCAAGTTGGGCTATCTTAGCATTTGTTGAAAAATTCCACTCTCTCTTAAGCATATGAATTATGTTATTGAATCTGGAATTAATATTACTGAAGTAGTCACATTCAATCCTTTATGGAAACAAGAATAAGAATAAAATATAACTGATCATTTCCTTGTTTCCGCACTTGAAACTGAGTTGTCTAATAGCACGGGACACTGAACTGTTCATCCAATAGACTTTTCTGGAAGTACTGTTGTTCATGCATTTGTCCCTCTGTTCTGAAAGTATTTTTTGAGTCCCTACTATGTATCAGTCATTGTGTTGGACACAGAGGACACATCAGTGAAGAAGACCTTGGATAACTACCATCTCCATGGAGCCTACAGTCTAACATGGAGAGAGCCACATCAAATCAGTGTGCACATGTGATGAATGTTGTAAAAGATAAGAGAGCCCAAATAAGATTATAAAAGACAAAGGACAAATGAAAGGGAGTTTATAATAGCTCTTTCTGCTTTGAGAGCAAAGGGAAAAGATGATCATGAAGAAGTGACATGTAAGCTAAAAAGTGGAGAATGAGTAAGAGTTAATGTTAGACTGCAAGAAAAAAAGAGAGAAAGGACAGAGCATTTTAGAGAATAAACCAATAATGGGTTGAAGGTACTCAATCCTGAGAGATGTTGGACATTTGAAGCATAGGATGAGAAGGTGGAAGGATGCTACAAGATGAGGTCTCCAGAGCTAGGAGGCAGAATTCAGGAGGCAGAATCTTAGAGGCTGTGATATATGGGCTTTGTATTTTACCCCACGTGCAATGGGAAGCTAGAGAAAGGTGCTAAACAGGAAAAGCCAATCTCAGGATGGAGCATGGAGAACAATTTGATGAAACGTGAGAAAAAAACAGAGAGACTATTATGAGGTTATTGTAATTATCTAAGCATTAATGCAAACTAGGAGCAAGACTGTGAAGATTGAGAGATGAGAGTAGAATTTAGATAATTAGAATATCGACTCAGTAGGACCTGACTATTAGTTGAACTATGTAGACAGTGATAGACTCCTAGATTTCTGATTGGGCAGCTGGGAAGATGGTGGATTTTTGAGGAAACTGGACCAGGAAGACCAATTCTGGGGAAGTCAGATGGACTCACTTTGAGCATGCTGCATTTAAGGTGCCTGTGAGACACTCAATTGTCGATGACAAGTAAGCATTTGAAAACATGATCTGAGGCTCAGAAAAGGGGTCTGAGCTGGAGATATAAATTTCAGAGTTGCTTTTATGGATGGTAATTGAAACCATGTGAGTATATGAGATTGCCTAAAGAGATTGTATATAGAATGAGCAAGAAAGAAGTTACAGGACAGAGTTCTGTGAAACCTCACCACCTAAAGTCAGAGAAAGAGGAGTGAGAAGAAGAAACTGAGAAGCAGTTGTCTGAGTTACAGAAAGAAAAGCAACAGAGGAGCCCACAAAAAAGAGCGTTTGGAAGAGAAAATTGATCAAAGTGTTGAATTCTGCAAAGGTCAATTCAGGTATGTGTTGCATGGAAGAAGTTATGCTGAGGACCTTGGGAAATGCGTAGATGACAAGACATGGAACTCATCCTCAAAGAGCTAACTAACCAGTAGGGGAAACAGACATCTGATTAACTTCTAACAAAATAGAATACTTTGTGCTTGCTAGATTATGTGCAGACCCAAGGAGAATAGGGGGAAAATAATACTATTGTGGAAATGATTTTGAAAAATTGGTTTGAAGAATTGTGGACAAAATTTATACTTGAATGCATTTTCAAGGTATTCACTTTAAACACCGTTCTGCTTAATGTTTATGTTGTTTGGCTGGTACAAAGCGACCACATATGGCAAAGGAGAAAGAAATACTTCCATGTTCAGGAATCTGAGAGTTTTTGACATTGGCTTAATAATGTATTAACTTGTTCAAGGAAGTTTGAGGTCCGTTTTTGTTGATTTTGCCCCCATCCTGGTCACTTCATAGAGATCCAGGAATTTGGCCTGAAAGAAGACTGGACCTTAAGGAAAAGGAAGATATTGTTCTTTCCTCTTTAGGGTGACAAAACAGCCCATCTGTTAAAATGATCAGCAGTAGTTAGGACAAATGTCATAGGCACTTAGTAATTCAAAATTGGAGATAATGTGAACACACACACACACACACAGAAGTCGCTCAGTCGTGTCCGACTCTTTGCAACCCCATGGATTGTAGCCCACCAGGCTCCTCAGTCCATGGGATTTTCCAGGCATGAATACTGGAGTGGGTTGCCGTTTCCTTCTCCAATGTGAATACAGCACAATTCAATTATTATTTCAACTATCATTAATTCTTTAAAAGTTGCTCCCCAATACTTGCACAATTTGCATGTATATTTCTCACTGTACCTTACAGTTCAAAATTTAAACTTTCAAAAGAAACATATTCAAAAGTTCAAAAAGAACTTTACTAAAAAAGTAAATTTTTGTATTATCAATTTCCTTTAAAAAGTGATCTCTCCCATGAATTTAACTTTTGTTTTCATTCATTTTTCACTTCTGTTTTACCAAAATGTATTTCCTTTTGTTGTTGTTTTAGGAATACTTTTGTTGTGTGAATGAGACATTGTTGCAATATTCTTATTAATACTTTTTAATATCATAGTAGAAAATGCCTTATGCCTAAAAAATGGATATTTCATTTAAATGATTTAATTTAGAATATTCATTCATCAGCTAGAATTTCTGTTTACATTTATGGTAAGCTGATGAAACTTTACAGACTATAATTAAAATTATCAACTTAATTTAAATACCTTGAGAGACTTTGTCTTGGACATTGATTTTATCTTACCATAGGGTATAGTAGGCAAAAAGTGGTTATCTTTCAATAACTCTGCTTGTATTAAGATGCTCTTCATGTCCAGAGCCTCCCTGTTTGCCTTTTTAAGTATGTCACTAAAGTGTTATCATTATAATCTGAAAATACTTGAAGTTTTAAAAGGAACAAAATAAAATACTGGTTGTCTTGTGGCATAGTGAATTCTTCATATAAACTACTAATTTCAAACAAATTGGACAAGCCTTTATATTTATAGATGTACCTATTGAATTCTGTATATTTTGGTGCGAGGTTACATCTTCGGTGACATTTAAGGCTTTTTTGACAGGAACAAGCCAGAAATTAAAATTTATTTTCTTCCTAATATATTCTAAGAGAATATCATTTTGTTTCTCTGGGAAATTTTTTATTGACATTTCAGAGTATCTGTCATGAGAGTTTATATTTATCAGCTTGCTTAGTGCTTTTAAATTTAATCCCCAGCAATTTTGTCATCAGAAAATAGCCATATTCATAACAACCCACTTTGGGTTTAATTCACATGTCAGACACTCAACACATGTGGTTTCCTTTGGGCTCTACTGGTTTTAACTCAATATATAAAGAGCTGAAGGAATGCAGGTGCCAGACGTTAGGCTGTATCCACTGAATGATGCTGAAGGGAGCTGGGTGAGGGGGAGGGAGCATGAAACAGCATGGATGGGTGATACAATTTTTATTTAAAAAAAAAAGAGTTAAAGAGATGTGTTTAAACACATATGTGAATAGGGCAGTGAGATTTTTTTTTAACTTCTTTATATTTTCTACTGTGTTTGAATTGTTTTTACTAAAATGTAATCAATAAAAATATCTATCTTGCTTTCATTTCAGAGGGAAATGATGAATGATGTAGACAGTTATTGAGAGGGCAAGCTTTTAAGTATCAAACTTGAATATTTAATTACTAAGCACAATTTTGAACAAGAAGTAGCATTAATATTTTGTTCTTATATTTAAAAATGGCTAATGTAAACCTGAGTTCCATTACAATTCTGAGTCTTTAAATAAGATACTAAACAGATTCTGCATATTGATTTTACAGACATTGGTTTCCAGATTTCAGATTTGAGGATGCATACCTTCCTCCACAAATTTGATTAAAATTTCTACAGTGTCCACTGGTGTGCACAGAACATCATTTCAAAACTCAACTCTCCCTTCCACACAGAGACATCTTAGAATATTCTTACTCCCAAATTAACCTAATCCATCCCCACCACTCTGTAATACTCCTCCTGCCATTTTTTCCCCTTCATTTTCACCTTTCTTTTCTCACTGTTGCTCTCAACCATTCCTAGGAAAACACTTTGATAGACGAGAAAGAAGTTCAAGTTGGACCACTTGAACTTGAATCACATCTCAGTCATTTACCAAGAGAATGACCTGGAGTATCAATTAACCTTTCATGCAATTATCTCAACTTCCTCATCTCTGCAAAGCAGAGATAATAGTACCTGCCCTAAGTGCCCCATTGTGTGATTGTAGGGATCATATTATAGGATATATGTACACTATAAAGTAGTATACAAGGAAAAGGTAATACTGTGATTATTAACATTATTTTTAGTAGGTTCAGGAAGGCTAACAAAGACCATCTGTTGCCCTTTGGTTGTCTTTATTTCAGACTACAAAAGATAGAGAGTTGTGAAAATTAAAGTCTTAGGAGCATCAATAGAAGGCCACAATTAATTGGACAGTAAAGTAACAGGAATGCAGAAGAGAAATATGAAATATGTAAATATCAATGCATGTTCATTGGTAAGAGAAAATTGAGTTGCATGCTAACTGGATCCATGTATATTTCCCAACAGATGTAGAAATAGCAAAGAAAAACTTTCTTTAGTTTATCTCAAAAATCCTGTGTTATATAATTTATTTCTTTCTCTGTCTTAATTTGAAAATGAACTTGATAACATCTAATAAATGATTTTAGGCACTGCTTTGTGGTATGATAGAAGGACTTAGTCTCATGATCATTTCAATAGATTCAATCCAGTAAATATCAACTAATTAGTGACTATGTTCAAGATAGTATACTTAGAAAGTAGAGAACCCACTAAAACACAGAATTATAAAACATCTGTCCTGAAAAGTAAACAATATGCGCAAATAAATATGATGTAAATAAGGCAAGTGTGTAATGAGGATAAAAGCAAAGTGCCACAGAGTTCCAAGGAGGAAAGAAGCAAATTTGGTTGCTTTAAAATCCAGAAGCTTTCCAAAGAGCCAGAGCGAGTGTGAGATTTGATGTGAGTAGTTTGGTTTGGCTGCCAGATGGGGTTGTCCTACTGGCATCTGACATAGACCTCAAAGGATTGTGATAAGGAGGAAGAAAGGAAGAATTCATTCATTCACGTCTTTGAAATTTATCGTGAGAGCATTGTTGGCATGCATTGTGCAAGGGCCTGAGATTAGGCTGGTGAAGCAATCACCCATGGGCTGTCATTAGGGAGTAAGACTAGAGGAGGCGAGCGTGAGGCAGCCCATTCAGTTTGGTGGGAGCTGCAAGGGGAGATGGTCATAGAATATGTCCTGGGAATAAGGACATGCTGAACCGACACAGAAGGGTTGGTTAAAGATGAAAAGGCATTTTTGAACCTAGAGTTGAAATAATCAGGAATAGGTTTTGAAAGTTTAAACTGATAGCCGAGTTCAGAATGAAACGACGTGATCTTAAATGACCAAGTACACCCTGAGAACTTTATGTGAACATAAAAGATTTTAAGTATATTCTTTCCTTTAATCCTCACAATGGTTCTTGGAGGGAGATGCCATGATTCCAATTTTAAAGATGAGATAAGTAAGGTTCAGAAAAGGAAAATGGGGCTTCCCTGGTGGCTCAGTGGTAAAGAGTCTGACTGCCAATGCAGGAGACATGGGTTCGATCTCTGGTCCAGGAAGTTCCCACATGCCAAGAAGCAACTAAGAGTGTGCGTCACAACTATTGAGCCTGTGCTCTAGAGCCCGTGCTGTGCAACAAGGGAAGCCACCACAATGAGAAGCCCACGCCCCACAGCTAGAGAGTAGCCGCTGCTTGCCACAACTAGAGAAAAGCCCTCACATCAGTGAAGACCCAGCACAGCGAAAAACAAATAAAATTATTTAAAAACAGAAAAGGAGAATGACTTCTTCAAAGTTATAGCGTCAATAAATGGCAGTACTAGGATTTCAACTCTGATGTTGACTTCAAAGTTTGTGATCTTGAACCCTGCCCTACACTGAATCCCAGAGAGAAAGAAGTGAGCAGATAGAACCAAGCCATCAACCTCAACCTTCAGCACTGACCTTGTGGAGTTATTCCATCCTCTTGACTCATTTTCATAAGGAGTTGATAAACAAAGCAAGACTTTCACATTATTCATTTATTCACTCCAACAAAATCTTTATTATACCAAGTGGGGTGCCAGGTGTTTAGATATGAAATGAATACGAATTTTTGCCTTCAAAGAGCTTAAAATCTAAAAAAGGGGAAATCTAGGTCAACAGGATAACTTGGGGCATTGAGGTAAATGGTATGGTAGACGTCAAGGAGAGGATCTATAGGAACAAATGAAAGAGGCCCCTAATTCAATGTGGGGAGGATCAGGGAAGAAAACTGGAGGAGCAGCTTCCAACAGGAAATGAGAAAGCTAAGGTGGTGCTGGCCTTATCAGTGAAAGCCAGGGAGACAGCCACGGAGGCCAAGAGCAAGCGGAATCTCGGTGGGCCTGTGGGTGGTTTCGTACAGCCGCCTAGCCTAGAAGGTTTATCCTAGTGGTGATGTGAGAGGTGGAGTTCTAGAGAGAGAATCAAGACTTTTCTGAGGCTGGATTGTGAAGAGCTGCTCAGTCCTTTGGAAAAACAACATCTATGCATTACTTTGTTGTTGCTAAGTCGTGTCCAACTCTGTGACTCCATGGACTGAATCATAGCAAGCTCCCCTGTCCTTCACCATCTCTCAGAGTTTGCTCAAACTCAGGTCCTTTTGGGAGTGCAAATGTATCTTTAAACAACATATTACAAAAGCTCTAGATTTGTCATATTCTTTGAATTCATACTTTTGACACTTTTAGGAAATTCCATTAAAGGAAATAATCTGACACATGGACACAGACTTCTGCACAGTTATTCACAGAAGTTTTATTGATAATACCAAATTTTATTAAAAA
>NW_011495050.1:6189948-6220331 GCF_000754665.1 Bison bison bison
AACAACAGAAGGACAATCAGGCAGTGATGGTGCTTCAATATGAATGTGAGATATGGCATCACTATATTATAGAGAATTGAACCTCCTTATTTGGGATTCCATATTTTTTAATTGGCCAACTCACTAAAATTTATTTGTACCCCTCCAAATCAATACTCATGCACTTTATAGTCATACACAGATATGCAGAAAACAGCACAAAAGTTGAATCACCAGAAACATACCTTCCCAACTGAGGTTACCAAGGTAACATTCTGTCTTCTCCTTTCAACCCTCATACAGTAAACTTAGGTTCTTTTTTTTTAATCAACTAATTTATTTTAATTGGAGGCTAATTACTTTACCATATTGTGGTGGTTTTCCCCATACATTAACATGAATCAGCCAGGGGTGTACTTGTGACCCCATCCCGATCCCCAGTCCTACCTCCCTCCCCATCCCATCCCTCTGGCTTGTCCCAGTGCACCGGCTTTGAGTGCCCTGCTTCACTCATTGAACTTGGACTGGTGATCTATTTCACATTTGGTAATATACATGTTTCAATGCCATTCTCTCAAATGATCCCACCCTTGTCTTCTCCCAGAGTCCAAAAGTCTGTTTTTTATATCTGTGTCTCTTTCGCTGTCTTGTGTATAGCGTCGTTACCATCTTTCTAAATTCCATATATATGTGTTAGTATACTGTTGGTGCTTTTCTTTCTGACTTACCTCATTCTGTATAATAGGTTCCAGTTTCATCCACCTCATTAAAACTGATTCAAATGCATTCTTTTTAATAGCTGAGTAATACTCCATTGTGTATATGTACCACAGCTTTCTTATCCATTTGTCTGTCGATGGACATCTAGGTTGCTTCCATGTCCTGGCTATTGTAAACAGTGCTGCGATGAACATTGGGGCACACGTGTCTCTTTCAATTCTGGTTTCCTCAGTGTGTATGCCCAGCAGTGGGATTGCTGGGTCGTATAGCAGTTCTATGTCCAGTTTTTTAAAGTAATCTCCACACATTGTTCTTCATAGTGGCTGTACTAGTCTGCATTCCTACCAACAGTGTAAGTGGGTTCCCTTTTCTCCACACCCTCTCCAGCATTTATTGTTTGTAGACTTTTGGATCGCAGCCATTCTGACTGGCATGAGATGGTACCTCATTGAGGTTTTGATTTGCATTTCTCTGATAATGAGTGATGTTGAGCATCTTTTCATGTAAACATGAGCTCTTCACACAGTACACTTTATGCTACCTTTTGTACACTTTTTGTGGGTTTTTTTTCCTCTTGCTGATTTTGCTATTTAAAATGGTCCCCGAGAATAGGGCTGAGGGCTGATGTGCGGTCTAGAGATTCTATTTTGGGGGGTGGGAGGCACGACACACAGGGCTTTCAGGATCTTTGTTCCTCAACCAGGGATTGAACTCGTGGCCTCTGCAGTGGAAGCACCAAGTCTTAACCACTGAAACACCAGGAAATTCTCTCTATTTATCCTTAGCACAGGAAGGCTATGGTGTGACTTACAGAGAAAATTCACATGTTAGATAAGACTTGTTTAGGTGTGAGTTACAGTGCTGTTGACTATGAGTTCAATGTCAGTGACTCAACAACATATACTAAATAGGGTGTCTTTAAACAGAAACACAGAATAAAAGTTACAAATTGATTGACTGATCAAGATGTGACTAGAGATTCCCAGGAACTTAACCTCATATTTCCCATAGGAGCAATGGCTCCGGATTTGCTAATTCAGTATTAACAGCAACTCTAGGAACATAACTAGCTCAAATAGCAATTATATATATACACACACATACTTATATATGTATATAGATATCTATATTCATACACAGATGCACATAGATACTTGTGTATTTATACACACACATTACCCAAATATTAACAAATTATATATCTTTTTGCATTATGGAAGAGTGACTTTCTAATAATTTGTCATAATATTTTATACGCCCTATACCCCTAATTCAGAACAAAACAATATTGGAAATACTTAACTAAGAGGATCAGCTTTGATTTAGGGGCATATTAATTCATAGTGATAGAATAATGCCACTTTATAGTAGCAAACTTAGATATTTAATTCTGTTTGAGTTGCATGGCCTGGGTATGGCTACAAGGCTTGTTTGATATTGTGCTTGGAGGAAATAGAGGGCTGGAGTTAATATTCTCTTAACCTCCCCCTGTGAAGAAGGCTAAGACACCATCACATCATACGCTCATTCTCCTTAATCCTCAGTCTCCTCTATAAATTACCTCAGCCTTTGCTGATGTCATGAAACTCAGTTGATGCATATCTCAACTACAAAGCTGTTTATATCTCTTGGACAAAGTCCATGTGGGAAGGGTGATTTGCTGAAGGGATAACTTGGAATATTTTAAAGATAACCGAGAGAAAAATCATTGGCTCAAAAATAAAATCAGCTGACTGGGATAAAGACAAGAAAACACACACACACACACACAGTTTATGATGGCTGCACAGGAAGCACAAGACATGCCCCAGGGTAGCAGGATTAATCGAAGGATTCCTTCAAGGTCCCACCACGTGGACTCAGGCAACAGAAGGAGATTTAGTGAGTTCTTCTGTCTCCTTAGGATTCTTCTTTCTTGTTTAAGCAGGAAATGCCGTGATGGCGGTTGTATGGTTAAGACCAGGCTGGCCAGATTTGGATTGACCAAAATTTGGAGAATTTTGACAATGAAACCACAGAGTTTAGAAGGAGCCTTTCACTGGGTCTGTGCACAGTATAATTCAAAGGAATCAAAGAAATTGACTTCCTTCCCCCCGCCCCCCTCCTCTTTTGTGGGAATGCACCAGCTTGGAGGTCGAATTGAGGAAGCCTGTTTCTGGGAGCAGATATCTGAGGGGGGATTCCCTCTGTCATTTCTATTCAAAGTATTAGCATAATTCCTCAAGCATAGACTCTCTAAGATACCTTGAGTTATTTATTAATATTTAAAGAGGTTATTTGGCATGAAGCATGGAGTATAATTCTTAAAAGGAGCTGACAGCAGAATACATTTGTTAACTAGAAAGATGTGTCTAAACTTTGCCAAAAGAAATACTGTGTATATCAAGAAGTCTTGGTGGGGAGGGTTGTTTTTCCTATGGACGTGTTTGTGTATGTGTCTGTGATTTTGCTGTTTCTCCTCAATTTCCGCTGAGACACCCTGCCCTTGTGTCTTGGCCCATTTTTGAACAAAACGCTAATGACAATCAAAAGACAGACTTGCAATGGCCATGAAGGCTCACACATACACACACCCAGCCACGTCTGCTCCCGGAGCAATCTCTTCTTCTGCTTTAGGATTTAATAGTAGACCACCCTTACTGTCCTCCCATCTAACTTGTTTATATTTTATTCATTTTCTTCATTTTAATGAGGTGATGAATAAATGTGCTTTACAAGGAAAAAGCGACTGTCAGGGCTGGAGACTGGAGCGCTCTGTTCATTCATATACTAGGTAAGGTACAAACAGGCAAAATGCAACTCTGTCTGTCAGTAATCACACATTTGGCCTGGGGGGAGAACTCAGTTAAGAGAAGGTAGTTAATTTTTCCTCCTGGCTGCTTCATTCCTGGGCCTCTTCAGAGGGGAGTTAGAGTTCTGGTTACTGATTTCTTTCTTTCCCCAGACCACTGACTAACACACTTTGTTTCTCCTGCAAGCTTCATCATACCAAGATTTTCAGCATGTGGTATAAACATTGAAGTGTGCCGATAGCAAGTAAAGACAAATCAATATTGTATATACTTGTTTGAAAATGCTCTGAGAGCGATTGGAACTATCAAAATTAAATACAAAGTAGATAATGTCTAGGGAGTCAAGCTTGGGTGCCAAAACCGTAAAAATAAAAGCAATGGCAATATTACTATAAACATCAGGATGGTGATTACGTTTGAAGGGAGGCAAGAGCTACAGTTAGGATGAGGTATGTGGAAAGGCTTTGGGGTAGCTGACACAGTGCAGATTTTCTAATTTTGTTGTTGTTCGTGTCCACCTGTTTGCGACCCCATCGACTGCAGCATGCCAGCCTTCCCTGTCTGGATGGTGGGTGTTAAGAAAGTGGTGATTTCATAATAGTTCACTAACCTCTCTAAACCGAAAACCGAAGTTACTCAGTCATGTCCGACTCTTTGGGACCCCATGGACTGTAGCCTACCAGGCTCCTCCCTCCATGGGATTCTCCAGGCAAGAGTACTGGACTGGGTTGCCATTTCCTTCTCCAGGGGATCTTCCCGACCCAGGGATTGAACCCGGGTCTCCTCTGTAAAAAGGTAAGTAAAAATTTAGGATAGTGGGTGCCATTGGTAGAGAGAAGGGACCAGCCTGAGAGGTACTCACGCCTGGGATGCTGGCATTCACTGTTTGTCGACCCAGAGTAATGGAGATATGAGTTTGTCCAGTTTGTGAAACTTCTTCCAGCAGACTATTTAGCTACAGTAGTTTATACGGAAATTATGTTTCAATCAAAGTGTAAAAAATCCAAACTAGACTTCTCAGAAGACATTAAAAACAGTTAAGATTTCACCCCAGCTCTGTTTCTACTCCAATAAATCTCATAGTGATTAACAAAAATTCTTTCAATTTTCCTGAACTTTTCAGTGGAAAAGTCTAACCAACTACCAGGAATACAAACTGTGCTCACGTAGGGGTGCGTAGGAGTGGACGGAGGAATTCAGAAGGTAGATTTAGAGAAAAACAATTTATCTAGGGAATGCCATAAGACTTCCCGAGGCTATGACTTTCTATAAATACAAAACAACTTTGAACAACTCAAGGCAGCAGGTCAAAATAAATATATAGTAGCTTCTCAAACTTTGACCTTGTATGTGTTAGGATAACCAAACAGCACTCAATAAGAGTGCTTTGATTTGTTTTTCAGTTTGCTGATAGAATTTTTCTTTCTCCTGGGCTGTAAGGTCCTGTTGGGACTGAAGCCAACAGAGATATTTTGGTAGCTGAATTAACTTTTTTTTTTCATCTATTGAGAATGCTCCTCATTGAAAGTCAAGTCAGAGTCCATTTGGGATGTAATCTAATCTTTTTAATAGCTGATAAACGGAAATGAATCGCTTCTTGGATGCAACAGAGGTGGAGCAGGTTTGAACAGCTGGCATTCTCCTTTTTTTTACATGTCCATGCAAAGATAAACAGCTCTTCTAAAATATGGTATGGCTACAGAATCACGGAAGAAGATTAGTAACCATGTTCTAATTTTTTCCCCCAGCTTTTTACACGATGCTTTTTCAAAATAGGTTTGTAAAAACGTAGGAACGGTTTTGAAAATCCTAGTTTAAAAAAAAAAAAAAGACTGCATTATTAGAGTGCTCTGCCGAAGATGGAGTTCCTGGATGCAAAGACTGTCGGAATGATAACAACAAAGGGTGTGGGAAGACTTTCCCTGGCGTCATGAAAATTAACGTGGGCAGATTGCCTTTAATCATCACCTAAACTGACAAAAAGAAAGGGCAAGGATTTCTGAGTGACAAGAGGAAGGTGCTCTTTTTCTAAACTAGGATTACCATATAGTTCCCCAAGAAAAGCCCGGGTGAAGGTAAAGGAAATACAGTTTAGAGTAACATCCCTTAATTATATACAGATGTTTATGAAAGTCCTAGTTGTCTCATCTGTTCGGCAAGGGGGAAAAACATAAATGGAAAAACAGGGATCGTATCCCTCTGTCTGCTATCAATTAAATCATCAAAACAAAATTATCATTCAAATTACAATGTATCATTTCACTTTTAGAATGTATGGGGGAAAACCATCTATGGAACAGAAATCTGTAAGCCATCAAAGCAACAAAGCGACATTAAAGTTCAATAAGCAGTTTGTTCATGCATGTTTTAATCTAGTTAAAAAATGGAAACCATGCTCACGTGGTCAAAATAACACTTGCGTCAAAGGAGTCTTTGAGGTTCAATCCAGTGAGACAGGCAAATGATTTCTGTGAAACCCCAAAATATTTTTAAGAGGAGACAGGGTTCCCTAGAGATCTGAATACGGTGGCATTAGAGGAATTTTAATGTGGGAAAGTATCTAGCAATAAGGCAAGCTTGTTAGAGGGAGAAAATATCAAATGTTCGACTTCTAAATGTGCTCTCTTCCATGATTATGTAATTGAGAACAGTTTTTTATTTTCTATTAATACTTACATTCTATTGTTTCCTATCATGCATATGCTAAGCTTGCTTTGTATTAAGTCCTGTGTTATTGTGTCTTGCCATGTTAAAGTAATTATCTGTCTCTACAAAAGAGATTTATTACCTTCATGAAGCTGACCATACACACATCTTAAATAAATTAATGAACTGACAAACAAAGAGTGCCCCTTTATTCTAAGTAGCTGACAACTTTTAAAAGGCAGTCACATTGCAGTGACAAAAGTTTTAAAGTGATGGGCACTTTTGGAAGTGGAATGGAAATTATTGATATTTTCTGAATATCCAACTATCCTAACTGGATCTAAACTTAATCAAAAATCAATGCCATGACTCCATTTTTTTTTCTAGAAAATGGTTCTGTTAGAGATCATTGAGTTATTTTCTATCAAGAGACCATGTCACCCTGGTGTTTCTCAAGAAGCCTTTCTCTGAATTGGCTTAGTAACTTTATCCAAAACATACTGACCAGTATGATTTAGTAATTTGAGACCAGGTATGTGGAATTTATTAAAGATGAAAAAAGATTATTTATTTATGGGCATGTGTAAAGAATTGGCAAAGAAAACAAACACTAGATATGTTTAAGCAAAAATAGTTTTCTCCAATAAAAACTTTTAAAAAAAGATTGTATTTCTTTAAAAAAGATTGCGTTGGCATATTTTTAATCTGACATTTAAATGTGACTATTCCTTGGGTCTTCCAAGTTATCTCTCATTCTCCAAAAGAATAAAAATGGGTTCATTTCTCCTTGTTCATCCATGTTTTCTTTGCATTTTTAAAATTAATTGCAGGAGGAAGATAAAACTGAAATTTCTTGACTGAAGAATTATCTTGACCTGATTTTACCATAATTAAACTATAGGAGAGAGACACAGAATTTTCTCTCAGCTTGATGTCTGCTGTGCTACTTTTCTTTCACGTAGCTAGCAGAGTATTATTTTCTTATTAAATTTTAAATCAATAAAATGAACACCACAAACATTTGACACATCACAGGATCCAAGATGTCTCATTTCGCTTTTAAGAATCAGCATAGGAAGCTAGGACAGTGTTTACTTCTGAGCTTCATGGATCACGAGTTTTAAAAAATTATTGAGACAACTGGTCTCTGCTAGGAGCACGAGTAAGTAATTCCCAAACATTCATTTTTAGAATTTGACAACTATTTTTTTTCCTCATGAGCAAGGCTCCTAGCAAGATTTGGAAACTTGATTCCAAGAGAACTTCTAAAGAAAATGTCATGAGAAACAGTAATTCCTCCAGCACACAAATGTCTTCACTGTTGTGATTTCTTGAGGATTCTAGACATGTTTTTTAACCTGCCAGGTTATACGTGAGGATTCTAAAATGTATTTTGCAGAACTAGTTAGCATATCAGACCCACATTTCAGAAACTAGCTTTTCCAGTAAACAAAAGGCTCATATCCCCCTAGTAAAGTATAATCCTACATTTCTCTAAGCTTTGATGCAATTTTAAAATTTCTTTCCAACAGATTATCACTTTTGACTTGCTAATAGTGGATTGATGCTGGTTTTCTTTCCTTAAAATTCAAAACTAAATGCTTAACCTGAAAAGTGAAAACCAAATTTCTGTAAATTTAAGGTGTAATTTTTAAAGATATAAAAAATATCCATTGCTAATATAGATCTATTACATCTTTTTGTAAGCCCAGAACACTAGATCTTAAAGTTTAAATTTTTAAAATTTTCTGTGCATTACAGTATATATATAAGTAACTATGCCTTGCAACTGGGCGTCACTATAGTGGTTACCACTTGCTCTATGTATGGCTGTATTGTACCATCATCATCATATCATAAGAAAAATTTTCCAAGCACTTGTAGGTGATGCCTTGTGCCAAGTGCAGTAAGTCCAGCATTTCATGTCTTTATTTAGCTCTCACTTTCAGGAAAATCTCATAAAGTCAGTATCTGATCAGTGATGTCTAATGTGAAGGTGGTTCCTGATAGGACGATTTCACCTAAAAATATTAGTCAACATATTTAATGTCCCTATTTGAATTAATGGGAAAAAAAAAAAACTCTTAACAAATTTGTACCCTTGTTTTTTCCAGTGCACAGAAGAAAAGGAGATATTGGTGAGGGAGGGGTTGAGAAGGAGGATAAGGATAATTGCATTGGGAGAAATAGGCAAGTAGTCTCATTTAGATTGGAGGGAATGCAATTATTCTCAAATAAGACACTTATTTTCATTATAATTTTCCCTTTACATGTAGAGGAATGCAATTTATTGTGGATGCTATTTTCAATGAGCATTCAACAATTGTACTACTCTAATAATTCAAGCACACACAAAACTGAGTACTCTGAGGCCTGTGTTAGAACTGCCATATATTTCCCTCACAATGAGAAGTTATTTCTTTAGAAAGGAAATACTCCAAGGTTAGAGATATTTTCTTGAAGTGGTGCGTTTCAATTTTGATTCTGTTGGGTAACTTTAAGAGAAAGACAACACCTGGTAAACATGCAAACTTCATTTTTTCTTTCATGTCCTTTGATACCATTCCACACTTCCAGGAATTAATTTATGTTTTTATATTCTTTCACAGATGAAATAATTTTAAGTTGAGCTTAATTTTAACCCTGCTGCCAAAAAATAGAGCTTTTAATCCCCCAAACTCAACATTTTAAAAATGCTGATTTCATGTTTCTTAGGTACTTAAGAAGTGGTAATTTGCAGATAGAATTTTGTTACCTAGGATAGTTTTTTGGTTACTAAAATTTCCTGATGTTAATCTCAGTACAAATAATTTTCTAAGAATCCTTTTTTTTTTCTTCTTCCCTGTTTCATTTTTATCGACTATTTTGTCTCATAATAATACTCCATAAATATCCTTGGATAAATGGTGCCTTGTAAATGCAAATATGATTTAATGAAATTCTACCAAATGAGGTGAGTGAACACTCATTATTTTGTATGTCCTGGAAGAGGATCATTTCCAGAAGTAAGTTGTGCGTGATATGAGTTCATGCACTCTGTCCTCTCATGCATTCCCCATTTCAACTTTCCACCAGGAACGTTTTCTGAGAAGTCGAACTTTGCCAGGCCCTTTCAACATATTCCCTGGTTGCTCAGATGATAAAGAATCTGCCTGCAATGCAGGAGACTCAGGTTTGATCCCTGGGTCAGAAAGATTCCCTGGAGAAGAGAATGGCTACCCACTCCAGTATTCTTGCCTAGAGAATCCCAAGGACAGAGGAGTCTGGCAGGCTACAGTCCATGGGGTCGCAAAGAGTCAGACATGACTGAGCGGCTAACAGTTTCACTTTTTCAATATATAACTTGATTTTCATGTCCTTTGGCTAGAAAACAGTCTTGTTTTCAACTTTCAAAGAGTTCAGAGTAAATATAAAGTTGTATGCTTCCAAAGCAGAATATCCTGTCCTGTATGAGAATCTAAACTTTACCTGGTCATGAGGAAGGGGTTTTTCCTTTGTAAAAATTTCAAATGGAGCAGTCACATTTATGTAAATTATGCAATGCAATAAGATTTTTTTTTAATGCCACCTACAGAAGAGAAGGAAAAAGAAAAGCTGTTCCTTTAAGACAGAGATCTTTTGGGGCAGTCCTCACCCATTCAAAAGAATGTAGGTGTGGAGAATTAAAGACTGTTTCACCTGGAAAATTAGAGGAACTAAATCCTTAAATTGTAGGAGCAAATTATATAATGTATTTTTTCGATCACAAAAAAATAAGCAAGTCAGAAAGTAATGTAAACTATTCAGTAGAAACTGGTTTATGTTTGTAACGCGTCTATTAATTCTCCTAAAAGTATCACCTATTTGTTAAATCAATTGAACTAGTCCCGAGATGCATTAACTTAAAGGGAACACTGGATGTCACAATAATTTTAAAAGGTTCATTTTTCCATAAACTAAAGTTATTTAACTTTATGATTTCTCATAGAGAGAAACTTTTAAAATCAGCTGAATTTGCCTACATGCAAACAGTTTTGAGGATAAAAATGGTTATTTAAAAACAAGGGAAATTTGGTCTGCTTGCAGAGAAGCAAGTGTAGCATATTTTTTTCCTTCTTCTAATCTTTCCACAGGTCATCAATCATGAATTTTCCCTGGTATGTTGCCAAAGCAGGGAGTGAAATGTGCAGCTGTGGGTCTACCAATAGGAGAGGTTTCCCGTACCTGCACATTTTAATAAGTCATCTAAACACAGCCAGAAGGAAACCCAAACTTTGTTTTTTTACCTCATCTGTGATTGTAGCTGACATCAGAGTGTTTTGGTTGAATGTATTATTCACTTCAAATAAGACTCCTGCATGTTAAAAATGAGAAGACATAGTTTAAAATTAATAATGTTAATCAGTTTATAAATTAACAAAATCAATTATATATTCTGGATATTGCTGTAAGTTTAATTTTTCATCCTTCTTTTAAAAAATATCTCAGTCCTATTAACTTTATGGCTTTACCTAGTACTTTTTCTGTGTTTCGATGTTTCTCCTCTTCATATCTGGCATTTATAATTACAAATTAGTTCCTCAAAGCAATATGACTGGCAGGTAATGTGATATACATTTCCATATTTCCAGATAATAAAAAATTAGGATATTTATCTAATTTTCATGAAAAAAATGTGCTACAGAGAAAGACAAGACTTAGAAGCAACGAGTTTCTAATTAATTTGTTGAATCATTCTCCACTACTGTTTCTGAAAAGGGTCCAAGGTTTCAGAGCTTATGCTACAGTTTTCCACTAAAAATGTGATGGCATATTCATATTTTGCCTTCAAGAGGCTGATGCACTTTCAAAAGGGGAAAGTGGAAAATTTAAGCATGTTTGGTTTAACTCAGAAAAATTACTGAACATCTATAATATGATAGTGTTATCCTAGGCACAGTGGATCACAAAGGTGATCAAGACATGGTCCTGCACCTTAAGGAGCTATAACAGAAAATAAACACAGGGAAAAAAACATCCAGGAGCATATGGGAAATGTCATAATGAAAAGGGAAGATGCTGCAAATCTGAGAAGACTGCCTGAAAGAAAGAACACTTAAGATGAGTCCAATATTATTGGTCTACTGAAATCTGTGAGATGTTGTGGGATGGTCTTGAGAGGTTGACAGATGGGAGCTAGGTCTTGAGAGGAAGAAGCATGGATTTTCTCTCATGCCTGAGAAGAGCTTTAAGCAGCAGATGTAGATTGTTTTCCAATTCATTCTAGAGTCAGTGTAGGCTGAGGTAAGAGGACAGTTATGAGGCAATGTACACACTACTATATATAAAATAGATAACCAACAAGGACCTATTGTATAGCCCAGGGACTGCTGCCTGTAATAACCTAAATGGGAAAGGATTTGAAAAAGAATAGAAACATGTAAACATACAACTGAATCACTTTGCTGTAAACCTGAAATTAACACAACATTGTAAATCAGCTATGTTCTCACATAAAGTAAAAATTTTAAACAGTTGAGTGAGATGATTCTAAAGTGTGATCTGCAGACAGCAGTGTGTGTATAACCTGGGAGCAAAATCCTCTACTTCCACCCAGACCCTAGTGCATCATAATCTGTTTGGTCTGGATCCCCTGGTTATTCACGTGCTCCTTGAAGTTTAAGAAGCCCTGATCCACACTGGATGGGATGAGGTGCTGGGTTTGAGAGCTATTGAGAAGGAGGAGCCTAAAGCTGAAGAAGTGAGAGGCACTGTGAGGATCTTGCACACCTTCCGCTAGAGGCTAACACATTCATGAACCATAAGCATGAAAGTCCATCATCTGACTTGTGTTTAAGGGCTGGAGAAACTAACACACATCACAAAGCAAATGCACAGTGAAGAATGTTCCCTGATGGCTCAGCAAGTAAAGAATCTGCCTGCAATGCAGGGGATGCAGGAGATGGGAGTTAATCCCTGGATCGGGAAGATCCCCTAGAGGAGGAAGGAAATGGCAATCCATTCCAGGATTCTTGCCTGAAAAATCCCCTGGACAGTGGAGCCTGGTGGGCTACAGTCCAAAGGGTCTCAAAGGATCGGGCAAGACTGAGCTCTATATCTCCATTAAGGTTATTGTTTCTTTCTGATGAATTGACTATTTCATCACTGTGCAATGTCCATCTTTGTCCAAACAAGATGTGAGCTAACTGGAAAATTCAAAGGGAAATGTCCATCAGGAGTTTTGATTTACATATGTGTAGATCCGAGGAAAGATCAGGGTAGAGCTAAAGATGTGGGAGCCACCAGTCTATTTCTGGTTGTTAAAATCATGATAGAGGGATGTGATCACAGAGGGGGTGGGGTGGGGACTGCATTGACTTAGACGAGCATTTGAATGCACAATTCCTGAGTACAACCCTGATTGAAAGAAACTCAGAAAGAGAAGTCAAAGATGCCTGAGAACATCCAGGAGCCCAGGGAAAGAAGTATTTCAAGAGACTGTGTTCAACAAATTCCACTGCAGCAGGGTTCCAAGAAGATTTATGTCTCTGGGATTTGGCAATCGTTTTAGTTCGAAAGCTGGAATATTAATTTCTTAAGGAGACTCACATTCACAGTCTTCTGCTAGCTAGCTCATATTACTTTTATAAGTGAAATAGAAATCATTACTGAGTCAGAGTCAAAAATGCAGGCTATGTTGGTGGTTTTATGCAGTATTTAATTTTCCTTTTGACATTGAAAATATATCAGGTTTCAGTGGGACTCCCTAAGATGACACCTGAAGATCCAGGTGCGATGGAGCACCGGTAGCCCTAAAATCCTTTGGGGAGTGAGTCACACTCTGAAGGTTAATTTCCTGGCAGATTAGCTTGGCAGCACAAGATTACTTGTAGGTAAGTGTGATCCCAAGTGTGTGATTTGAAGCCGGGCATCTCTATGGTCAAAACCCATTTATGACAATTACTAGTATGTTATTGTTTTCCCAGTGTCATTTTGCCCATCTAGAAAATGGGATGAATAATGCCTATGAAATCACTGAATTATGTAAGAGAACTCCTGCAGTTTGGCAGCCTCGATCATTCCCTCCTTCCCACCCCTACAGAATCACATTTATTTTGTGACTATTACCAAAAGGTAGGTATAATTTAAAAAGTTGCTTATCTCACCTTGACGTTATTTAGAAAATTATAATTTCGATGATTAACAGGGCCAGTATAGTATCTGTAATTGGAGTATTTGTAATATCAGAAAAATTACAAATATTAAGGATTTAGAGACCTGCATGGAAATTTCAGGTCCCTAATTGAGTGAGCAAGTCATTTTTCTAAAATATATATAGCACACTCATTGTAGCTCAGTTCTTTGGTAGGAAAAGCAAAATGTAAATTCCATGATGGAAGGTAAATTCCATGTTACTATTGATTTGGTTGTTTAAATTCATTGCCATAACTTAGGATATAGTAAGAACACTCAAATATCTGCATTTACCTAGGTATATAAGCATTTTAGATTTTTGTTGTACATCCAAATTATGGTAGACTTCAATTTTATTGTATATAAAATGGTATCTAGGGTATTTTTCTGCTCTAAGACAACAGTTATGGATAGAATACAAGATATAGACAACTGTATATATAAATCAGAACATGAACAATTACACTGTCCACACAGTTCATATAACTTTTTATTAAGTTTTGGAGACTGGGTTGCTATAAATAGTCCATGTAGAGAATATTCAGCATATATTTTTGTGTACCTACTCTGTGCTAAGTGCTGAGAACTGGTAAACAAAGTTGATGTAGGCTTTGCCCTCACATGACCTACAGCTCACCTTCTCTTCTATTTCCCCGCACCCAATGGCATTAACTGTGACATGGCGGGCCAGGAGTTCACCTGTAGTTTATATTAATAGCCATGGTACAGAATGAATTAAACTGATCTATAGTTAGAGTCAGTCCCATTCCACTGAATGTTACCAAAAGACCGTGGTTTGCAAAAGATGAATCAATACTAGAATAATTTCTTCCTCACCACTGCAGTTGTTTGAGATAAACAAAACAGATGATAGTCTACCATTGTAGCAATCAGCAAGCTGACCAAGTAGGGAGAAAGTATGCAGGCAAGCCGAGTTGGAAAAAGAGAAAGAAATAAAACCACACAGAGGTAGAATCACAAGGGCGGTAAAAGAACAAGGATGACATAAGTCACGCTGACAGCCTGCTTGGACTGAGCCCGATGCAGAAGAATGTCTTTGCAAGCCATGGGCTTAAATCCCATGGGCTGTTGCTGAATGTTTAGTTGTATTTCCTGGTGTCTGGTGATAACCCCTTCCGTACATCCCAGGAAGATATTCATCACCATGTATATAAGCCTTTCCATAACTTATCAGCCCCCCTTTATTATGTAGACAGTTTTATTTCACATATGTTTAGAAATACCATCTAGCTATTCCTACTGGTTGTGTTACTATTTATTTAATTTTGTTACACAGTGATGAATTTTAAAGTGTTTTTTAGAACTTTTGGTTAATTTTGCAAAGCAATTCCATTTTTAAATTTCTATATGTTTTCCATTTTTGCAGTAATGATGATTGAGTATCATTTAATTTCTCTAGATTTTCCCCTAAAAATGCTATCAGTAATTCTTTAACCTGAGAAATTAAGATTAATATTACTCCTGTTTTTGATATACTAACATGTGTGTGCATTTGTAATTTATCTTTACTAAGTTGCAGTTTTTCAACTATTTTGCCTGAAAAGACACTGTTTTGGCAGATGTTTATATACAAAAATAAAGTCACATTTCTCTGAAGCATTAGCACTTTTCGAGCAAAACTCAAAATGTTTTTATATGTATGGTTTAAAAAGTGATGTAGTGAAGGTGCCTATTTGTATGCATAGCTGCTAATTAATGTTTCCTTAGACTGAAAATAATACATAAATGTGTACATATTGACATGTATTTCGTATAGGCAAACCTGTGTAAATAAATATATTTAGCCATATGTTAAACAGTTAATACATATCATCTCCTAAATACTAAATAGTAAAAAGGGAAACCCAAAATGCCTTGTAACCTGTTTACAAAATATGCAAAGGATCTCAAATCATTGGTTCTTCCAGGATCCTCAAACCTGAGTGTCAGATGGATTCCCATCTTTTACAGGACCTTATATCCATGTTGTCTTCACAGAACTTCTACTAACCATTGTAAAGTCTGCAAGGTTTAGAAAAACAAATTTTCCTATCTTGCAGAATCTTTTAAAAAGGAAACTTTTAAACATACAAAGTAAAAATCACAAAGATGAGCATATTTTCTAATAAAAATCCAAGAACTTGATTTTGAATCAAGTTTTATTTGATTTGAAAACAAACCTTTCTCCTGATTTTACAACAACTTATTTAACTTAAAAAATAAAATAAAAGGAAATTGTCTTTAATGATCCTCTCATCACTTAGAAAGAATGTGGAATTCAAATTTCATCTTGGATTGATCCCATACTATTTCTATATGAGGGAGGTCTCCATTGCCGTGGCTTAAGAAAGCTCTGTACACTGATTAATATTAATACTTTAATTACTAGTGATCAGAATGCTGAAAATGAAAATAGATTTTTGTTGTTCTTGTTAATGCGACCGTTTTATTTCCGAATACGAACAAGGAAGGGTTATCCACATTGCTTAAGAAAGATGTTGTAATGTTAACAGGCAACAACAACAAAAATAAGCAGAACTACTCAAATTCTTTTTTCCCAAGTTTTCTATCGGGGAGCATGATCTTGAAAACTGGAAAAGTTAGAACAAACATCGTTAAGAGGGAATTGAACACCAGGATAGATGAGGAGATAGTAGAAAGTACCTAACCCTTCAAATGAGTTCCAGTCTCCTTATGAATAACATGCCATGGTGCTGAAAGAACTTGCAGATGTGATGATGAAACCAGTGTCAGTAATATTTAAGAAATTATGGACAACAGAAGAGGTGCCAAAAGACTGTAGACATGAAAATGTTCCAGTGCTCTAATAGGGGCAAAAGCAAATTGCATCAACTCCATGTTGGAAAACTTGTCAGCTCCCAGTCAAATTTGAGATCAGGTTATCAAATAGATGGCTTATAAGTAAGTAAAATAAAAATGCAGTAATTACTGGAAGTCTTCATGGGTAACCTAAAAACAAAACATTGCCCAACACCTCATTTCTGAATTTCATCACAAATCACTAAAATGATTATCAAAAACCATAATTTAAACCAAAGCAGTAGGGTGTTTTAAAAAGGTGATAAAATTATTTACTGTTTCAGGAGAGATAAAAATGTATATATCAAGAGCTGTCTGAAAAGTACTTGTGGTTTTTAACTGCCAACATACTGTGTTAGGCCACTGGGTAACAGACAGCGATGCTAGAATAGTGACAACATGACAGGGTCTATTAATGTTAGTTGAAGAAAAACAGTATTACCATTGCATCTACAGCTAGTCAGAACTCATCGCGACACTTCTGTTTCTGGTTTTGGTGGCACCAACATTTGGAGGATATTGCCAAAGTTAAGCCGGTCCAAACAAGAGTGAAAAGGCGGATGAGGGGCACCCCCATCCTAATGGCAAACCACTGAAGGACTTCAAAAGATTGAAAGAGTCCTTTTCAAAGATGTTAAGTAGAAGGACGCAGTCATGAATAGATTGTTTTGAGCAGATCCAGAGTCCGTAGGCAGGAACAATTGGTGGATGTTGCAGGAAACCAGGGAAGAGGTTTCTTTCAATTAGAAATACCAAAAACTGAATCCGCCTATCTTATGAGGCAATCATTTTCCTGTCTCTCTTTGGGAGTGTTTAGGGAGAGACTGAATAGAACAAAGGGATTTCTACATTGCTTGGGCAATTGGTCAACTTTTTAGATTCCTTTCAATTCTGTGATTATTTGATTCTAAGTATTTCTAACTCCCACTTAGTATTCTCTGGGTACAAGAAAAAAAAAAGTAAAAGAAAGAAACAGAGACAAAATATCGTGTGCGTGCATGTGTGCCCAGTCGTGTCTGACTCTTTGTGAACCCATGGACTGTAGCCCGTCAGGCCCCTCTGTCCATGGGATTTCCCAGGAATAATATTGAATGGGTTGCCATTTCCTACTCCAGGGGATTTTCTCAATCCAGGGATTGAACCCACGTCTCTTGCGTCTCCTATATTGGCAGCTGGATTCCTTACCACCGTGCCTCCCTGGAAGCTCACAAAATATCTTAAACACTCTCTAAATATTTAGAAAAAGTTGATTGAATACAGTAGTGTTTTATTACCATGAAGAAATGCACTCAGATGTCATCATACAAGATACCCCAGAAAAAGCTTTATTTTAGCTTTCTTCTTTGATATAGGCACAATATTTATATCATCTTAACAATTAATATATATTTTGCTATTTTATCTGACTTGTTGTTAGAAAAGAAACATGTTTAAGTTGTATACTTATACAAACTCAACATGATCTTCTTTTTACTGATTTAATTAAATATAGATAGCAAGACTGAAATGAGCAACTGGTTGATGATTCTCAGAACTTTTTGCGCTAAAAATTTACAACTGAGAAAGTAAAGACTTCCAACCAAAGAAGAGCAGTTGTAGCCACAGCCCTAGTTTGCTAATGTGAAAAATACTACCATGATTATTCTGTTTCCCTGAGCTACTCCAATTCAACCTACATAGTAAGATATGTCTGCACAAGTGGCATACCTATACAATTTTTGGATTCCTAACTCAGGAAATTTGCATGTGGGTTAAAGATAAAATCTTTGAAATGTATATTCTAATCAATGAACCATATGCAAGAAAAGAAACAGTCTCTAAATTGGAGCACTTTGTTGAAAAATACTAGTACCTTAGCACACATTTCAGAGAGAATGGCAAGTTTTAAGCTATAGAGAAAAGTTAATTTACAAGTTAGAAATATATGAAGGGTCTCCTTCAAAATCAGAGAAAGCAGTTTTATTGTCTTAGAGATCTTGCTCACTGCATCATAAATATTTCATAGACTTAACTCTGGACTGATAACATCAAGGAATATTTTTGAACATATGCAAAACATAAGCAATTTAGCTAACATGACTTTACATATTCATTATATAAATTTCAGTGCTTGCTCAAGTTGAGGAAAATTAATTTAATCATCGTAACGAGTGCTTATAGAAGAATTACACTATTGGCAAAAGTTACTATATGGAGTTGGATTTTAAAAATAATGTTGTACAGCAAACCTCACATATAATATATCGCATTATAACAAGAACTCACATATGCCAAAAGGCAAACTAACCCATGCATTCACTCATTCCAATCCCCAAGTCTATAAGAACTATGTACAAAAAAGAAAAAAAGAATCTTGATATATCTCTTTAGCCTTTGTTTTAGATATGACTCCTAAATGCTATATCCAAACATTGTAAATGATTTCATGGTATTTCAAAAATGAGAAGAGGAAACAGTGTCAGACTTTAGTTTTTTGGGCTCCAAAATCACTGCAGATGGTGACTGCAGCCATGAAATTAAAAGACTCTTACTCCTTGAAAGGAAAGTTATGACCAACCTAGATAGCATATTCAAAAGCAAAGACATTACTTTGCCAACAAAGGTCCTTCTAGTCAAGGCTATGGTTTTTCCTGTGGTCATGTATGGATGTGAGAGTTGGACTGAAGAAAGCTGAGTGCCAAAGAACTGATGCTTTTGAACTGTGTTTTTGGAGAAGACTCTTGAGAGTCCCTTGGACTGCAAGGAGATCCAACCAGTTCGTTCTAAAGGAGATCAGTCCTGGGTGTTCATTGGAAGGACTGACGCTGAAGCTGAAACTCCAATACTTTGGCCACCTCATGTGAAGAGTTGACTTATTGGAAAAGACTCTGATACTGGGAGGGATTGGGGGCAGGAGGAGAAGGGGACGACAGAGGATGAGATGGCTGGATGGCATCTCCGACTCGATGGATGTGAGTTTGAGTGAACTCTGGGAGTTGGTGATGGACAGGGAGGCCTGGCGTGCTGCAATTCATGGGGTTGCAAGGAGTTGGACACGACTGAGAGACTGAACTGAGCTGAACTGAACTGTATTTTATAATTAAAGTAAGCAGATATGAACAGAAAACAAAAATCTTAAGGTTTAGAACCTTAGAAAAAGAGAATAAAAATATAAGAATAAGTTAGTTTAGGAAAAACATAGCATTGCTCAGAAGAATGTGAAATGAGATGAAGTATTTATATTTCAGAAAAGCATTAATTTTCCTTCCTAAATAACACTCACTGAAATAATTAAGCATCAAGAAAAAATATATGAAAGAAAAAGACCCAAAATATGAAAAAAAAAAAACCTGCTCAGAGTGTATTTTGTTATATAAAGGTAGTTAGAGGGGATTACACATATATTTTCCTTTAGCTTCTTAAAGACAAGAAGGGCACCTATATTAATGGAGTTTGCAGTTGAATGCCAACATTATATTAAATTGTCAACACTAAGAAATATGTTAAAAGATGAGTGTTCCTAAAGAACTGGAGATGGTTACAGAAATAATGATATAAATTAAGCAAATATAAAGCAAAATGTCTGTGGAAAATCCCTGCAAATGTACTATTCTGTGGTGAACCTGAAAGATATTTAAGAATTGTCATAGATCATTGGTTCCCTTCCTTGGGTCGTGACCCAGATTAACGTTGCTGAGGGTCTACAGAAGGGTCAGGAAGGATCCTCAGGGGGAAAATATGTTCCCTGACCTCCTGGATAAACACAGAATGCCACAGGGGAAGGAGGTGTAGTTTGGTTTTCTCTCTGCCCCTCCCCCGCTGTTCCCTCCACCCAAGGAAAAAGGTAATAGCAGGGAGGAAAAATAGGGTGCTGAGCAGTCTCTCTCTGGGCCACAGCATCGGAGCCAGCAACCAGTATTTACAGATCAACATCACACAAATACCTTTCTCTCTCCACTGATGTCATCCACAACCCTCACTGCCTACCTGGGACTCAGAGAAGCCAATGACCTCCATGTTTTATTGCAATGATCTCTCTTATATATTAATTTCAAAAAAGCAAATAGGTGGAATTCTTCTAGTAACTTTTTTAGTCTGGCCAATGAAACTGTTCAGTTCAGTTCAGTTCACTGGCTCAGTTGTGTCAGACTCTTTGCGACCCCATGAATTGCAGCACACCAGGCCTCCCTGTCCATCACCAACTCCCGGAGTTCACTCAAACTCATGTCCATCGAGTCGGTGATGCCATCCAGCCATCTCATCCTCTGTCATCCCCTTCTTAGGAAGACTCATTTACGGCTTCCTTAAGAGAAAATTGAGAAGCAAGGTAATAGATGATAGACACTGAGCAGAAAGAGGTGGTTCACAAAGAAATATACTGAGGTCCAAAAAGGAAGCAGCGTGTGTGTGTGTGTGTTTTTTCGGGATTCAAATAAGGAAATTTGGAGCAATTTTGATTTTTCTGAATGAGAGCCCAAAACAGCTAAAGTAGTGAAGACACTCCAAGGATATGTTGGAGGAGCAAAAGAACATGTCAGTTAAGCTGCAGAAAGAGGAGCCTGCAAAAAAATGAGTGTGGCAAGCAGTTCAGTTACTGGTAAGAATGACTTTGTAACTAACACTTAAAATTTAGCTTGACTATATGGAGAGCTTTTCCCAAAAGCTGAGCATCTAGACATCTAAGCTTGGATATAGGCTTTTAAAATGATAGATGGTATATTCATTTCTTCATAAGTTGAAGCTTAGTACTACACTTTCAGAAGTCAACTGCATAATCAGTTGCTATTCCTCTAGTGGCTAAGACTCTGTTCCATCAACATTAAAGGGAGAGATCATTTCAACCTGATCATTTTCAGTTCAGAAACTTCATTTTGGGTGCACACTCCGACCTGTATACCATCTCAGGGACTTGCACACTGTCATCAGGGTTGCACTGTTCGACATCCTTTTCCTAGAACAATAAAGCCCTCCATACCTTTTCAACTTGTCACGTTTTCACTGCATTATAGAATCTAAGCAAGCTTTGAAGATGAAAAAGATTGTACACAATGCTTAAGTGTTACTATTATTATGATGATGATGATACAGTCTACAAGATGTACAAGGGCATTTTGGAATGAATGCATTATGAGTCACAAAGTTGCAACTGAAGACAGCTGTTTGATTGCTACTTGAGAGAGTGGAGTTGAACAAGCCTGAATATGGATGATCTCATTTGGCTTTATAAAACTAAACAGAGCACAGGCAGTTAGTTGGATAATATATCTCCAAGGGAAAGAAGAGTTAGTGTAATTCATCTCTCTGCTGTAGTATATATCATGCTCTTGCTTATAAATGCCAGATAGGATTTCTGTTTCCAAAAGGTCAGATTATCTTTAGCATGGTGACCTCACTCTTTGGTCACAACACATAAGCTTGTATTTTATTATTATTTTTTAACTTTGGTTATATTTTTAATTTTCTTGTTTTCATTTATTTCTTTCCACTCTTTTATCATTCTTATATTATTGATTTTTTAAATCATTTTCTCCTCCCATGAGAGTGAAAAAAAAATTACTTAGAATATTGGCTAGTATTTATGAGCTCCCTTGCTACTGTAGAGTATGGAAGAAAATATGAATCAGAAATATACAACCCACTTCACAATTCAAGACACAAAGAAATGAAGAGTCAAATAGTTATATACAATTACATAACAAGTAATGTCAAGGCTAGCATATGGTCAATTACTAAATGAATCATATAGACCCAAAGGACTAGAGATTTATGCATGGAATTTATCACAATATATTAACTGGGACTAGTAAAGGTTGTAGCAAAGACATCAGTAGCATTAGGAAGACAGGAACAAGAATGTCATTTTACATTGAGGAATGCTATGAGACAACTCATAGATGTGGAAAAGACAAGGTGTTTTTCATGAAATGGTATGGTTGGAATAAAGAGCCGATGGAGAGTTTCTGGGGAAAAAAAATGAGAAGATAGTTGGAGACACATTTAGACAGATGTTGATTCTAGAGTGAGATAAATTTCATTCTGAAAGCCTACGGTATCACATGGTGTAAATATCATGGTGTCACATCTGATTCATTCATTGATCTATAGAAAAGACTGATTTGTAGAGGATGATCTGAAATTTGTGTTAACAAAGATTATGAATTGGCTCTAGGAAGGATTTTCAAGATTCAGTTGGAGAGAGTGTTTTGAATGAGGATTTAAATGAAATGGCCATACGGATGTAGAATGTACACTAAGTTTAACCATCTGTAGGTTAAGTAATATGGGAGTCACTGAAGATTTTGATAAGCAGAATAACTGGACTAAAGGGCTTAAAAATAGTCTCTAATAAATATTTAAATATAGATTACAGAAAGAGGACAATGGAGCAAACTGATGAAGCATGAGATGGAGGTCTTAATAAGGAAAAATGGCTGTAATGAAGGAAAAAATATAAATAAATTACATGATAAAGGAAAAAATCAATACAATTTGATGACTGACTGTTCATATGGGATATGGTTGAGAATGAATCAAAAATGAATAGTTTTGAATTTGAGTGACTGAGAGGTTTTGTCTCATAACTTAAAAATGTACTTTTTATTTGCACATGCTTGTCTACCTTGTGAAATCTGGATCTGTGGAATCTGGGTCATTGAGTAAGCAGATTGTCTGTTCTGAGTGAGTAATACTCCAAAATGGAGTGGAAGGAATATGAGGAATATTTGGTTGAAGAAAAGAAAAACATATGCAAGATAGAGGTAATTCATTGTCATTGTTGTTAATATTTGAGTGGCAATGAAAAAAAGAATATGTGATTTTTAGTGGCCTATATTGCATAAGTGAAGGGAGAATGTATTATACTTTCTTAACCAGTATTACAAGGGCTGAATGTGTAAGTTCCTAAAAGGCTGAGACCATATACGCTTTTGATAACAATATAGAAGTGGAAGTTCTTTGGAGATCTCCAAATAAATGTTATCACTGAAAAGGAAAATATTCAATGTTTTTTGTCCAGAAATGGTTCAATGGATTATGTGAAAATAACATCTTTCTTCCTTAGATCACACTAATATGAGTAAGTTACTAAATTTCTCTGGATTTTCATGTCCTTAGCTGTAAAGGGGGAGCTTGCCTGGTGGCCCAGTAGTAAAGAATCCACTTGCCAATGCAGAAGACTTGGCTTCCATCCTTGGGGTTGGGGAGATCCCCTGGAGGAGGAAATGGCAATCCGCTCCAGTATTCTTGCTTGGAGAATCCCATGGACAGAGAAGCCTGGTGGCTAGAGTCCATGGGGTTGCAAAAGAGTCAGATACAACATAGTGACTAAACAACAACAAACAGAAGCTGTGAAGGGAAGAGATTAGACCAGATGCTCTCATGGAACCACATTTTATGAGGTTTTATCCTGTGGAATCTGTGTAGGTGAACAAGTAGGCTGAATAGAAACCCATGAACTTTGATTTTGAATCTTGTCAACATAAAGTTTGGAGCTACCGGCTGACTGCTGCTTTTTTTGTGTTACTACATTCCTTCACTGATTCACAGAAGGAAAAAATATGAGAGGAATAGTAAATATCAACTTGATTATAGAGCTCCAGCGACTCTGGAAGATCAAGGTTAGCCGCTTTAGAAGGTATGAAATTATATAACCCTGCCCAGTTCCTCCAAGTGTCTTCAAAATAGTCTTGGTTCCCATGGGCACTTTCATGCCATTCTGTTAAAGTTATAATCAGTGACTTATTTCTGGACATGATTTGGACAGTACGTACCAGGAGGTAAAATGTGTACACCCTGTCTCCCAGCAATCCCTCTTTTAAGAATCTCACCTAAGAAGATAACCATACGTGTGTGGAAAGTTCTGTTCTGCAGAATGTTCATGACATTGTGGTTTATAATATGAAAACCTGGGAACATTTAAAAGTTAAGAGGTGAATACTCTAAACAGCCATTAAAGATATGAAGTAAATAGAATGGGGAAATATGATTATTTTACCAGGCATAAAGAGGAAATTAAAGACCTACATGCCTAATATACCATTTATGAAAAATTTTGTGTAGATATATATATATCTACACACATGTATTTGTTGTTGCTAAGTTACTAAGTCGTGTCGACTCTTTGTGACCCCATGGATTTCAGTGCACCAGGCTTCCCTGGTCTTCATCATCTCCCTGAGTTTGCTCAAACTCATGTCCGTTGAGTCGGTGATGCTATCCTCTATCGTCCCCTTCTCCTCCTACCCTCAATCTCTGTTAGCATCAGGGTCTTTTCCAATGAGTCAGCTCTTTGTATCAGGTGGGCAAAGTATTGGCGCTTCAGCATCAGTCCTTCCAATGACTATTAAGGGTTGATTTCCTTTAGGATTGACTAGTTTGATCTCCTTGCAGTCCAAGGGACTCTCAAGAGTCTTCTCCAGCACCACAGTTCAAAAGCATCAATTCTTTGGCTCTCAGCCTTCTTTGTGGACCAACTCTCACATCTGTACATGACTACTGGAAAAACCATAGCTTTGACTATACAGACCTTTATTGGCAAAGTAATGCCTCCACTTTTTAATATGCTGTTTAGATTTATCATAGCTTTCCTTCCAAGGAGCAAGAGTCTTATTATATATATAAATGAATTGGTAGGATTTCAGAATTTTAAAATTCTTTTTTGAAACTTTCCTACAATTTCTTAGAATCAATATGTATCAATATTTCAAAAATAGTAAAAGGAATAAAGAATAATGTTGGCTTCTAATGAGCTGAAAACAGAACCACAGAACACCAGAGTAACAGCTATGCCAGTGGTGAAAAAAAATTTTTTTTGGATCATAGTTAAGTTGTGAAATATTAAAACTGGGCATACCTTTTTTGCTTTTAGAAAAGTCTTCAGTATCAGGGATTACAATGTCTGCAACTGTGCTTAATTATGTATTACATTATTGTAACTAAAATATTTCCCTTTTTTCCTAGCTTAAAATCTATGAAGTTACATACCTATTGTGTATTTTGTTGTGATTTTTTTAAGTTAGTATGTTTTGTCTTCCTTGGTAATATTTGTGGCATACTTCTTTCCTCTGTCCAACATTTGAACTCACTCTTTACCATGTGAATCTTTGTAAGGAGTAAAGAAAAACCTCTCCTTATAGAAGCTAATCATGTGACATTCTTGCTTTTATCGTATTCTCAGAGAGAAGGCACAGCCTTCACCATCAGACACTCCTGCATCAGACTTTATCTAAGGGGCTATAACTACAAGAAGAGGAAGTGAGAAAGGATACTCTTTCTTTCCTGGTGGCAGAAACTGTGGTGATGGCTGCATGGGCAAGATTCTGGGGGCAAAAGTGCTAGCTGTGCAAATGTCACATTTTGGGACCAGTCATGGCAGCAGATATTTCTTTATCAGGCTAGTTCTGATAGTTTCACATGTTACTTCTGGAAGCTAAGGCTTGGTTTTCAAGCTCTCCCTGGGAGCTTTGAGCTACCAGCAACCTGCCTAATACACTCCCACTTCTCTGATTCCCATCATCAAATGTACACACACTGTTGCTGTTCTTCAGTCACTAAGTCATGTCTGAGTCTTTGCAACCCCATGAACCGCAGCAAGTCAGGCAGTCCCTCACCATCTGTCGGAGTTTGCCCAAGTTTGTGTCCGTTGAATCGGTGTTGCAATCCAACCATCTCATCCTCTGCCTCCTTCTTCTCCTTTTGCCTTCAGTCTTCAATCAATGTGTATCTTTATCTTCCCTCTGATATCAGGAAGCACGTGTACCTTCCCCTATTCAAGGAAGAGGGTATGCTGCAGATGCCATCTGTCACCATCTTTAAAGATTTGGTTTCTCACTTCATGTTCTTTTTTATCTGCTTTATCAGTTTCTCCCTTTTTACAGAATCTTTCCCGGTGAACATGTGGACATGTTGATGGATCTGCCCTCCTAAAAAAAGATGTCTTGCCCTCACCCGTACTTTCAAGTAACCTAGCCTCTGACTCCTTAACTGCCAAGCATCCTAAAAGGGTGCACTGCTTCCAGTTCTTCACCTCTGACTCATTCTCCAACTCTCTCCATTATGGTTTCAGTTCTCATTTTTCCACTGCAAAAGATTGTGACAAGGTCTCCAACACCCGAATGCCATATAATCTGACTCACATACCTCAACCTCTCACCCTTCCCTTTCTTGCAATATTTTCTTTCCTCTTGGATAGTTTGCACCTTGCCCTCATTTTTTATCTTTCACATGGATTTTCCCCCAAATCTCCTTTACTGGTTGAGAAGAAATGTTTGTTCCTAGTTATCTCTGTAGTCTCAGTAGTAAATGCCCATCTTTTCTAAAATTATTCTAGAAATAATGTGATCTATTTCAATGGATTGAAATGTCACTTGTATACTGATGATGATGAGATATATGCCTATATCTACCTATCTAGATTTAAATCTAGACATACACATATTCTTTCCTTCTGGATCTCTTTATTATAAGTTCTAGATGTCACATCTCCACTTGAAAGTCTCACTTGCCCCACCAAAACCTATTTCTTCCCTAGCCTTCTCCATCCTCGTAAATGGCACCACATTGCCCTATTTCTTCAAGTATATACACTAAAAGACATACTTATATACTCCTTTCCTCTTATTTCTCATACTCAATACATTGGAAACACCTGTGATTCTACATCTGAGTTAACTCAAGTCTGCTAACTTCTCTGCCTCCTTGGACACTACCTTCATCTAAGTACTAAGTACCCTGATGGCCCTATAACCACTCATGAGACAACCCTTGGCTGTAGTGGCTTTTCCCTATAAGATCATCAGCCCTATGACAGAAGAATCCTTGTTTGTCTGGAATTTCTTGCTCTTAGCCCAGTGCCTTATACATAGTAGGTGTTTAGTAAATATTTGTTTAATGAAAAAAAATATCAATTCATCAACCAATCGATTAGTTCAGTTGGCAGCAAGCTGAGCATTAACTTGGTCCAGAGAGCTGAGAAAAAGCAGATGGTGATATGAATTGAATTCGAATGCTTCATAAATATAATTAAAATCCCCATTATCACAGCTGCCAAGTAAAGAACCTGAAGGATGAAAAAGGACTATTCAAAGTAGGGGGACTGAGTGGTATATTCTTGTTAATGATGTTGCAGTTTATCTCATTTGCAATGGAAATTGCTCTTAAAATAATTTAATACATCCAAATACTATTAATTGATTAATTTGACAAATAATTACTGAGCACCTATTATATGACAGTTACTGTTACCAGTGTAGGAATCCAGCAGCAAACCAAACAGACAAAACCCCAGGACCTATAAAGCTTACAGCTTAGTCAGGGAAGGAGCTTCCCCAGGGGTGCTAGTGGTAAAGAAACCACCTGCCAGTGCAGGAGACATAAGAGACAGGGGTTTGATCCCTGGGTTGGGAAGGTCTCCTAGAGAAGAGAATGACAACTCACTCCAGTTAGGGAGACAGACAAATCTCAGACAGGTAAATAAGTCAACTTCATATGTTCATGCTGAGTTGCTTCACTTGTGTCCGATTCTTTGTGACCCCATGGACAGTAACCCACCAGGCTCCTCTGTCTGTGGGATTTTCCAAGCAAGAACACCCGAGTGGGTTGCCATGCCCTTCTCTAGGGGATCTTCCTAACCCAGGGATTGAACCTGCATCTCTTACATCTCCTGCACTGGCAGGCAGGTTCTTTATCACTGGGCTTCCCTTGTGGCTCAGCTGGTAAAGAATATACTCACAATGCGGGAGACCTGGGTTTGATCTCTGGGTTAGGAATATACCCTGGAGAAGGGAAAGGCTACCCACTCCAGTATTCTGGCCTGGAGAATTCCATGGACTCTAGAGTCTATGGGGTTGTAAAGGGTTGACATGACTGAGTGACTTTTACTTCTTCACCACTAGCGCCACCTGGGAAGCTCTAAAATTTCATAGTGTATCTTATGCTGATAAACATGGGGGATAAAGAATAAAGCAAGAAAGAGGGCATAACATGTGAAGAGGGATTCAACATTTTGAGTGCCCAAGGAAGACCTTGCTGAAGATATGATTTTTAAATAAATACCTGGATGAAGTGAGGGAGAGAGCCATGGGGATATTCATGGGGAAAGCATTCCAAGCAAAGGGAACAGCAGGTGCAAAGGCCCTGAGGAAGTAATGCATTTTCATATAAAATGGTATCAAAGAGGCCGGTGCTAGAGGGGAGGGAATGAAGGAGAGGGTAATAGGAAATTGAGAGGTAAAGTGGGGAGTGGTGGGACTCTTTCACAGGTTACAGTGAAAGCTTTGAATTTAACACAGAATGACGTGAAAGCTATTAGGACACTTTGAATCAAGATGTGGTATATGATCTGGCTTAATATCTCACTCTGATTAGCCTACAAGATTAGCTGAGTGATGCCAACATAAACCAGGTTCAAAATTATCTTAATTATAGAACTTGTTGCTGTTCAGTCGCTCAGTTGTGTCTGACTCTTTGCAACCCCATGGACTGCAGCACACCAAGCTTCCCCATCCTTCACTATCTCCTGGAGTTTGCTCAAACTCATGTCTATTGAGTCAGTGATGCCATCCAATCATCTCATCCTCTGTTTCCCTTTTCTCCTCCTGCCTTCAATCTTTCCCAGCATCAGGGTATTTTCCAATGAGTCGGCTCTTCACATCAGGTGGCCAAAGTATTGGAGCTTCAGATTCAGCATCAGTCCTTCCAATGAACATTCACAATATACAATATTCATTATAGTTATGTACTTCAGGGAATGTTAGTTATATGACTTCATGATACTTTGGTCTAAGCAAAAAATAAATAAATAAATAAAAACCCATTAAGAATAATGAAATAATATTCAAGAGCACTTACAGTACTTATAATTCCTTATTTTAGAAAAATTAATTAAAAGCAAAAGTCACTTGATAAACACAGCATTTATATAATTGACCAATTTTTAGTGAAAGAAAAGATTATTTGTAGCCTAGTAATTACTAATATATATCATCACTAAGTATAAAATATAATATAAAATATCTTAATTATTTTGGGGGAGAACTTCTTAGGCCAGACTGCTTACATTTAAATCCTAACTCTGTCCCCCACCAGCCATGTAATCTTGGGCAAGTAATTTCTCTCTATGCCTCAATTTCCTTATCTCTAAAATGTGAATAATAATTATAACTCCTTCAAAGAGTAATGAGTAACACTGTGCCTGACATGGAATAAATGTTCTATATTAATCATTATTATCAATATTGTGATTATTATCATTTCTTATCTTAAAGTTGTTGCATTTAAGATGGAACAATAAATAAATGAATCTTTAAAGAACCTTTCAGGTCTAACTTTTTATGATTGTACGTGGACTAGAGTAAGATTATGTTACATCTTGCCTTGCACCACAGATTTATTTTTATGAACATTATTTCATGAATACATTGGAAAATATGTATTAGAAGGTCAGAATAATTCAAATGTTTTACTTGTTTAACAGATTTTTTAGATTTGGTGTAACATCCGAGACCTAGTTCTCTTGTGCTTTTAGCGTCTCACACATTGTGTCAGCATTACCTTGTTTTAATAAGTGCTGTGTTTATAAATAAATAGAAAGTAGACACCATTAGAGCCATATTTCATACGTTCAGTAACTAATGATGAAATGCAACACAAGAGGTTAGTATTTAATCCCTATTAAGAATGATAACAGGGCTTCCCTGGTGGCTCAGCGGTAAAGAATGCATCTGCAATGCAGGAGATGAGGGTTCAATCCCTGGGTCAGGAAGATCTCTTGGAGGAGAGCATGGGAAACCATTTTAGTATTCTTCCTTGGGGAATCCCATGGACAGGGGAACTTGGCAGGTTAGAGTCCATTGGGTCACAAATGAGTGGCACATGACTTACCCACTAAGCAACAAACAACAACAAAAAAATATGACAGAAAGATCGTTGAGTCTATCCCTAGATATCTTTAGGACAATACTTTTTTAGAGCTGACAGCTTGTAGATGTGATATATGTAATCATCATTCAAACACTTAGGCTAACACTAAAGGTAAACTTTGTGCACCAAATTTTCTTTTTTCTTTTCCACTATAGTTTATTTATTACAAGACATTGAATATAGTTCCCTGTGCTTTATAGTAGGACCTTGCTTATTTATTTTCTATACAGCAGTTTGTATCTACTAACCTCAAACTCCTAATTTATCCCTCCCCCTGCCCTTTCCCCTTTGGTAACTGTAATTTTGTTCCCTATATACCAAATAGATTTTAATTTTGTCCCTCATCTTTCTTTGACCACCAAGGACCTCTATGAAATC
>NW_011495050.1:6220431-6231956 GCF_000754665.1 Bison bison bison
CCATTCCCACATGTGGATTTGAATTCCTTGGTCTTCTTCTTATGGAGACTATCAATGTGTTAGGATGAACGTTTTGCCTAGTCTTTTATTTCCTTCAGCATATTTTGAACAGTATTGTACAAAAAATAAAGTCTTCTACTGACTCAAGAATAGTAATTTGTGAAGTCAAGGACACATGTAATTTAAAATTGTTAAATACAACTGATGATTTAAACAAATATCCCAGAGCTAGAGAGAGTACAGGGGATTTCCTGGAGACTCAGACAGTAAAGACACTTCCTGCAATGCCAGATATCCTGGTTCGATCCCTGGGTCAAAAAGATCCCCTGGAGAAGGAAATGGCTACCCGGTTAGGTATTCTTGCCTGGAGAATTCCATGGACAGAGAAACGTGGGATCACAGTCCATGGGGTCACAAAGAGTCAGACACCACTGCGCAACTAACACTTTCACTTTTAAGAGAGAGTACAGGATATCTCAAATATTCTGCTATTGTTCACAGCAGTTATTGGGATGTTTTTGGGTATGTCTATTGCATTTCTAAATCATTTCTAATATCTTCATGTCTTTGCTATTCAAGGGTGAGGGTGGATTTGATGTTGGATACTGTCAAAAATTACACAGAGCCAAGTCTGGCAAGTAAAACAGCTCATCAATCTGTGCAATACCATTTTGGGTAAAATATGAAAATTTATTTGTTTGACTCTCCTATAATTGGATAAAAATGCAATTATAATTTTTTAAGTTCTATAATAGTATAGTTCTGTGATGCATACATATTACACGTACTAAGTCGCTTCAGTTGTGTCTGACTCTTTTGCAACCCTACGGACTGTAGCCCACCAGCCTTCTCTGTCAACAGGATTCTCCAGGTAATAATACTGAAGTGGGTTGCCATGCCCTCCTCCAGAGCATCTTCCTAACCCAGGGATCAAACCTGTATCTCTTATGTCTCCTGCATTGGCAGGAGGGTTCTTTACCTCTAGCACCACCTGGGAAGTCAATTCACATTGGTTTAAGGAAACTGGAAAGCTGACTGAGGAGCAGTGTAATTCAAAGGTCTCAGCAATGTTGCAGAACCCCAGTCTGTCTCTCCATGTCTAACATTTGTTTTCTCTGTATTTACTCAAAACTTCTGTGGTGACAAGACAGCTGCAAGAGCTCCATCCTCACATCTTTGCAGGACCAAGTGTGATGGAAAGATCAACACATCCTCTCCAATTGTACTCTGAGGTTTCCATGGCTCTGACTCTGTCAGGTTCCTGAATGTGAAGCTCTGATAAGCAAGGCTAGAGTTCGATGCTTGCTTTCTCACAGTGAGCCATCTTTATGGATTAGAAATGGTGGCTTCTCTTCCTTCAGATGGAACCAGTGTTCTTTGCTAGGGAAGAGAGAAAAGTTGTTGGTAGCTGAAAACTAGCAGATGCTTTACCACAAGTGGGGACACACACACACACACACACACACACACACACAATATAGACTTTGCATTGCAAGGTTAAGTATCAAGTTAAAATCGTAGCTTTTCATTTGAATCTCAATTCTACCACCAGAATGAAAACATAGCGTAGTGGGGCATTAAGCCCTTGATCCACCCAGTTATACACCTGACTACATGGGACTTTGGCTATGTCATTGCATATTTCTCAGTTTCCCTATCTATAAAATGGGAATAAAGGGAAAACACTCTACCTTTTAGAATATTTATTCAGATTAAATGAATTAATAGATCTGAAAGGGACTTCCCTAGTGGTCCAGTGGTTAAGACTCTGTGCTTCCAATGCAGGGGGCATGAGTTTGACCCCTGGTCAGGGAACTAAGATCCCACGTCCCACATGGTGTGGCCAAAAAGTGAAAAAACAAACAAACAAAAAACAATAGATGTGAGATATTAAAGCCTGGCACATCACAAACCCTGCACAAGTGTTAGCCATTATTATCACTTGTGTGTCCTTGAGCATTGCAGGCATTCACTGCCTAAGTCTCTGTTTTCTTATTGGTAAAATTAGAGGGAAGATCTGCATTAAATGGAAAGTCAGTGCTTCCTAAATCTGTGCTTTCAGAAGCATACCCTCTAAATAGTCGTTCCACAGGAAGAGGAGGCCTAACGTCCAGCACAAAGTGGCTAAATTTTACCATGACTTCCACAGAAATTGGGGCTTCCCTGGTGGCTCAGTGGTAAAGACTCTGCCTGCAATGGAGACCTGGGTTCAATCCCTGAGTTGAGGCGATCCCGTGGAGGAGGGCATGGCAACCCACTCTAGCATTCTTGCCTGGAGAATTCCATGGACAGAGGAGTCTGGCAGGCTACAGTCCATAGTGTCGCACAGAGTTGGACACGACTGAAGTGACACATGACAAACAAGCGAGATTTTAAGTGTTGACTGATGATGTTAAAAGTCGCATAGTATCCTTCTGAGCAGTGGAGACAGTGCAGTTGCCCAGAGCATAGAGTTAACAACATCAGCCAATACTTGGACCATCTTTAGAACATATTCCATACATTAATCTAGACAAATTGTTCAGATGTGCCGCATAGAATGGGTTGTTTCTGGATAGTTACTTTATGTTCATTTTTAATTTTGTGGTCTAAACATAGAATTGCCTTTACTCATCTAATATGAGATCAAGATATGAAATTACATGTCTCTTCAAATAATATAAAATTTGGTACCTCAAATCTGTGCTGGATTCCTGACTTATACAGCAATTAGAAACTCAAAGCATAATTGAAGGAGTAGTTGCATTTTTCATTTATCTTTATATTTGAAAAAAGGTAGGTGATATGCTTTGATTATGTTTCCTTTTTTAAAAACTTCAATATACATGTGAATATACGTATATGAATATATATATTGTACTATGATATTCTGCATTATATCATAATTAATAATTGGATATGAATAGTTCAAGGATTTTGTCCAGAACTACTTTTGAAAAAAGAAGTTAAAGAATATTGAGAACATATTAGGTAGTACTGTCTCAAAACTTGGTTTCAGAATAATAGGAATAAAAAGATAATTCATATTATCATTTAATAAAAAGCTACTCACAATGATCATGATATTGTCATCTGTAGTCATTGGCATGTCCCTTCCCTGGTGGCTCAGATGGTAAAGAATCTGCCTGCAATGCAGGAGACCCAAGACTCAGGGGTCGAGAAGATCCCATGGAGAAGGGAATGACAACCCTCTCCAGTATTCTTGCCTGGGAAATCCTATGCACGGTGGAGCCTGGAGGGCTATAGGCCTTGGTGTTGCAGAGTCAGACACGACTGGGAAACTAACACTTTTTTTCACTTATCCAAAGACCTCGGATATTTTGGGGAGAGGTGAATAAAATAGAAGTTTCAAATATTACCAATGTTCTCAATTTCTAAGTTGTGAATTTCTTGGGGCTCAAGAAATTCTCCTTATTCCCAGGAGTCTTACCTTGTTTATCTTACTGACTTAATTAGCTTTGAACTATGAGTGTCCAAGCTTCTCTTTCCAGACAGAGCTATCTCCAGAGTCTAGACTAGAGCAAATTGGAACAATTGCCCAGGGCTCTGCTCTGCTGGGGAAACCCAGCAGCTGGGGCTGCTGCAGCAGATTTGTGGTTGCTGGCTAGGAAGGAAGAAGGAGAGGGTGGGAGTTACTACGATAGAACACAATGATCAAAAACAATTATCACAGCTTTGTATAGAGCATTATCTATCCCCAACTTTTGACCACCCCGTGAAGACACAGTAACCTCAGGGTCTAAGCACTGCAAATAAATGACCTTGCCCACCATATATGAACAACCTTATTCCCCAAATTAGTTCAACCTTTATCAAGGTTTATCTTCACAGTTGTAGTGAATGATTTAATATATGTCATAGTCAAAGGATCACTCTCTCATTCTATAGTGAAGACAATAATTGCATGGTGTCCTTATTTGAATTGCATTCTCAGGCCCCACCTCCATTCAGTCGGTGAGGCCCACTGGGCTTCCTAGGTGGCTCAGTGATAAAGAATCTGCCTGCCAATGCAGGAGATGTGGGTTCGACCTCTGGGTCAGGAAGATCCCCTGCAAAAAAAAAATAGCAACCCAATTCAGTATTCTTGCTTGGGAAATTTCATAGACAGAGGAGTCTGGCAGGCTACAGTCTATGGGGTCGAAAACATTACTTAGTGACTAAACAACAGCAGCATCAAGATACATTTGTACTTTTTAAAAAAGCACGCAAGCTAATTTAGTAAGTACTTAATTAGACCATAAAATCTACAAGGTAGGTGAGGACATGTCAGCTCATTTCTGCCTGGGACACCCACACCTAACACAATGTCTGGCATATCACAGTTACTCCACATACATTTGTTTAACTTTTTGAATTATAATTTATTGAATTTTAAAGGACTCTGCTAGGCCCTCAGTTACAAAGAAGATTTTATCAATCAGAATCCAAGAAGATAACACGAGGGATACTCAAAGAAAAATTTGAAAAGTATTTAATGAACAATCATTTAAAAGTCATGAGCAGAGTTTGCTGCTGCTGCTGCTAAGTCACTTCAGTTGTGTCTGACTCTGTGTGACCCCATAGACGGCAGCCCACCAGGCTCCCCCGTCCCTGGGATTCTCCAGGCGAGAACACTGGAGTGGGTTGCCATTTCCTTCTCCAATGCATGAAAGTGAAAAGTGAAAGTGAAGTTGCTCAGTCATGTCCGACTCTTAGCGTCCCCATGGACTGCAGCCCACCAGGCTCCTCCATCCGTGGGATTTTCCAGGCAAGAGTACTGGAGTGGGGTGCCATTGCCTTCTCCGATGGGCAGAGTTTAAGAACCTAAAAAGAGATGATGAAACATCCAGGGCCTAAAACCCACTAGAAGCAGTAACACCTGGGCCTAAAATCACAAGCAGTCAGAGTGGGAGGGCTTTTTACCGGAACACTACGGGACTGTATCCATGGTACAGGGGTGCCAGGCAGGATAGAGTCGAAAGAATAATTGATTGTTCCCTGATTGTCTCTGCTCTCATTTCTTTGAGTTGATGATGTCATTGGTCAAATCCCTCCAGAATCCAGAAGGCAAGGAAGCCCAGGGGGACGGAGTGGTCTGTTTCTCATGGTATAAAGCACAGAAAAAGTGAAGCGTTGTTGCTTTCCAGAAGTGGATCATCTTCTGTCTTCTGAGCAGCATACAAGTTAGTTCTGATGAACAAAGTTTGGAGTCGAAATGATACTTCTCATTGGATCATTTGGCCATGTCTACATGGATATCTATAGACCAGGCCCTTCAAATTGTCTAGATACACCAAGGATGAATCAATTGTGTGAACACCAAGATGGAATGTTAACTAAATGGAAGTTTTCATTTACCAGATGGGGGCTTCCCTGGTGGCTCAGCTGGTAAAGAATCCACCTGCAATGTGAGAGACCTGGGTTTGATCCCTGAGTTGGGAAGATCTTCTGGAGAAGGGAAAGGCTACCCATTCCAATATTCTGGCCTGGAGAATTTCATGGACTGTATAGTCCATGGGGTTGCAAAGAGTCGGACACAACTGAGCGATTTTCACTCACTTTCACATACTCATAGACACGTGCACATGTACACACACATGCACACATGCTCACACATGCTCACACATGCACACATGCTCACATGCACACACACTCACATGCACACACACATGCACACATGCTCACACACACTTCCATGGGATTCATGTAACCATGTGAAACATGATCCCTGTGAGAACCTTGATGTTTGACTCTTTTACCCTGATTAAGTAACACATAAGTGTTTGATAATTTAATATCTGCAAAATTAATAGCTATTGGTAGATTTGATGTATATTAAAATGATTCAATATTTTTATGTTATAAAATAAAGAGAAAAAATACTGTTAATGCTTAAATAGTTATCTCTACCTCACTTTTATAGTTTTCCTAATATATACTTATAATTTCTAAAACTACAAATAATCTCTTCCCATCTAAAAAATTCTCAGCTTTCAAGTTCATTTTCTATACCCCCACATTTTAATGCCTAGGATTTAGTTAAAGACAATCTAATTCACTATTTTTAGAGCAACATAGAATTATGAATCCAAAGTTAACGATAATGAGGACAATATTTCAGAAGAGGACAAACGTCTTCTCTGATACAATGCCAAAAATATGCTGCCGAGATGAAGACCACCCTGAAGCTTCAGTTGGCACATAATACATCAGACCATATGTATTAAGGGAAAAAAGAACAGAAAGAAAGGAAGAAAAGGCCACATGGAGCATTTGAAACTTGCACTCCATAGTGTCTAAGTAAAATGTAAAGAGCCTGTTCCAACCTCCAAATTCAATTTAACAGATGTTTCTGAATACCTACGATCTGATGGTCTTCTGCCCTCAAGAATCTTACAGTTTAGGGGGTGGTTAGGTCAACAAACAGCATCATACCATTCACCACGATGAATTACTACCTGGAGAGAGAAGCAAGTCCAATGGAAGCTCACTTCCTGCATTGCTGATTGTCATTTGGAATTTGGGAAGGCTTCAAGCAAAAGGTAGGATCTGAGTCTGATCTTGGAAGAAGAGAAGGTGTTCAGCATGGAGAGCTAGAAGGAAAGGGTCCCTCAAATTCTTCTGGGTAGAAGGAGGCACTACGGATAAAACAAGCATTTGAAATGTCAGATGGATCTGGGGAAGGGCTCAGTCAGTGGGTCAGGAGAGCATGGAAGAACGGAGTGAAGAATGAGGCCAGAAAAGGGTTTAGGACTGGGTTATGAGAACATGAATGCCCTCAGCCCCCCAGTGTTACTCCTTTGGCAGTTGGGAGTCCTGGGATTTTTTTCATGAGGAATAAAAAATGCTGAAGGGAGGTGATCTGACCTGCTAGCTCTGTATAATAATGAACAGAGGGTGAGAGAGAAGGGGGAAAGGCTCCAAGGGATGTCTTGGGAGAGATAATGATGTTTTAATTTGGGAAGAGTCCATGTGGATGGAATAAAGGCAGTAAGAGGTACAAAAGCCTTTAGAAAGGGAACAATGGGAAGACTGGGTAACTGATTGGATGTGGGGCCTGTGGGGTGGTGGGTATTGCCAAAGATGTCTAATGTCTGAGGTTTCTGGTCAGGATGACTCATGCCTTTAACAGAGATAGGGTTTGTCTATTTCCTTCCTCCTTCCATGTTGTCTCTTGTTCATAGCCTCCTCTTCCTAAATTGTGATATTTGACATGTATCCTACCATTCAGATTCACAAGTTTGAATGTCCAGTGGAATATTTCCATCTGATATTTAGGCAAAATTTGGTGTTGGGCTTGTGTATATACAGCTTAGAATATTAATTGCACAAAATTGGATGAGTGAATGGGATGAAAAAGTGTTACAGCAGAATATCTGAGAGCAGAAGTTAGAAATACGGAGAAAATTGGAAAACACCTAGTTTTCAGGGTCAGATAGTGGATCTGGGTTCATTCAGATGTAAACTTCTCTCTGATGTGAGAGAAGGGAAGTGAGTCCAGCTGTTTCCCGCACCGGGTGGGTTTAGATAGACAGTGCTGAGCTAGCCTATATTATTCTACTTTCAATCCAATGGATAGTATACAGTTGGACATTCATAAAAACTAATGAAAAAGCAAGAAATGTTATTATTATTCTCAGGCACCCAGACAGGGATTGTGTGTGTGTGTGTGTATGTGTGTGTGTGTGTTCATGTGCATGTATGCATGCTGTGTATGTGTGTGTGTGTCCACACCTCAGAAATTTGTTTCCTCTTTTAATTAAATAAAGCCCATGTTTGTTGGCTTTTAGGGTGGGTTGCAAGGCCCATCTGTTTAACTAGGCAGTTGCCTGATATTGCAGGGGGAGGATTGGCAAGTGTAAGTGTGAATTTGAAAACCAGATATAGGCTATTTAAAGCTGAATTTATCTTTAATAAATTCACCCAGAGGTGTTCAGAAATAGGTAGTTTGGAAAATGATCATAATTTGAGCATAAGAGGGTTTTTTTTTGTTTTTTGTTTTTTAAAGTTTGAGTGGTGTGTGATTGCAAGAAGAAAGGGACTCAGGGAAGTTCACCTTTGATACACACATTGTTGCTTCAGTCTCAGTCTGAAGGAAGGCCGCCTGTTTCCATAATTGCTTCTGATATGCTGGGAGGCAAAATGGTCTTCCATTTCCCATGATATAGTACGGACTTGAGAGCAAATAATACATAAATATTTTCTTGATAGTATGTGGTAAAGCAGTTGGCATTTAGGACCAAGGGTTGTCAATCTTTGAGGTTTCTGAAAGGAATTGCAATTTATGACGTGTTAGAGTAAACAGTTGGATTACATTTCTGAAATACGTGTTCCATCAGGTAAAATCATTGTGATTACAGGCACGGGGACTCTAAGTAAGTTATGTGCTAAAAGGTTGAAAATGTAAGACAAGTATGTTTGTGCTTAACTACTAATCCCTGTTTGCATCTCTGATGAATAAACTACAAGAAAAGGTGGGAAAGGAATGTTTAAAATAAAAAAGTGTATTATGTGATTTTGGTAAATAAATAAGCATTAATACAACTCAAGGAATTGTTTCATCAGTGGTCCAGCCTTGAGAGAAAATTCCAGAATTCAAAGAATTAAGGAAGATCATAAAAAAGTTATTTTAGTTGGAAGTTATTCCTTTTGTTTGCTTTTTAAAATTTCTCTTAATTTCTTCTTTATTTTCTGGTGCACCCTTCAAAAAGCAAGGTTGTCATTTTAACATCCAGGCTCCATCGTTTAGAAATGCATTGCATATAAAAGTAAAAGAAGAGAATGGTTTTAAGAGCTTTGCATATGTTTGACAGCAGAAGATAATAAATGTAAATAAATCTTTAATATTTCCTTTAATTCAGTTTGTGCCATGCAAATGCCAGGACTATAAAAACAAATCAACAAACATTTGAAGGAAAACAATATACATAACTTATTTTATATATTAAAAACAACTGTCAAACAATTATGACCTCATGTATTAGCTGGTTGTTTTGAAATATTCCTACTAGAATTAAAAAATGCTAATGCTTCGAGGGCCTTTGAGCTTAAACATATTGTGTCAATCAAGAGCATATGTAATATATCTAAACCATGAGGTAAAAATTTTCTTCATAAATTATTTCATAAATAAATAAGTAATTTGCTTGAAAAAGTTTACAAAAAATATTTGTGCTTTTATTAAGTTCTCTACAGATCTTTTGTGGTTAATATAAATGGATTGATACAGACAGCATTTTGATTTGCTGTATATTCCAACTCGAAATACTAAAAAGAACATGAAGAGATTCTTCATTTCTCAGGCAAACCAGCAAAATTGAGTCCGTGAAACTTCATTCATTACATTTTTAAGTGACCATGAATTTGTTGGCTTAGTACCTGAAGTGTAACTTTATCCTTTCAATTAAAGGACATAATTCACCCTCAGACCTTCGGCTTTAACTTTTTATATAATATATAATTTGGGGTACACTTAATGGTCAAATATTTTATTATTACAGGTGGAAAAACACCAGCCATCTTAAGGGTTTTGTGCTTGCAAAAGCATGTAATTTTATTTTATTTTTTAACCAATTTAATCAATGATTGTTTCATGTGAGTAAATTTATACTCTTGACGATTGCCTTAGATTTGAGGGTGACAGAGAGGAAGATCACGTCCCCTTTTAAAATACCATTTAAATCTTGGGGAGCAGAAGGAGATTAGGAACTAATACTTGTGATGGATTGTACTATTTAACTTTGCTGGTAGGATGCTATAGCCTCAGCTTTTTATCAGTTCCAAACCAGCCTCAGCAGTTTTAGGTGGTATTAACCCTTTAAATACAAATGGTTTTACTATTTAGATACATATTTCAAAATTTATTCTATCTAATATTTTTAGTTAGTCACGGCTAAAGAATGTTTCACTCAGATCCTTTTTTTTCCCCTGAATAAAAATGCTTCTCACTGTGCCAGTGCATATTTCCATAAAAGTTGGTAAGCTAATTTATGGCTTAAAAAAGAAAATAAAATTCTATATTTAATATATGAATATTTTTTACAGTGGAAATTGGTGGTGGACAGTATTAAATGACTCTAGTGTGGAAATATGCAGGTGGTCATTAGTAGGTGACTATGAGATTTACTGAAGAGTTTGATATGAATTTTCCTTGCAAGCAAGACCATATATAAATCTAACTCTTTTTCCAAATCCGTTTAAATTGATGATAACATATGAACAACTCCATGCATACGAGATTCATTGTCTTCTCACTACTCTAGGGATACACTGTTTACTTCATTGTAGAACTGTGTTTTGACTCTTTTACCTGACTAGTTTCTACTGCAAAAGTGCTGTTGTTTATCTACTCATAGAGTGTATGGGACACAATTGTGGAACAAAAGTGTTACAAAATGGATTCATGTTATCTGTCTGACTAGCTGTATTAAGCAGAAATGAAGACCTTACAGAAAAAGTTCTAAAGAGCACATACTTTTAAAAAATGATTGGTTTTTTCACTTCTGATAATAATATGTTTTGAAAAATATGCTCATCTTTTCTCTGAGAAGATGCGAGAATCATTTAGTGAAAAATATTTTGGAGGAAATTACTTCATCTTCAACTCACAGATTCATGAGCCATACCTCTCTAAAACTCTAATTTTAATCATTTTGTAGTTTGGAGAAGGAAAGATGTTTTTTCTTGTAGCACAAAATTAGCTTAAACTGACTTTTACTAGAGGAAAAACATGCCAAAGTCACCCCACTGAAGAAAATGAAGTTCAAATGGCTAAGAAATGTTTCTTTAGTTTTTAGCACCTACTATACTTCAAATTCTGTCTTGGTCTTCTGTTATGCATTGTTGATCTTTAGAAGTTCACGAAAAGAAAAAAAGAAAAAAACAACCCCTCTCTCGATTCAGTAACTTCATATTGAGAGAATTTTATTTAACAATGAGAGTATCTGAAGATGTGAATTGGTAAAAAGAATGTCATGCTTAATTCGGAATCCCTTATCTACTACTAAACCCCCAAAGAGCAGCAGGTATTAATCTTGCTGCATTTGAATAATGTCCCCATTTTATCTATTTTGTCGTACCCCCTTTAAGCACCCATTGAGCTTGCTAGCTTCTCTCCAGCTCAGAAAACCATAGCAACCTCAGCCCGCACTTCTCCAACTCAGGATAGAGTTCAAGTTGTTCCCCTCCAAGCCCTCTGGCCATCATATGCAGGGCAAGCCCTGACCACCGACTAGGTGTCCTAAGACTTGCACGTCCTAGGAAAAGGGCGGGGGAGGGGCCACACACACACACACACACACGATCCTCCGCTGTTTAATTGGGAGCGAGAAGGGAAAGTAGCAACCGAAAAGGTAAACACTTTTAGAGTTCTTTTGATTGTTCAGGAGAGCATCTTCGAGTGTTTGGGGACCATTGGTTGGGCTGACCTGCACCGGCCCCCACCTGTCCCCCCCTCCTCCCGCCACTCCCCAAGGTAGGTCCTTGTCTTTATCACATTATCCCTAAAGCTTGCGGATTTTTCCTCCTTTTCCAGCCCGCACGTTCCC
>NW_011495050.1:6232104-6232415 GCF_000754665.1 Bison bison bison
TTTTTTTTTTTTTTTTAAACAAAAAACAACACCCCCCCCTCCCCTCTCCCACCCGGCACCGGGCACATCCTTGCTCTATTTCCTTTCTCTTTCTCTCTCTCTCTTTCTTTTTTTTATAAGGGGGGGGGGAAGGAAGGGAAAGGGGGGGAGGCAGGAAAGACCTTTTCTTCCCCCCCCTCCAACAATAATCCAAGATCAACTCTGCAAACAACGAAGACGGTTCATGGCTCTGGCCGCCGCGCCACCATCTTTCGGGCTGCCGAGGGTGTTCTTGACGATTAATCAACAGGTAAGGAGGGGAGGCCCGGGCG
>NW_011495050.1:6232831-6233147 GCF_000754665.1 Bison bison bison
TTAGTGGGTCTGAGGCATCTGAGTCTTAGATACGACAGACTTCAAACTGCAGTAGCCCTTGGAGTCAGGAGGGTCAAGTTCAGCCGCCGGGGAGGAGGAAAAACAAATCCCCATTTGCCAAAAAAAGAAGTTTCAGGCCGGTGCCCCCTCCCCCTCGCAGCCCCACTCCCCCCTCGCTGTCTCTTTCTGGCTGATTTTAATTCTCTCCTACCGGGCGCAGCGGAGGAGCTGGGGGTGGTTGGACCCGAGGGGCCGCCGCCACCGCAAGTTTTCTGGGGCTACTGACAAGCGGGGAGCAGGTTAGGCACCGGCATGC
>NW_011495050.1:6233247-6262113 GCF_000754665.1 Bison bison bison
TAGTAAGTTGGGCGAACTCGGGAGGGTCGGAAGGGTCTCAGAGAGGGGCCTTCGTGTGGTCCCCCAAAGTGGGAAAACAGCCCAGGACTGGCGTTGGCTTTGAAGAGTTTGCAAAGCCAGGCTTCAAACTTTTTTTCCCCTTAAAGGCCCAGCTGGGCTGGAGGTGGAGGGTGTCGCATCCCTCGGTGCCCCCGCCCCTACGCGGCTCAGGGCAGCCGGGCCGAGGGGTCTGTGCCCTGTCCGTGCCATGTGGCAGGCCTCGCCGCCGGGGCGCTTCCGTAGGGGCCGAGGAAGGGGCAGACTTCCTCTGCGGTGCGGATGATGCGCCCTGGGTCGCGGGTCAGCGGACACTGGCCGGTGATGAAATGCCTGACAGCGGTGGGACATCCAGGCAGCCGGGCGCTTCGCCTTCTGTCCAGTTCCTGTTTGGATTCTAGAGAGACGCATCTTTGAAAGGCCAAGGCAAACACCGCTGTCCCTTCAAATAACTCCAAGGTTATGAGACCCCATGAATAATTTGAGGGTGAGGCGGCGGTGGGAGCCGTTTGAAGTGCAAAGCCGTTTTTGTGGCTGGGAAAGCTTTTTTTTTTTTGTTAGTACCTGTGTGAGCTGGTGGTGTTTCCCCCTTTTCCCCAAGGAAGTCAGTTACTGTTTTATGGCCCCGAGACTCTAAAGCAATTTAAGTTAGAGGGCTAGAGGGACTGGTGGGTTTCAGAGGGAAATCTTGGACGTAATATTAGATGTTAGGTCTCGCTTTACTTCCTCCTATCTTTTTAGGCCTCAGAATTGAGACTTTGAAAGTTTTTTGAGTGAGAGCGATGAAGCTTAATGATGAATCAAAATTATAGTAGCGTATTCATCCTTATCCTATTTTGGAAAATCACGGCTAGAGTTTTAAGTGAGGTAAGTGAAGTGAGAAGCTTAGCGGAGACGTTCAAATCGCAGACCAGTTAGGCCAATTCATTGAACTTTTGGAGATTCATTGAACTTTTGGAGATTCATTGAACTTGTGTAAACGCACCAGGTGAACAGGAAAGGGGCTGAGAGCGACAGTTAAGTACAAAGGGAAAATACAGATAGGGCCTGAGACAAAATTACCCAAAAATGCTTACTCTAGGCCTGGTCGTTGGCTGAAAATGTGATTGTCCAAAGCAAAAATAAACTAGGAAGCTTCCAACCACTTTTTCGAGTTTTCCAGCTCTTAGGTTAAAACCTATGGATCTTGGCTGGCATCATGTTACTTTTCCTGCTGGTTTTAGGAAAAGTTGATCATTTAGAAAAGCCTGCCAGAGTTAAAAATGCAAGGGGCAGCGAAGAAAAAGTCATGAGGGCGGCCAGTTCTTGACGTGGACAAAATGAGAATGAAAGTTCCTGAGCTCACTGTTGTCAAGTTTCTGACATGCTACTCATTTGCTTAGACCGCTTTCTCAGATATTCCACCGGTTAATATATAAAAGCTAACTAGCTCTAAAACGGTGTGGGCTTTTTTTCTTTCCCTTCGTATGCCAGGGTTGTGAATAAATACAGGGTTTGTATGGGAAGATGAAGCGTTTCCTGTAAGTTGTGATGCTGACAGGACAGTCTGGAAACGATACCAACATTTGAAGGATTTTTTTTTTTTTTTTTGCCTTTAAGTGAAAGTTTATTAATGACGTGCTTAATCTTAACAAGTCAAACATATGGGCCTTAGAGCTTCTCTGTCCTTAGATTTCATAACTTCCTTTTAAAGCTATACCCTTGAATGGAAACATCTCTAGATCGAGTTGTATACTGGGCCACCAACGTGCTAAAGTTTGATGACGATTTCTGGATGTTAGTAATGTGAAAATAAAACTCCTAAAGGGGAAAGAGAGTTTTAGTGCCAACATTCGGACTTGATTTCTCTAAATGTGAGGCATTCCTGGTCTTTATTAATACTCTCTTGGCAAAGTATTACTTACCATCGGCGAGCTGATGTTTATGGCTTCCTGATCTATCTGTTATATGTTAGTATATGTGTGTGCAGAATGCTTTTCCACACGTAGTAACGGAGTCGGACACTCTCCCAATAAATGGTGAAACATAGCAAGTTCCTCACAAAAAAGTTAGTCACTGTTTTGAATTTTAGACGCTGCCAGGGTCTTTGCTGCTTTTTAGATTTGGTCCTTTGTCTCTTAAAGGTAACATTAAAGGAAGAAGAGTGTCATCGTGGCTGGGAAGTTTGGTTTGATTTTAGAGCTCAGTGTTTTGAAGAGTAAAATTTTAAAGGATTTTATAACATCTTCTTCATACTTGCTTAAAAATAGGTTAGAATCCATATGAGAGTGCTAGTCATAAGTGAGTTACACGTGGTCCTACCGTATTTTCAGTATTATTTTTACTTTTCTTTTAAGTCACGTACCACTCCTGAGTTTACTCTCATTTCCACAGGGTAGGTCTTGCTACACACAAGGAAATCTTCATTCATAAGGAGAACCTTCAAAGCAGGGAGGTGAATGCATCTGTGGAAAAGCTGCTTTTTAAGATTCTAGTATTTCAGGGATGTTTCTATTATTGTTATTTTTGGTGTGTGTGTGTGTGTGTGTGTGTGTGTGTGTGTGTGTGTGTGTGTGTATCTTGTGGAGAGAGCTAGCCAGGGAGAAGAAATGCAGAAGAAATAGAATTTGCAATTAATGATCTGTACATTTGTGGTAAGTTTTAATACACTCTTGTCTTACCTTCTTTTTTGAAGTTAAATAAACATTACTGAAAGTTTTCAGAGGGCTTGCAGCAGATTGTGTTTGAGCTGAAACTTTATTTTGAATTTGAAATTAACACAGATATAGATAAACCAGCCTTTAAATGTTTCTTATAATACATGTGTGTAAGACTTTTTCCTCTTCAGTATCCCTTTGATAACAATAATATAACGGCACTGTGCTACTGTGTGTACCAGACTTTAATAAAGTTAGGGGCAGGTGTTTATAATTGATTTAAAGGGGAAATTATTATTTTTGCAATAAGTGATGCACTGAACATGACTGGTGCACATTAAAACGTATTCTCATTAAGATAGTCTCTGTGTGTAAAATGCAGCTATTCATTCAACAGGCTGACAACTTTCCACTTGGTATTTGCCTTTGCTTAATTTAGTTTCCGCAGGACAGTCAGTGTGGTAGTTTGCATCTGTTTTTGGCAGGCACAGAAAACTATAAACTCAGACAGTCCTGTCCCAAATATTGCAGCTCACAAGTTACAATCAATTTGATAAAACCAGGCAGGTTTTATGGACTTGCTTTTCTGTTGTTCATCCTTGGTCAAGCTTCCAGGTAACAGAGGTTTCTTTCTCTTCCCCTGTTTCGCTGGTTTTCAGTACTAATAGCCTTGATAACTAATTCTGAGTCTTGTTTACTCATTTAGCTTCCTTATTTATTGCTGATTGAAATTTGGGGAAATTAATGACGGCATGTCTAGACTTGGTTTTACTTTGTCTATCTACGTGATAACTGCGTTCATCTTTTGGTCCCACCATAGAGAAAGAACTGAATTCTTTGTTACTAGGCTAGTTATGATTTATGGAATTGGAAGGTCCCCCTTAGATAAAATATGAAGGAACTCTTACAGCCTGTATCAGGTAGAAATTTAGTCTGATTCTCTCATCACAGATAGAGAATACTAATGCACTTTGCAATTTTTATGTTAAAAAAATTGAGGAGACTTTTTTATAATTATCAAAATTATTTATCTCCTAAAAGCTTTAACCAGTAGGTAAAGGAAATATTTTAAAATACCAAGTGGTGTTTTATACACTGTTCAGTAGCAAAGAGTTTTGCGGAGGGAATAACCACTTTTAAAAATTTATCCTCGGGTGTTAGTAGGTCTTACGCTATTTATCTGTATAGGATGTTCTATCACTTACATATGACCTTTATAAATAATGTCTTTAATGTTGCTATTATGGTCACCTTTAGAGTAGTCCCATCACTCAGTGGTTCTTAGATTCCTGAGAACTGAATTCGTTGGCTTTTGATTTGGTTCTCTGATGGGTATAATAATGTACAACTTGGTTTAGGTTAGAAAGAGAGCATTGGGTTTAAGGAAACCCCTTTGCTGAATTTGCAGAAGGATCTGTGGATGAAAATGATTTGAATTGTTAGGAGTTAGTTAGATGAATAAGCCTAGATGGTCACTGCAGCTGCAGTAGCTGTTATAAGAGCAATGTCTACTTTTTATCGTTAAACTTTTTTTTTTTTCCCCTAAGAGCACAAATCCAGGTAGCAAAAATGAAGATAAAATTATCTATGCCCTTCACATTTGAAGCATCAGTGGAAATCATTTTCTGACTCAAAGCTCTGATTGAAATACAAGTAGCATCGAAATATCCCAAAGAAAGACATGAAAGATAACGCTTTCCGTTGCTAAGTACATTTCATTAAAAATGAGAAAGAAAACTTTTAATTTTTAAAATGTTTCTAGCTCTTTAAAAACCTGCAGTAAATACTTTACAAGTGGCTAGACACCTTCCCTGGTGGTTTAGTTTATACAAGCAGGAAACTTTCTCTCCTACTCTTTCTCTCTCTCTTTCTTGTTTTCTTTAAACCAACTGACGTAATGCCAAACTTTGCTTTAAAAGAACAGACAGAAGTAATTGGTAGCTTTTAACTTTTAATAATGTTCTGGATTGGTTTTAGTGGCCAAAATGCCATTTAAAAAAAAAAAAAAAAGTTCAAGTAAGAACGGGCTTGTGGCCTGAGGAAGAAAGGCTCTGTTGATGCAGTTATTTTTATTCTGTTTTTCAATCTGTTATTAAAAATCTTTCCTGCTGAGCCCTGTTGGATTTCTCCAATTGCTCTCTGTGATGGATGGTGCATTTCAGGTTACCGTAACTTAAACAGTTTTTGGGTTTGGGGGAGAGTGGGTATTTGTATTGCGTTATTTCTTATTGGGGGGGAGTAAAACATTTGTTTTTGTTTCATTTGCGATGAATTAATTAAGATTATCAATGGCGACAGGTCAATGAATATGTTTATGTAAAGAATGCTACACCTGTTAGCAAGAGTCTGTAATGTGGAAGTTTCATTCTGACATTAATCATTTTTATGTGCAGTGGAAGGAAAATAGGTGAAACTTTACAAAAATATATTTTTAGATTGAAAGCGTTAATTTTAAGGGTCAGTTTGTGTGGGTGGCTCTTTTTTTTTCCTCACAATTTTAGGGGATAATTTTTAACCCTGTTATCACACAGTGTTTTTAGTTTCTTTTCTTTTTTTTTTTCTTATAAAATAGTCATTTTCTCTCTTCCTGGTTTGTACAGGCAGACAGAACTTTCTAGTTTAGAGCTATCTTGGTGATGTTGGTTGACATAAGGGCAACTTCAGAAGCTAGCAAGTAGGAGAATCTTTTCAGAGGGCAAAAAGATTTGTACCAGTTTTTCCTTCCTTGGAGAGACACTGCACCCAGAAATGAGGCCCTCCGCCCTATTTGGGGGGCCAGAAGTATCAAAATTTCTGATAGGGATTGTTCGTAAGGTTCACATCTTAATGGTTACGTGTCTTGGTTTAAATCTTACAGTTACCTGTCTTGGACTTTGCTTTTAACCCTAAATTTGTGCTGAGGTTCTGTTTTCCCCCTTTTACACAGAATGTGTTTTAAAAATAATGCATACTGAAAATTAGGTATCTCGCAGATACCTTAAAATGTCTTTTAAGGTATTTGTAATTACCATTAAAAGCATTCCGTATATTCAGGGAAGTTAAAAGAATTCCCTGCATGAAAATTTGACAGTTTTGATTTACCTTAACGTTTTTCTCAGTTTTTCTTATAACTATAGACTTGAGTTCAGATCAGAAACATTCTTTCTCTGCTAAACACTCCTTACCATAAGGATGTGTCAGGAAAAACCGTAGGAACTTAAACTAAAACTTGTTCACATCAGCAAAGCAAAAGTACCTTAACATGAATCTTGACTTGTTTTATTTTTTACAAAGTTTTCAAATATATCTCTGTCATCATGGTTTTGTTGATTGAATGTTGGTTTATTACTGCAAAACTGAGGTAACAGTAATAAAGTTTTGCAAGAAGGGGAAAAAAGGCAAAGGGAGGTATTTAGTGCTGCAGTCCTTTAATATCAGTAGTTTATTTACTGTTCAGTGCTGGGGAGGGGTTGGAGAGGCTTTGTGGAAGATGATACCAAAAAAAAAAATACATCAATTGCGCATATGATCCCCTCCCCTTAAGCTTTACTTAAACAATATGTTTCGGTTTTTGCCTCAAACCATTCCGCACCACTTCTCCAACAATCCACCACTATCTTCGTTCCTGAGCAATTAAGGATGACACTTTCTGTTATATAATGAACTGCAGTATTGTTTGAACAAAGGTAACATTTTAATTTGTGTAATACTTTGGTTATTAGCAGTAGTATGTCTGTAATGTGAGAGGAAATCTAGCACTATGAATACTTGCAAATGCTTGAAGTATCAGGGTAAGTTTCAATTACTGCTGATATGTGCGCATGCTCTCGCAGGTATGTTTTATGTATGTAGTATATGTGAGCGGGTAATACTAAAATACACCTTGATGGTGGAATCCACTTTGCTAAACAATTAACTCTATACTTTAAACCATGAATCTTTTAAGGCATGACCTACTTTTTAAAGTCTTGAAGTTTGAAATGAGTGGAGTTTAAACATAATAAAGCCATCATGATCACAGTACTTATACCTACACTAAATTTACTAAAGAATTTAAGAAATGACACACACAAAAAAATGCTTATACAAAAATGCCATCTTTTGGTGTATTTTAAGAAATAGTTCTGCAGATAATTTTTTTTTTAAGTCCTTAATTTCTATCGAGAGGAGCAGTTAAGTGACAGTGCTGTTCGTTTTATGCAATAGCACTTTATAGTTTACAATTCTGTCATCTTAAAACGTTATGTAGAAATAATATGGAACATGTAAAGACTTTGTACTATGATCCAATGCGTTTTTCCCTAGGGTGATGGATTCCGTGCGTCACCCAAATGTGATGCTATTTGCCAGGCTTGTAATACTGGTTTTGAGGGTTGCTGTATGTCCTATTTCATCAAGCAACACAATACAACAACTTCAGTATCTAGGTAATGGACACAGTCAAAATAAGTTCTGTAAAATGTTCTAAATACTTTTAAGTAAGTCAGAAGTTGACTTATATATTCACTTTATTTAACACAAATAAACAAATGACTCAGACTATCAGCTATTTAAGGCTTCTGTAATAGTATTAGAGAGAAATATACAAGGGCCCATACTTTATTTTCTGTGATTTTTCCCCTTTATTTGATAGAAGCATGGTTCTCTTATTTGCATTTATAATTGCTTTATCTGTTAATTATTTGTATTCACGATAGTGAGTAGTGTAGAATTATAAAGAATAATAAACATTTGTATTACATGTTGTGTCCCGAGCTTTAAAAAAAGCATTACTATTTTATTATTAAATTGACTATTATAGTAACCAAGAATGAACCAGTATAGGATGATAGATACACCACAAATGCTATCTAGACATTAAGTGTATTTTTGCTGTAGAAAAAAAGAAACGAGAAAGATTTTTGTTTCAGAGTTTTTTTTCACTTGAATTTGGATAGAATTTATGAAAATTACAAATCAGCAAACATTTTTACTATAATGTATGTTTCTTGAGTAGATTCTACAGTAAGGTTTTGAGTGAATCTTGTGAATCACTAGTTCTGTTTCTCTGTATAGAAGCATGTATTATATCTGAGATCAGATACATCTATAAATAGTGTAAATATAGACGGCAGAAGTTAGTTTGTGGAATCTAATTTCTCTATTACATGATACACTTCATGTGCAAAGGGACCAAGCATTACTAATCTACTTCAGCTTTTTTTTTCTCTAAGCTATGCACAAGGGCAGGCTATGATTTTGTGACTTCACGTTAACTTCGTGCGAGCCTACATGTTCACGCACATGCACATAGCTATATTCTCACTCGTACAGAATGTTTTTGCATTACAGGCACCGAATGGAATTTTAACATATTACATATTTTTTGAAATGACTTTAGTCTTTGTAATATCCACTTTAATTACCTAATGCATCCCAACACCTATTTGAGGGTTTATTTAATTAAAATTTTGGTTCTGAACTGGGGGTAAGATTGGCAAGACAAATTAAAACAAACTTCTACATGTGACTTCTTTGTGATGTCAGTATTCACATATCCTTAGCTATGAAAGATGTAGAAATAAACATATTAGCCTGTTTTATCTCTCAATACTATAATACTAAGAATTTCTGAACATACAAAAGTTCCTAAAAGAGATTTTGGCATTTGTTTCTGCTTTACTTTGATAGCATGAAATATTTTTGAGAAGAGAATCTAGGTCATTTTAATTTTTTAAAATACCATTCAACTGATGGAGATTAAGACTGGTGATATTTATATATACACACACACACATATATAATTTCTTATCAGGGCTCATGTTATTAAATGTTCTCTATACATTTAAGTCTGATTATTGAATGATTAAAAGTTCTTTACCAGTTATTTATAGATGTACCCTTGAGACTGTTTAAAACTGTGTATTTTTCTATATTTAGCTGCTAAAATTTTGTTAATTATAAATTGAAAAACACAAATGATTATGTCTTATACTGTTTTTAACTTACTATTGGAAGTACAGTGTATTGTTTTTAAAAGATTATTGCAAATTTTACTCCTCAGTTTTGCAAACTTAGGTACACTTTAGAAGCTGACTTTAGGTATAAGTGGCCAGTGTAAGCAATCACACATTTAAGTAATTATGGGTTAATATGAAACCTCATTTTCTGTAATTTATAAGCAGATAATAAGGAGACGTTTCTCTTTTGCATTTAGAAAGAATTTGCTTTATGTTCATTGGATGCAAGATGTAGTAAATTATGTTAAGAAACTCGATGTCATCTAAACCTCAATCACAATAAACTGTTTATTTTACCCTCTGTCCCATCAGTGTTTATTCTACTTTGAAATGTCCCGTTCTTAAAGACAATTTATGTTGTTGAAAGAGTGCCCTCATTATTTACATTTAATTTTTTCTTTGTACTTTGATAAGCTTTAAGTAAGAAAGCTGTCGCTCAAGATTTCAAACCAGTAGTAAAAATCATAAAGTACACATTTTATGTGTAAATGTTTGTGCATGATCTTGCATGTTCACTTTGTCAGACATTTAACTCTTTACCGTTCCGCATATTTGTGTACACCCCGACACACCTGTCTTGTACTTGTTACTCCTAGCATAGTTCAGTAAATCATCATTAACATTTACTTAGGTGGATACATGCTCATCTCACTGCCTGAATAATTCCACTGGCAATGACAAAAATTAAGAAGTGAGACCAACGATGATTAGAAATGGAAAACAGAGTGGTAGATACTGGTGTAAGCAGATGTCCCTTCTTTTTGTTTTTCCCATTTTCGGTTCCTATTTAGAACGATTTGTAAGTATGTATATCTGAACAGAAGGGGGACTTGGATACTGCACAAGACCGTTATAACATAAGGAACTGTTGCTGTGTATGGCTTTACTTATTTATATGTTTTTGACATGGAAAACTCTGACCCCGTTGCCTGTGGTACTTGGGAAAGTTAGATCGAGCCCACTGGGGTCCCACTCATCAGTTCCGGCTTTGAGTGACATAAAGCATCCTCCAGCTTCTGGTGTGCTACTGTGCTGGTTCCCTTCAGAAGTGGAGGCCCAGTAAGTTAATTTGGCATTTGAAAGAAGAACTAGAATTTTTTCCTTTTTGAAAATCCTCTGGATGGTTTTCAGAGGAGTAAGCAGAGATCACGGGCAGCGTGATGTTGTTCATCTCAGGTTGCTAAAGAAAATTATGCTGAGAGCAAGCATGCTTCCTGAATTTTTCTGCTATGGTTTATTACCATTTTTTTGTTTGTTTTTTTCCTCTTTGGGATCGAATATTCCAGGTTTTGGAGGAATAAAGATTTCTCCTTTCAGTGAAAAAAATGAGCCAGTTCTAGGGTTTTTGCCTCCATTCTTTATAATATTTATATTTTGGGGAGGGAGCTGCATAAAAAAGAGAAGCTTATATGCTGCAAACTAATAATTTGATTTTCTTGTTTGCTCTTGAGCAGGCCTTTGCCATTCCATTTCTATGAGGAAATGCATCCAATGAAATTAAATAAAGTTTTGGTGTAATTTTTCAACAATTGTAAGCACCAACTGTGACATATTTCTGGCAAAAAAAAAAAAAAAATAAGGCAAGTTTAGTTACTCAGTGCTTCCACCCAACTCTGTATTCCAAGTTTATAAATATGAATTTGATCGTTTGATCATGGATGATGCTTGAAATGAATGTATCTTGATTCAGGGAAGAGAGTACTTAAATTATGCTCACCATCAATATGCTTTAGATTTGCAAGAAATAGAATGCCAAGCATCATGCTTTCAGCCCTTTGAGATCTTTAGTAGAGTTTTACTTGCTTATGGTAGCTTATATTCAATAACATCATGCATAGACTGTTTAACGTATTTGTGCCTTGAGCTGTAGTGAAGTTCAATGAATGACTGTATTTCCATCAGAGTTTGGGGGTAATGAAGTGTTAGTAGCCATCTACTAAAAATGGTTCTGAGATTTGGAATTTGTAACTGATTTTTAGGAACCATGGCACAAATATAATAATAGGTAGAAATATTCAGTGATCACCTTTTATCAAGTTAGTCTGTCTCTCATGTCTAGGAAAATAGAGCAGTGAATATTTGCTTTCTGTATGTTTTGTGTCCAAGCAGAGGAAACTGACAGTTTTATGTTTTAAGTGCTGAAAGTTGTTCTTGGCTATGCAGCCCCTGAGTTAATCACTGAGATGTTAACTTGATTTTTTTTGTCTTCAAAAAGTTTTCAAATTTTAAAACAAAATATGCTTCCATTATTTTCAAATTGACATCCTGCATTCTGGATTGGTTTTTAGAGAAATATTTTCCAAATTCTCCTGGATTGCTTGTAAGTTTGAAATATTGAGTTTTGTTTTTTTAAGCCTTTCAGAAAGGAGAGGAAATACTTTATCTTTTTAGAGTTTTCTACTTATAGAACCCTTTTTATCTCCCATAAAGTGGAAATTAATTTTGCATTCATTTTTTATTCTTGTATGTGTGTGTTATCTTTTCAGAAACTCATTTTGAGGGTATCAGAAATTGAGCTTCCCTGCCATACCTCCTGTGATAAGATATTTTGGTCATTTCTAAGGAGTCGCTATGTAGAAATCCTTTCTCATGTCGTTTGCATGCAGTTATTTTTACTTCAAACAGGAGTGGTATCCGAAAATCATGTATTTATTCTTTGAGGTTAGTTGCCAAAATTATGAACTGTGTAAAATTTAGTTGTTTCTCAGTTATATCATTAGGCAATTTGTATTAAAAATTTTGGTTGAAGGAGAAAGAAAAAAAATATTTAAACAACTTTGAAATAGCGTAAAGAGTCCTACAGAATTTTCCAAAATTCCTAAGAAAATGTGAAATATTTTCAAATGCACAGGTTTAAAATTCAACTGTGTATACAGTGAAGACTTTAACCTGATATATTTTACTGTAAAAATGTTTTAGTATAAAGAGAAATGTCTCTGGTGTTGCCTGTATTTTATTTATTTATTTATTTTTGCAGACTGCTTTGCTTAAAATGATTGGCATCCTTAAATTATAGTTTTGTGTAAACGAAATAAGGCTGCTACCCTAAAGAAGCAGCGACTTTGCACATTCATCTTAAAGACTATTTTGAAATACTTTCATTTGGAGCAAGTGCATCAAGCCCTAAGAAATAGATACCGAATTGCAAACTAGTAACCAGAACACATCACCCGACTATTCCCTGAATGTGGAATTGACTCTCAGAAAGTACATTATTTCCATCCGGTCCCGTGTGTTTAACAGTATTTTGGTGTCTCCACTGGTAGAAATGTGGGCGTTTCAACTAACCACCTCCTTGTTTTGGTTCCCGTGATGTCAGGCGAACGTTTTTCCAAAACTTTTGGTCTGGTGTAATCAAAACCTGTTGTGAAATTAGGCTAATATGATGATTTCAGATCATGTTTAGTGTTATTTTGAAAAGATACTTAAAAAAAGATTACCTGTTTGGAATATGGTGAAAGATCCTGGACAGTGATTTTAGATTTAATTCAAAGCCTCGAGCTGTAGATCAAGAAGGACAAAATTCCACAATACTTCTTTTCCTAATGTAGGAGAAAACAGGGCCTTTTTGCATAAACACTTTTGTAGAAATAGCTGGTCAACTTTATGTTGACAAAAGATGATTGTATAATATTGGAGCAAACTATGTGAGCCCGACAGTATGTGTGCATTTTAGTTTATTATGTTCCATCAATAAAACCATGTACACAAGGAAACTAAGGGGAGAATAAATTTCATCTCCTATCTGAGGTTAGATGTAGAGTGAAGTGCTTAGTCGGAGAATTTTCTTAGGTCGGTGCCCCTGTCTCCTTGACTGGTGGATACATTTCATCGTGTGCACGAGTGTATGATGTTGCATACATGTGCACTGGTGGATCTACTCTTGAGAATCTTTTAATATTTTTTTGTTGAGGAAAAGTAGACCCTGGCCAATGAAACATTTCTTTCTTCAATGGCTGGATTTACCTTGAATGGTCTGTCTTATATCTGATGCTCAAGTTTAAATTTTGTTTCTTTGTTTTTCTTTAATTCAGGTGTTGGTCAAAGTGACCATTTGGTTCTGTTTTGAGTGATAGAAGGGACATGAGATCTATCCATTCTAACAGACTCATTTTATAATTGAGAAATCTGACAATCAAGTGGATTTTCCATGGTTACATGGCTAGTTAAATAAAAGACTAAACTAGAATGGGCATCTGATCACCATCCTGATTTATACCTAGCACACTAGACAATTTTGATATTTGTGGAGGAAACCTGCCTAATATTTGCTATGCATTCATCTTTATTTTTCCTTTTGTGATGGTGGGAGAATAGAATATCACATTAATGTGCATTGGGAAATTGATGATCATATAATAAATCAGTTAGTATATTCCATATTGACGCTTCCTTGATGGCTCAGTGATAAAGAATCCACCTTCTAGTGAAGGAGACACGGATTTGATCACTGGGTCTGCAAGATCCCCTGGAGAAGGAAGTGGTAACCCCCTCCAGTATTCTTGCCTGGGATATTCCATGGATAGAGGAACCTGGTGTAGACCATGGGAGTTGCAGAGGAGTCGGACATGACAATGACTAAATGACAGTGACGTATTCTATATTATTTCTGTGTTAATATCTGTGAAGATATGAGAATCAAATATTTAGTCTAGAAATTACTGTGAAAGGTTAAAATGTTACAGCAGAAAATCTAGGCTTGATGTTTCTTTCAAACACCTGACAAGAGATGTCTCTTTGTGTTCATATATAAAAAACTCAGTTGGTACTGAAGAATTGGTTATGAATTAATCATTAACAAGACCGTACTTTGTATTATTGTTCTCCCCTTAAAATACCTCCAACATTTATCTATTTTGAGACTATTTTTTAAAAAAGCAACCCATTGGAATTAAGGATTTTTTTTTATCTTCTAAGAAACTGGGAGACTGGACATTTCTTTATTTGTAACACCCACAAGCCCCTTGGCAGGTTGAAAACTACAGAAACATCTGTGAGATTAGGCCTGAAATGTGCAATTAGTTATTAAAATGTGGTTGAGAAACCATTTGTGGCATTTTACATAATCTCCTCAGCATTTATAAAAACAAATTAACAAAAGAATAATGAAAGAATCTCATTTATTTTAAATGCTTTTCTTATTAATCCTGTCTTTTGAATGATAAATTTCAGCCTACATGTAGGGAAAGTGAAATATTTTAAAATATAAATTTAATTTATATTTTTAGGCATTTTTTTAACATTCCATTTTAATCTATGACCCCACTCAATATGGATGCAGTTAACATTTGTTTACTGATTATGGTTAAGCTAATTTTAATCATTTAATCTGTTGCATTGGAAAAAAAAACAAGAAAAAAATGTCTTTTTTAGACATCTGAGGTATTTTATGTAATTCCTTGTTTCTTTTTATCTTTCAATCTTAATAGTTACATTTATAATTTAAAGTGTTAATGCAACTCCCTCATGAGTGAAATTCGTGACTTATACTTCCCTCCATGCCATCATTTCCATTTCTGTTTTAAAGAATTGTGACTGCTTTGCAGACAAGTATTGGACCCAACACATTCCCAGACTCTTTCAGAGTGGCTTCAGAAGGCAGAAAAACTTCTGTCTGCCCCTGGAAGTGGGCTGGTTTGGTCCAGGGTCTGTATTTGTACCTGAGTGTTGAGCTGCAATGTGAAGATACCTGTTGGTCTCGCTTTTGTTTGTCTGGATTTTCCTCCATTTGTTTCTTAGCCAGAGGGCAGATTTTTTTTTCCCCTTAAAATATCATTATTTTGTTTCTTTAATGTTTCATTCAGGTGAAAATCCTGTATAAATGGCTGTGCACAGTTATTCCTTTAAAAGGGTATAGTTTGCTTATGGAAAATTATATCAATCAGTTAGAAATAATTAAGTCAGAGAGTAATGGAATGATCTTTTAACATTAAAAAGCAATTTTTCTAAAATGGATTAAGGAGCCATTTAAACTATTACACTGATCATCCTACATGAAATCTCTTTTTTGGTATAGTGAGCATACAATACAGAGAAAGGCTGAAAACTTCCATTATTATTATATAAATATCTAAGATTTTCTCTTTCTCTTCCTCTGGCTATTATCTCTTTATATAATTTTTTTGGGGGGGCCTGACTGTTAAATATCCAGTGTATATCTAATCAAACCATAGGAAATGCTGTCAGCACCTATCTTGCCCTAGCCTTTCTTAATGATTTTCTTGATGTTATTTTTGGAATTTATTTTTCTACTTGATTCTCTCCCTATATTCCAAGTATCTATTTTTCTCCTTTGACTTTAGGAGATTGGAACTTTATCCCTGTGCTCTTGGCATTGCTGATCAAAATAAATTTAAAGTGGCTCTTACTCTGAGATTTGTTTATCAGAAAGTACTTTTTTGTTGGCTTTTAAAACATATCAAATCCAGATAAGATTTAAATAAGATGAGTTTTTTTATTTCATTCTTTTCTTTCCACTTATTAAGGGATTTGCTTTCCTGATAAAACAGTATACAATTAATTTTATTTGATTCTCCCTGAATCAAAACTATTCTCCCTGAATATATTCAGCTTCCTTTTGGTAAATGCCTTCTCAAACAATGTTAAAACATTTTTATGCTTGTTCTCATAGCACATATTGTGAGCAAAAAGTATCCTGGATGTTTTATAGAAGGTTGTTACATGGCATTTATCTTGTGCTCATTTGGATTATAATCCAACTGCAGTTGTTTAGAGTGTTCTTGAAATCTCAGAAAAATTCACTTGCAATTGTGTAGCTAATATATGGTTACTGAAGCTGAGAGATAGGTTATGGTTTAAGCAGTGGATTGATTTTAGGGAAAAGTTGGCAAATGATATAGTTCCCTTGACAGTTTTGGAAAAAAACAAGGTAAAATGAAACAAAAGGCTACTTTTCATTTATTTCCAGATGGATTTCATCTTGTACTTGGCATGGCACAAAGTCAAAATGTTGCTCTTTGAGATTTATTAATTAGAATGTTTCTAAGCCAGATATGGAATCCAGTTTCCCTTTTTCAGATAAAGGTAAACCTACTCAGATGTAAAAATAACTTTCGAGTGGGGCAAATATCGAGAGCCTAAATCTGAGGCTTTTTTCATGTACATCTCCATTTCTTAACTAAGTGAACTCTGCCATGATGACTCCGTTGGTGGACACCGCTGTATTGAGGACGCCAGTGGCCTTGTGGCAGCCAGGCCCAGTGGTCTTTCCATCTGACTGCGTGTTTTAAATGAATCGGATACTGCCAGCCATTCTCTTGAGTTCCCTCTTGGCTTGGCTCAAGGGGCCCTGAATCCCTGCCGCGCTTGTTCTAGACTGTCCTTGGCTTTCCTCTTAGGTGCTGCAATTTTCCTTGAGGATTGTATGCTTGCACCTTTTGATCTGAATGAAATCACTCCAGTTCATCTCTAGAACTGCGTTGGTTTCTGAGTACAATATTATTGTTGTTGTTTAGTTGCTCAGTCGTTTCCGACTCTTTGTGACCCTATGGACTGCAGCCCGCCAGGCTCTTCTGTCTGTGGAATTTCCCAGGCAAGAATACTGCAGCGTGTTGCCATTTCCTTATCGGGGGATATTCCCGACCCGGGGATTGAAGCTGTGTCTCCTGCACTGGCGGACGGATTCTTTACCTGAGCCACATTGCCGGCCTTCAAGTGCATGGTCCTTGTTTATGCATCTGTTTGTCATCCTTAGGTTGGTATGTGGGACCCTAAACTCTGCTCCCGGTTTACCAGTTCCATCTTTACAGTACCGTGTGTTCTATCCTTAAAGTAGTATTGAGTTCCAGAACTTTCCCCAACCGACCTTCCTTCATGCTCTCCCCTCTCTGAAATGCCTTTGTTTCATCCAGTCTTACTTATAGGAATTCTACTTATTCTTCACATGATAACTTCTGTATTTCTTTTTCCTGAAGCCTTTCCATTTCTACTCACTGAGATTTAAACACCCTGTCCCTGGGCTTTCACTTATTTATGGCCTTAGTAGAGACCATACCAGAATCCACTTGGCCATTTCAAGTGTGAGGAGAGTAAAAGCGCATCCAGCTCATTTCTATTCTTTTTACAGTGTCTTGGATACAGTGGTTTCTCAAAAGTGTTGCATTAAATTGGCACTTAGGAGGAGAATACTTTGGCCAGAAGAGCATAAGACGTTTAGATGTTGAGAAAATTGTGAAATTGGGTTGTCAGGTTTCAGAGAGGAGGAGGATTATCTGATGTTGCATAATTAATAAACATATTTGAAGTCTACCCTAATGTATTGTTCTTAAAATGTCATATGACTGGTTACAACTTATGTTGTATTTTGCAGTGTGCTTTCAAGTTCTGCCTTTTGCTGATTAATGTCCTTGAACCAAGTGTGACGGCGTCAGTGAAGCTGAGATGAAGGGAGGCCCACATACATTTTGCGAACTATAGAAAAATGTAAAACCAGACCACCTTGTTGTGCTTTATTGACATTGCAGTTGAAGTACTATGAAGTAGTCAAAGATGCAAAGTGATAAATGATGTGCCCATAATGCATATATGTTTAACTAGAAAAATGGTATGCTGCTGCTGCTGCTAAGTCACTTCAGTCATGTCTGACTCTGTGTGACCCCATAGACGGCAGCCCACCAGACTCCCCCGTCCCTGGGACTAAATGGTATAGATGACCTTATTTGCAAAGCAGAAATAGAGACACAGACATAGAGAACAAATATATGGACGCCAAGGGGGAAAGGGTTGCTGTGGGAGGAATTGGGGGATTGGGATTGATACATATGTTACACTGTTGATACTATGTATAAAATAGATAATTGAAGGGAACTACTTTATAGCACAGGGAACTTCACTTAGTGCTCTGGGGTGTCCTAAATGGGAGGAAAATCCAAAAGGGAGGGGTTATATGTTTATGGATGGCTGATTCATTTTGCTGTGCAGTAGAAGCTAACACAACATTGTAGAGCAACTATACTCCCCAAAATTTAATTAAACAATGATAAAAGAAGAAATGAAAAATGTATATAAGGGGGAAAAAACCAATGTGAGAGATAACATTAGGCTCCGAGGTCGTGAGTCAGAAATATGTAGTTTTAACTTCTATATGTTGAATATTTGTCTGCCCAAATGTTATGTTCTGATGTTTGTGGTTTATGTACTGGCTTCATGGTGAAAGTTACCTGTAAGTGGTTGATGTTTGGATGTTAAGGGAGCAAGAATGATTTAAACTTTAGGAAGGTCTAACAAGGATATTGATGAATAGGGTTTGTCAGGAGCAGAGCAGAGCCATAAGTAATGCTGCCTGGGGCAGCTCAGGTTTATGGCAGTGAGAGGATATTAGACCCTTCTTTGTTCTTTTTCATATCCATGCCTCCTTGAGAGATGGCCAGTAAAGTGGTAACTGAATAATAGCTGCTGAGATGTTTCTTGTGTTGAAACAAGAATGTCTGAGACTTCTTTGAATGCTTCATTTTTACTAATCACTTTAACTTCACTTAAAAGCCAAGGAACAATTTTTAAAGTTTTTTTCTTTCTTTTTTTCTTTTTTTTTTTAAGACCATATCCTTGGCCTTCTCTCTGTAGTTTTTTTTTTTTTTTTTTTTAAACTAGAAAACTTTCTTTTATCTGGGAATTGGGAAGTCCCTTTGATTTCATATGTGAATTTGTTAAGCACTTAAATATTATTTTAAACAATTCTGGGAAATTATTAAGGCTTGCTGTTATTGTGTATTCCTAATTCTGAATGGACCCAGAACCATGAAGGAGAAATCAGGGAGAGGATCTATGTAATGAATTTCTTTACTTCTAGGACAGCTCATTACTTGTAGGACTGATATATGTCTTATTTCTTCCTTTATAACAAAACATGCCGAAGCTCTCTAGAGACCTTAGCTAATTGCATCTTTCAAACATAGTTTTCTGATGTCACCTTGTGTTTATCAGCAACTTTAAAAATCTTTTGAAGGAGATAGTTGGAGTTTATCTGTGTGAAATTTACAATAGTTAAGTGACAGGGGAGAGCATTTCCTAACTAGAAAGAGTACATTCTAGTTAATGAGTAGGGACCTTTAAATCTTCTGTACTTTTCCACAACTGAAGGGGTGCATATTTTTGGTTGGAAGTGAGTAGGCGAAATTTAGTCCTGCTGTTCTGGTAGTCTTGATGGCTTAGAAATCTCTTTATTGTAGTTTCATAATCCCTGACATGACTGTCCAGCTCTCGTGTCTGCTAAATACAGAAATAGAGGAAGGAAATGTATGTTTTGGCTCCTTTAAAATGGAGCTTATCAGACTCTATGTAGGAGGAGTAGACTTTGTTGAAGATGCGTCTATTTGCCAGCTGGTTAGCATGTGCACGGGGCGAGTTTCCTGTCTGCTAAAGCTGTGTGCTGCCCTTCAGTGATGGGAAGGAGCACATTATTAAATGGGTCGTAGTGTTTTCACTTGTGAAAATCAGGGTGCAGAGGGCATGCAAACTTTGCCCAGAGGCTGGCCACAGTTTGCATAGAAATGAGCAACCTGGAGCCACAACTGATGTGGTAGATGCCTGGTGAGCACTGATCACTAAAAAAATAAATGAGAGCCACTCCCGGCCAGAGGTGAGCTAACTTTTGCCTGGGAAAGGCTGCATCCTAAGAGATTAGTGTTCCATGAGGGGCCACCTGCAAATGATGATAATGGTTCACAGTTGTGGAGCACTCCCTTGTCTCCACTTGAGACAGGAACTGCTGTCATCCCCGTTTCCCAGGGAAATTTAATCAGTTGCGTAGCCCACAAACAAGGAGCAGTCGAGTATCAGGATTTGAACCCAGGCAGTCTGGCTAAAGCACTCAGGCTTGGTCAGTTCTACTTTATTTCTCATCGAGGGGGAGAAAGGGATTTGAGAAACCCTAGGTGACTGTCCTCTTAAAACCGTTCCATTCGGCTTTCTTCTTAAGCTCTAATCTACCTTTATTCATTGTTGGAGAGATAAAACCATTGCCTGTATACATAAGACATTTTAAGTCTAGCTTTCGTCATAATTCATGTTCAGCTTGTATTTTTTCTATAGCGAGACTGTAATCTCCTGTTAAAAAAGTCTATATTAGTCTAAGTGACTGCCTCTTCTTGGCTCCATTACAGTAAAAAGGCTGTGATCAGCAAACTCTTGTAAGGGGAAGTTGTTGAATGACATGGGGCTGCAGTGCTGTCCTGGTAATCCTCTGGGCTTTGTGTTTCTTAAATTATTTGCACTCCTGGGTAACTGCCCCAGCTCCAAATGGGGTCTTGACAGCCTGGCTTTCTGACTCGGCTTCTGTTTGTTAAAAACACAGGAAAATCAAAGGTTGGAATGGGTGGGACATACAGATAAACAAACAAGACCTTTTGTCATCTAAATATTAGCTGATTTGTCTCTGTTGGATTAATAATAATAAAAAAGGAATTTCTATTTTATGAATGAACTTTAAAGCCCCAGTGTGTTTTGGTGGTTAGTAACGGTCCCAGAACTAAAAGCCAAGAGTAAAATTGCCTTTTCATTTTGAAGGAGAACTAAAAAATCCGAACCGCAGGTCAGTCACAGGACCAGGATTCCATTTTCTTGTTAAGGGCTTCTCAGAAAGCGCCAGCGTTGTTGTTGGTTGTCTGGGAAGGAGGCGGCTTGCTTTCGGGGGCCCTTGCCTTTGAAGCTGCAGCGACCGACCCGAGCTTTGTGTGTGAATCGGTGGCGCTCGCTGTCGCCTGCGCCCGGGGGCCGCGGCAGCCACGCGTGCTCCGCACCGGGCTGGGGGCGTGCTGTCGCAGGAAGTCCTGCGGAAGCTGCCGCGCTCGCCGCCTGGCTTTCTCGGCCCCCCGCCGGGTGCGCCGAGCTCCCCGCCCCGGTACCCGCGTCCCGCCGGGCCCGGCCCGGCCTCCCGTCCCTCCGCCTGTCTGCATCGCCCGCCTCTCTGCCCTTCTCCCCACTTCCCAGCGGTTTCCTCTCTCCACTAACTCTCTTTCTCTCTTCTTGGCTTCTCCCCTGCTTCCTCTTCGGCTTGTCCTTGTTAAATCTAACGCTCATATTTTATTTCCTTCTGCCTGTCCAATTCCAGGATGGGTTTTCAAACCCGCACTCCCGTTTAAATCTTCTGACTCACCTGTAGTCTGGGTGCCGGTGCAATTAACACGGAGAGACAGTCGCCAGTAATGAGAACTGAAGTTCTCGTTTTTTCATGAATTAAAAAAAAAAAAAAAAAGTTTTATGAGCCTTTCAGTGTTACACACTTTCTCATACTGAGTTTTCAGGGAGCTGCTTAAACCTCTTTCTGATATTTTGAAGTATGTGTACTTAAACACAAAACCTTCTTCAATAGACAGAGGAGTAGGATCTCCTGTAGTCTCAATCAGAAAGCTTTGAGTAAAAACGGAGAAGGAAGTGGCAACCTATTCCTGTATTCTTGCCTGGAAAAGTCCATGGACAGAGGAGCCTGGCGGGCTGCAGCCCATGGGGTTACATGACTGAGCACGCGTGTACGAGGGTGGAGGGAGATGGGTTGGTAGCAATAAACTGGTAGAATTAAAAAAAAAGAAGAAAGCTGTAAAATAAAAATAAGAAATAAATAAACATAAGAAAGTTATATGCACGAGATCACAATTTCGATCATAATATAGTAGTCTTCATAAGCACGTGAAGCCCTTCTGGAGTGCCTGAGGCTTCTAATTTTGTTTTTGGTGTTCTGGGAATTGAGACCTTCATTTTTTTCTTAAATTACAAATTTGGAGACAGTTGATGAACATGGATCCCTATCAAGTTTTACCCCTCTGTACATTATCAAGTTTATTTTTAAATTAATTCTTTTTAGGGTCATGCTTTTTATATCCTCTCAGTTAACTTCCTTTTCTGGAAGCCCATATTATTAAGGCCATATCATGAAACATCAGTACTTTTAGTAGACCTTAAATTCCCTACTACTACAAGAGATATTTAGTAAAGATGGAGCTTTATTGATTCATATAATTTATATCCATTTGCTTCCTTTTTGCCTTGATAACTCCAGTATGCCTGATGTAAAGAAAATAGTTGATATGTGACTGAATCTGAGGGGACATTTTAACTTCTAGATGATAGGATTTATATGTTGAAGCCTTGGTTAAAATTAAAAAAAAAAAAAAGAAGCTTAGATCCTCCTTTTTAACTTGTAACAGATTAATTTCTAGTTTTGAGTTCCATTTCCCTGGTGGCTCAGTGATAAAGAATCCGGCTACCTTTGCAGGAGACTCAAGAGACACGGGTTCAGTCCCTGAGTCAGGAAGATCCCCTGGAGGAGGAAATGGCAACCCACTCCAGTATTACTGCCTGGGAAATCCCATGGACAGAGGAGCCTGGCAGGCTACAGTCCAGCAGGTTGCAAAGAGTTGGACGTGACTGAGCACAGACTAAGGCTGACACTGAGTTCCATAGGGAGAGTATATAAAATGATATTATAAGTTGATTTCATAAGACAGTATGGAACTCAAGAGGACTGGTTGAAAAAAAGGCTGACCCATTAAGTATGTGAAATGATTTAATATAACAAATCTTTTAAAATGTTGCAAAAAAAATGATAGTTTTACGATAAACGTCAACACATACTAAACCAATTATTAGTAGGTGCTGTTCTGTCCTCAACATTCTAAACTAAATAATTACCCTATGAAAACAAAGTACTGAAGTTACAGCACCAGGAACACTGGTTCTCATATACAAATAATAAAGACTGAGTCTGCCGCCAGATGGGCTGTAGCCCGCCAGGCTACTTCGTCCATGGTGGGACTTTCCAGGTAAGAATACTGGAGTGGGTTTCCATGCCCTCCCTCGGGGTATCTTTCTGATCCAGGGATGGAACACACTTCTGCGTCTCCTGCTTTGTAAGCAGATTCTTTACCGCTGAGCTGCCAGTGAAGGCCTGAGTCTACCTGCATTTTACTTACTGTTGTGACCCCCACTCTGGAGTTTAGGAAACATTTATTACTTCAGTGGTCATAAATGTGCATCACAATATTTTTTTTAAACCTTTTTGGTTCTGTTTCTTTTTTCTTTTTTCAATTATCTGAAGACTTTGGCCTATTTTCAAGCTTATTTGTTCACCAGCTAGGTAGAACACGAATTAAAATGAAGAGGTTTCTGCCATCTCAGGGACATGTGATTGTGTAGATGAGGTTAACGTCCAGCTGTGTTTAGAATATACATAGGTTGTAGCTGTGTTTTCCTATCCATGGGAGTAGCTTTGATGGAATAAAAGCAGATTAGAGTCTCTAAGATCTCTAGTTTACAGCCTCCCCATCTATAGGCTGTGAGTTATATTACTTGGGCTCAGGTTGTAGGGCAAGGCAAAGAGTCAACTTAAATAATATATGTAGAACAGTTTAGGTGAATGCCAAAAGCCTGTGTGACTATCTATTATTATAATAGTAATTATAATCATTGTTCTGTTTGTAATCCTTATAGTTTTCATATATCATTAACTATGGGAGTACTCACTAAACTGTTAAAAAATGGTATTCCTAAGGCCTTGTTTTAACTTTTAACTTAAAGAATTATATTTAGGATATATACAGACTGGAATTCTAGCTGTCAGGTATTATAGGGAAGAAGGGAATCAGTTTATTCCAAAAGACTAGCTGGTAGTGTTCCCTTGGAAAAATATATGCCTTAGTTCATCAGTTCTTATGTTTGAATTTTCTGTTGTATAAATTTTCGTATTTGAGGTCACTCTGAGTTGTAAAAGTTGTTGTAAAGAAATGTTTTGGGGTTATTTTTTCACATTGTCCCATCTGTGCCTTGTTCTTTGGGTCATTCATGAACTATGCCCTCATTATTATTTTAAATTGCATTTGTACTGGTACTTAAATTTCATACAGGACTTTTCTTTTTTTAATACATGACTTTTTTGAAAGCCAGAGATTTCCTCTCATAGCTTACTTTTCGTATCAATTTTATGACATTTCTTCCTCTTCTCCAAAATGAGTCTCACAGAATTCCCCTTCAGAATTAATCACTGTCTTACTTGTCAGTAGGTTGTGGTGACTTGGTTAGAATGATCAGACCCTTTCCAGAGGAGTAGTTTCTCACAGATAATATTTTGTGATTCTCTCTGGACATTTCAGAATTTACCTTTTTTATTTTTCCATACATGGGATAAGTGCTACATGATCATGTACATTTTGTGAATAAAAATGATTTGTTGCTACTGAGGTCACCCATTTTTTCCACAGGAGAATAATAGATAGTCATATGATTTCATAGCCACTGTAGGTTATAGTCTATGGTATAGTGGTTCTGAGGCATCATTTACAATCATGTGTCCTAAGTTTTCAAACGAAGTGTGTGTGTGTGTTCTCTTTTATTTTCTCAAGAAGTAATCCTGATTTTACCATCAGAGATAAAGACCTTACTTATTTATAAAATGTCTTTTAAAAATAACAAAATGATTAAAATTAATAAAGTTTTTTTTTTTTTTTTTTAAGGTTAGAAGCCCAAAGAATTGTCTTAATAGTAACACATAAGCTATCAGAGTTTCTAGGGGAAATTACAGTGAACCATTGGAACTGTTTTTCATTTGATAGAAAAGAGAGCCCTACTGAACACTAATCCTAATTTTTCATTGGCAAGTGCCGCTGTCAAATTATATTTGGAGTAAAAAATTCACAAGTTCTGACTAGGGACTTGCAGACTGTATTGATGAGATGACTCGGATTTCTCTTTTTGGTATGCAAATTTTCAGATAATGGAGGAAGTTTTAGAAATCATTCAAGAATTTCCCAAATGAGACTGAGGGTCTGAATGATACTGAGTCTCTGCAAACTTCTTTTTCATTTTGATACAGTTCCCTATTTATTTTGTGTTCTGCAATACAAGACTCAGTAGGTTCATGTCTATATTTGTGTTTTGTATTGTGTTTATGGTTATTATGTGTATATATATGTGTATGTATATAACCCACTCCAGTGTTCTTGCCTGGAGAATCCCAGGGACGGGGAAGCCTGGTGGGCTGCCGTCTATGAGGTCGCACAGAGTCGGACACGACTGACGTGACTTAGCAGCATATAATGTTTGTTAATAACTATGTGCCTATTGAAAAATATTGTCCCTTAGATTTTGGAAATTAAGGAAACTGAAAATGGGCTTTTTCCTCTCCACATCCATTTTTTTCCCTATCCTGTACAGATCTTTAATAACTGGAAGCCGTTTCTGTATTCCAGTAATTTGATAACCCATTTTGAAATGCTTTTGTGAAGCTCGTTGTAATTCCGTGTGATTCTAATGAAAGTCACGTGAAAGTATAGACTGGAAGAATGAACCATAGTTGATCCCTGTAGGGACCCTGCTGCCGCTTTTCGGGCCATCTTTAACCTGGCACCCAGTAGTGTTTTGGCTTAAACGGCGTTTTCAAAATGTAAATGATGTCACATTGGGAAGCGATGCCAAGAAACAATGTGGCAGTTTCTAAATTTTGTGAAGCTAAAATCCCTGGTTACAAGAAAGAGTACATGTCACAGATGAGTAGTTAGTAATGACTTCAGTTTAACAGGAAAAGAGCAATTCCCATATGCTAATTCTAGTCTCAAACAAAGAATGTTATAGAAAGATTGCACCGTATTTAACAAGCTGTGAGTTAATGTGACAGTGTCAGTGGATCTAGTTCCAGAAGGATAATCACTTTACCATATTTCTTCAGAAATATTTAAGTTCTACAGAAAACTTGCTACAAATGAATCCAGACTGTTCCCCACCACAACCCACCCCCAGTTTAGGCAGTAATATTGAGTTTAGTTAAGCTAATTGGTCAGGACTGCTTGGTCTTAAGTACCTGGATACATAAGTAAGTTTCATTGTCAGACTCTGATCCTGAGAGGCATGCCTGCAGTGTAACGGAGACTGGATACAAATGACAGCATTACTCCCTGAACCTTAAGTTTCGAAGAGTTGGTTTTCAGTACATCAGTTTATCTTTTCCTGAGAGCTTTGCCCCATTTGAACATGGACTATATCCTTCCACATTGATGAACACCTTAGAAATGAAGACAATGAAGGGAAATTGTATTGCTTTCAACCCTTTGGAATATATACTGTGGGCAGTCTGATTTGATTGATTTGTTATCAACAGTTCACTTGCAAGGTCTTTCCCAGAGACTTGGCCTCATATGTATTTTCATATTGGCACTACGATTTCTTTGCTGCTGTGAGCTCTAACAAATGGGTGGGTTTAATTTTGAATTGTAGGCTAGACTGTGTTCCTTCTAGAGCTTAAAACGCATCCATCATTTTGCTGTTGCAAAGATTCTTAAAGGTAGGGAAGTGGGGAGAGGGTCTGATTTCCTTCAGTGATTTAGAAAAAAGTACACTCTCCATCATGGAAAAAGTACCTTTTTCAAAATGAGAGCTTTGTTTTATCACCTCAGTAATGAGCCTGTTTCTTTTTCCAATTAGCATATATTGTTGGATATTAGGAGAGGGAGCTGCGTAAAATGAACAATCCAACATGAAGAATTTTTACAAAATGCCTTTTATAAAGGATTTCTTTTCTTTGAAAGCAATTATAAATTTGATAATTAAATGAAATGCAAATACAATTATATTTAGATAATATTTTCTAATCTTCCTATTGCTTAAAACATTCCCTGGTGACAGACTGTGGAATGAAGGCATTCTGACACTATAAACATAGTCTACTACTGCTGGATATTAACTTCTTTAAGATATTAAGGGCTCCTAGTTTGTTAAAGGAGACAAAGTTTTCAGTTTGCAGGGATTACCTCATGAAGTGACTGACATAGGCGCCAGACATTCTGCTACGCCCTGTACTTCTAGTACACAAACTGTTTAAGAGAGATGCTGACTTAAAAGTAAAAAATGCAGTGACTTTTGAAAAAAGTGAAAACAAGTGAAATATAGTAATATTTGTTCTTTTTCTACCCCAAAATATTTGGGTGCCTCCTTTTAAAAAAATTATATATTGACTGTGAATTTAACTGTTCAAGAAGTACATCTTGCCTCTCATTAAGTTCAGTTCAGTTGAGTCGCTCAGTTGTGTCCAACTCTTTGCGACCCCATGGACTACGGCACGCCAGGCCTCCCTGTCCATCACCAGCTCCTGGAGTTTACTCAGACTCATGTCCATCGAGTTGATGATACCATCCAACCATCTCCATCTCCTCTGTTGTCCCCTTTTCCTCTTGCCTTTAATCCTTTCCAGCATCAGGGTCTTTTCAAATGAGTCAGTTCTTCAAATGAGGAGGCCAAAGTACTGGAGTTTCAGCTTCAGCATCAGTCCTTCCAATGAACACCCAGGACTGATCTCCTTCAGAATGGACTGGTTGGATCTCCTTGCAGTCCAAGGGACTCTCAAGAGTCTTCTCCAACATCACAGTTTAAAAGCATCAGTTCTTCAGTGCTCAGCTTTCTTTATAGTCCAGCTCTCACATCTGTACATGACTACTGGAAAAACCATAGCTTTGACTAGAAGGACCTTTGTTGTCAGAGTAATGTCTCTGCTTTTTAATATGCTAGACAGCATAGGTTGGTCATAACTTTTCTTTCAAGGAGTAAGTGTCTTTTAATTTCATGGCTGCAGTCACCATCTGCAGTGATTTTGGACGCCCCCCCTCCCCACCAAACAATCTGCCACTGTTTCCACTGTTTCCCTATCTATTTGCCATGAAGTGATGGTATCAGATGCCTTGACCTTAGTTTTCTGAATGTTGAGTTTTAAGCCAACTTTTTCATTCTCCTCTTTTACTTTCATCAAGAGGCTCTTTAGTTCTTCTTCACCTTCTGCCATAAGGGTGGTATCATCTCCATATCTGAGGTTATTAATATTTTTCCCGGCAGTCTTGATTCCAGCTTGTGCTTCATCCAGTCCAGCATTTCTCATGCTGTACTCTGCATATAAGTTAAGTAAGGAGGGTGACAATATACATCCTTGATGTACTCCTTTCCCAATTTGGAACCAGTCTGTTGTTCCATGTCCAGTTCAAACTGTTGCTTCTTAACCTGCATAGGGATTTCTCAGGAGGCCAGTCAGGTGATCTGGTATTCCCATCTCTTTCAGAATTTTCCACATTTTCTTGTGATCCACACAGTCAAAGGCTTTGGCACAGTCAATAAAGCAGAAATAGATGTTTTTCTGGAACTCTTTTGCTTTTTCCATGATCCAGCGGATGTTGGCAATTTGATCTCTGGTTCCTCTGCCTTTTCTAAAACCAGCTTGAACATCGGGAAGTTCACGGTTCAAGTACAGTTGAAGCCTGGCTTGGAGAATTTTGACCATCACTTTGCTAGTGTGTGAGATGAGTGCAATTGTGCAGTAGTTTGAGCATTCTTTGGCGTTGCCTTTCTTTGGGGTTGGAATGAAAACTGACCTTTTCCAGTCCTGTGGCTGCTGCTGAGCTTTCCAAATTTGCTGGCATATTAAGTGCAGCTCAGAAACTGGCATTTTAAAAATAATTTTTATTGAGTATAGTTGCTTTACAATGTTATGTTAGTTTCTGCTGTACAGTTGAATTAGCTATATGTATATATATATATGTGCTTAGTCACTCAGTCATGTTCGACTCTTTGTGACCCCATACATTGTAGCCTAACAGGCTCCTTTGTCCATGGGGATTCTCTAGGGAAGAGTACTGGAGTGGGTTTCCATGCCCTCCTCCAGGGAATCTTCCCAACTCAGAGACTTAACCTAGGTCTTCTGCATTGCAGGCAGATTCTTTACTGTCTGAGCCACCAGGGAACTCCAAGAATACTGCAGTGGGTAGACTATCCCTTCTCCAGTGGGTCTACCCAACCTAGGAATCAAACCAGGGTCTCCTGCATTGCAGGTGGATTCTTTACCCGCTGAGCTACCTGCAAACCCCACGTATGTGTCTGTATGTGTTCAGTTCAGTTCAGTTCAGTCACTCAGTCATGTCCCACTCTTTGCGACCCCATGAATTGCAGCACGCCAGGCCTCCTTGTCCATCACCAACACCCGGAGTTCACCCAAACTCACGTCTATTGAGTCGGTGATGCCATCCAGCCATCTCATCCTCTGTTGTCCCCTTCTCCTTCTGCCCCCAATCCCTCCCAGCATCAAAGTCTTTTCCAATGAGTCAACTCTTTGCATGAGGTGGCCAGAGTATTGGAGTTTCGGCTTTAGCATCAGTCCTTCCAAAGAACACCCAGGGCTGATCTCCTTTAGAATGGACTGGTTGGATCTCCTTGCAGTCCAAGGGACTATCAGGAGT
>NW_011495050.1:6262213-6263041 GCF_000754665.1 Bison bison bison
AAGGTAATGTCTCTGCTTGGGAATATGCTATCTAGGTTGGTCATAACTTTCCTTTCAAGGAGTAAGCATCTTTTAGTTTCATGGCTGCAATCACCATCTGCAGTGATTTTGGAGACCCCAGAAATAAAGTCTGACATTGTTTCCACTGTTTCCCCATCTATTTCCCATGAAGTGATGGGACCAGATGCTGTGATCTTCGTTTTCTGAATGTTGAACTTTAAGCCAACTTTTTCACTCTCCTCTTTCACTTTCATCAAGAGGCTTTTTAGTTCCTCTTCACTTTCTGCCATAAAGGTGGTGTCATTTGCATATCTGAAGTTATTGATATTTCTCCCGGTAATCTTAATTCCAGATTCTTCTTCCAGCCCAGTGTTTCTCATGATGTACTCTGCATAGAAGTTAAATAAGCAGGGTGACAATATACAGTCTTGACGTACTCCCTTTCCTATTTGGATCCAGTCTGTTGTTCCATGTCCAGTTCTAACTGTTGCTTCCTGACCTGCATATAGGTTTCTCAAGAGGCAGGTCAGGTGGTCTGGTATTCCCATCTCTTTCAGAATTTTCCACAGTTTATTGTGATCCACACAGTCAAAGGGTTTGGCATAGTTAATAAAGCAGAAATAGATGTTTTTCTGGAACTCTGTTGCTTTTTCCATGATCCACTGAATGTTGGCAATTTGATCTCTGGTTCCTCTGCCTTTTTAAAAACAGCTTGTACATCTGGAAGTTCAGGGTTCATGTATTGCTGAAGCCTGGCTTGGAGAATTTTGAGCATTACTTTACTAGCATGTGAGATGAGTGCAATGTGCGGTAGTTTGAGCATTCTTT
>NW_011495050.1:6263348-6269905 GCF_000754665.1 Bison bison bison
TGCAGCCCTTTCACAGCATCATCTTTCAGGATTTGGAACAGCTCAACTGGAATTCTATCACCTCCACTAACTTTGTTCATAGTCATGCTTTCTAAGGCCCACTTGACTTCACATTCCAGGATGTCTGGCTCTAAGTGAGTGATCACACCATCGTGATTATCTTAGTGGTGAAGATCTTTTGTGTACAGTTCTTCTGTGTATTCTTGCCATCTCTTCTTAATATCTTCTGCTTCTGTTAGGTCCATACCATTTCTGTCCTTTATTAGCCCATCTTTGCATGAAATGTTCCCTTGGTATCTCTCATTTTCTTGAAGAGATCTTTAGTCATTCCCATTCTGTTGTTTTCCTCTATTTCTTTGCATTGATTGCTGAGGAAGGCTTTCTTATCTCTCCTTGCTGTTCTTTGGAACTCTGCATTCAGATGCTTATATCTTTCCTCTTCTCCTTTGTTTTTTGCTTCTCTTCTTTTCACAGCTATTTGTAAGGCCTCCCCAGGAAGCCATTTTGCTTTTTTGCATTTCTTTTCCATGGGGATGGTCTTGATCCCTGTCTCCTGTACAGAATCACGAACATCTGTCCATAGTTCATCAGGCACTCTGTCTATCAGATCTAATACCTTGAATCTATTTGTCACTTACACTGTATTTGATTTGATTTAGGTCATATCTGAATGGTCTGTTGGTTTTCCCTACTGTCTTCAATTTAAGTCTGAATTTGGCAATACGGAATTCATGATCTGAGCCACAGTCAGCTCCCGGTCTTGTTTTTGCTGACTGTATAGAGCTTCTCCATCTTTGGCTGCAAAGAATATAATCAGTATGATTTTGGTGTTGACCATCTGGTGATGTCCATGTGTAGAATCACCTCTTGTGTTGTTGGAAGAGGGTGTTTCCTATGACCAGTGCATTCTCTGGGCAAAACGCTATTAGCCTTTGCCGTGCTTCATTCCGTATTCCAAGGCCAAATTTGCCTGTTACCTCAGGTGTTTCTTGACTTCCTGCTTTTGCATTACAGTCCCCTCTAAAGAAAAGGACATCTTTTTTGGATGTTAATTCTAAAAGGTCTTGTAAATCTTCATAGAACTGTTCAACTTCAGCTTCTTCAGTGTTACTGGTTGGGGCATAGGCTTGGATTACTCTGATATTAAATAGTTTGCCTTGGAAACGAACAGAGATCATTCTGTCGTTTTTGAGATTGCATCCAAGTACTGTATTTTGGACTCTTTTGTTGACCATGATGGCTACTCCATTTCTTCTAAGGGATTCCTGCCCACGGTAGTAGGTATAATGGTCATCTGAGTTGAATTCACCCATTCCAGTCCATTTTAGTTTGCTGATTCCTAGAATGTTGATGTTCACTCTTGCCATCTCCTGTTTGACTACTTCCAATTTGCCTTGATTCATGGACCTGACATTCCAGGTTCCTGTGCAATATTGCTCTTTACAGCACCGGACCTTGCTTCTATCACCAGTCACATCCACAGCTGGATATTGTTGGAACACACAGACACACACACACACGTATATATATATCTCTCCTCCCTCTCAGACCTTCCCCCACCCCATCCCAGCCCTCTAGGTCACCATAGAGCACTGAGCTGAGCTCCCTGCACTATATAGCAGCTTTGCAGTAGCTATTTTACACATGGTAGTGTATGTATATGTCAGTGCTACTCTCCCAATTTATTCCACCCTCTCCTTCCCCCTGCCCCATGTCCAGTGATCACTCTCTCCATCTGTGGCTCTGTTCCTGTCCTGCAAGTAAGTTCATCTGTACCATATTTCTAGATTCCACACGTATATGTTAATATTTACTCAGGCATAAAAGACAATGAAATAGTCTCATTTGTAGAGACGAGGATGGACTCAAGACTGCATACAGAGTGAGTCAAGGTGAAAGTCTCTCAGCTGTGTCTGACTCTTTGCGGACTCTATGGACTCTATAGTCCATGGACTTCTCCAGGCCAGGATACTGGAATGGGTTGCTGTTCCCTTCTCCAGGGGATCTTCCCAACCTAGGGATCCAACCCAGGTCTCCCGCATTGGAGGTGTGTTCTTCACCAGCTGAGCCACCAGGGAAGTCCATACCGAATGAAGTAAGTCAGAAAGAGAAGGGCATCTTGATGTCAGTGTGTGCTGCCACTAGGAGCCTGTAGCCTAGCAGGGGAGAGCAGGATGTAGACCAACAGTCACACTGCATCGCCCTTTACAGTCTCTTGGTTTATGCATTTAATTTGTATCCACGTCTCTTTTCATTCCCTTTAAAAAATAACTGGAGGATAGACATGTTATACATGTTTTATAGGAATAAAGACAATACAGGTAAACTCAGAGAGGATAAGAAGCCTGGCTAGAACCATTCTTCTTTATGGTGTATATGCTTCTGTAATCCTTTGAGTGTGCGTGCAGCTGTGTGTTTTTACATGTGTACGTTTCTCTCTTTGTCCCATTCAACATCAGAAAAATGAGGCAGTATGTCAGGGGTTGTTTTTGGAAGTACAAGGAGATCTCTGCCTACAACAGTTTGCAAACCCTATTACTTCAAATCTGAGAACAGTGTGAAGTTTTCTGGCTAAAAATTCAGTGTGGTGTGCCTGAGGACACCTTCCTGGCCTTAACATAGATTCTCAGGTAACCTCGTGTTACTCCGTTTGTTCACTCTTCAGGTTTGCTGCTCTGGTCTTGGAGGAATTAATCTGAATGGGCACAAAGAAGGCTGTTCTCTGTCTAAATGTAACCTGATTTTGGAGTGTTCCTGCTTTAAAAACAGATTCCATCTGGTTGTAGAACAGTTGGGACACTTGAGAGGTAACCAGGAAGTAGTGCTGTAATATGAAAATTTAGATGGATCTTTAGTACTTAAATCTGATGTCTGCTAAGTCTTCTCTCTATATTGATCTGGCTTGAAATCTTTATTTCAAGACGTGTTGTGTATAATGGTATTTTTCAGTGATCGTGTCTTGGCCATTATTTTAACTGCTGAATTCTGTGGGTCAGAATATACTAGTTGGATTGTTATGGAGTTTCTGACCAGGTTCTGAGTGAGTTCCCAGTGGAACTGTGAAGATCTGGGATAATTTGGAAGGCTTGCTTTTAAGTTACTTTGGAAAACTTTTTAAAAGGCTGCAGGTCCCAGAACTTAAGAGTTAGAATGGGTTCAGGAGAAACAAGGCTAAAATAAAATATTGAATATGGACCCACAGTTCAGAAACAAATAGGTGTCAAGTAGGTAGGTTAGTGAGCTGATTGATATTTGTACCATTTCAGTAAGCTTCAGAAGCGTATTCACTAAATTTAAATAACATCAATAAGTCCACTCAAGAAATAAACTAAGTGGTACCTACTCGTTTATGGTTCATACAGTTGATCATGAGACTATCAATACGAATGACCAAAGGGAAACACTGTCCAGGCAGGAATTTCAATTTTGGAGCAGATACATAAAATATTGTATTGATAGTAATAACTCTCAATTTGAGCTGTAGAAATACAGAGTAACACAGAAACGCCTAGGTAATCCAGTATAATTAATGTTTCACAAATGTATGTCAATAAACTCACCCTTTTTTTGGTACTGGTAAGATATTTCTGAGTTTTTATTTATTTTTTTTAATTCTTTCATGATCAGAGTTGAAATACATTTGACTTTCTTTCACATATGTGACAGTCTTCATTTTTCACTTTTCTTCAATGGACACTTTACACAATGTCTGGTTTGGTTTTCTTAATCTCTTCTATTTGGAAACTTCAAGTGGGTTCCTGTTTTCTACAAGTGCTCCAGCCTCATCAACTGGGATGCGAGATTCTATCTTGCAAACCTTTGTAACCACATGTTTTAGTGATGCAGACTCTTCTCTTGACGTGTTTGTATTGGAGAGTAACCCTTTGTTTCTTTTATGTCCTATTTGCTGCAGTTCTGTTTTCTCTTCCCTAGAATTGTGCATTTCTTATTTCTTCCTAGGGATCGTCTTCACTCTGATCTACCTTAAATGTTTCTACTGCTCTTGACCACATTACATTCTTTTACTATGAGTGAAATTAATAGTGGAGATAATAATAATATTCATAAAAGTATTAGTGGACATTTAGCAATTAACTGTTTGTCTCCAAAGGAATTTATTGTTTGCTCTGCTGATTTTGGTGCATAATCCTACGTGGTCCTGTATTTTTATTGAGATGCTTACTGTGAACTTTCATTGATACAGGAAGCTTGTTTCTTAGAAAGCAATCATTTTCTCTTAAAATTCCTTTCCCTTTTGGTCATTAGCAGCATTGTTTAAAATATACTATGTGCTCAATAAATTTAGACTATATGAGTGAATTAATTGATTAGAAATTTTAGTGTTAAATGTCCTTGTCCATAAGCAGAATGTATCCATGATATTCAGCGCTTGTTGTGGTACTTTATGTTCCAATCTGATGAACCAGAATGGTTTTTTAAATCATTAATATTGTGCATTCATGGCAGAATAAATAGAAACTTTATTGAGAATTAAATGTGTCAACTTTGGCTTCATAGCCAGAATATCAAGCTTTTGGGAAGAGATCAGTTTTCAATAAATTATATGCACTTACCATTAATAGATTAATATATAAATGAACATAAATTAATCCAGAGCATAATGACCCTATTTCCAGGATTATACCTAATTGCTTATGATAAGAAACTTTAGGATGGTTAGCACTATCTTATCAGATGGTAAAAAATTGTACTGAAATCAGAGACAATATTGTTGATATTAAGCTATTTTTATCACAGTAACGCTTTTTCCATAACATGTAGAAGTTTTATCCATGTTCCAGTAGTAAACACTTTGGATGGAAGAGCTTATCTAAAGTTTTGTGTACATGGATGATAAATGAACTGTGTACTCCTTCCAGAAAAATAGAAATTTCCCACAGCATTTTATTCTTTATTTTACAGAATTGAAAATTTTAACAAAAACACCACCGAAATGACTAACACTTCAAAGTCTCCTTCAGTTCCATTAAGAAGTCACATTCTCTCTTAAGACAGGATGGCCTTTTCCACTTGCTGTTTCTGCTGCCTGATTCCCTTTACCCTCTGCTCGTGCCTGAACAGCTTCTACTCTTTTAGTTTGCACACAGTTTTACCCCTAGAACTCTTTCTTTTTATACCAGTTCTGGATCAGGCACCTGCCTGTCCTAGTTTTCTTTTCTGTGACTAGACTGGAAGCTTACTGAGGACGGGCTTCCTGTCTGCCTCTCTCCCAGTTAATTCTCAGCACCTAACTCAATGCCCACAAAAATACATGTTGAGTGAATATCAGATCAAATCAGATCAGATCAGTCACTCAGTCGTGTCCGACTCTTTGCGACCCCATGAATCGCAGCATGCCAGGCCTCCCTGTCCATCACCAACTCCCGGAGTTCACTGAGACTCACGTCCATAGAATCAGTGATGCCATCCAGCCATCTCATCCTCTGTTGTCCCCTTCTCCTCTTGCCCCCAATCCCTCCCAGCATCAGAGTCTTTTCCAATGAGTCAACTCTTCGCATGAGGTGGCCAAAGTACTGAAGTTTCAGCTTTAGCATCATTCCTTCCAAAGAAATCCCAGGGCTGATCTCCTTCAGAAAGACTGGTTGGATCTCCTTGCAGTCCAAGGGACTCTCAAGAGTCTTCTCCAATACCACAGTTCAAAAGCATCAATTCTTCGGCACTCAGCCTTCTTCACAGTCCAACTCTCACATCCATACATGACCACAGGAAAAACCATAGCCTTGACTAGATGAACCTTTGTTGGCAAAGTAACGTCTCTGCTTTTGAATGTGCTATCTAGGTTGGTCATAACTTTCCTTCCAAGGAGTAAGCGTCTTTTAATTTCATGGCTGCAATCACCATCTGCAGTGATTTTGGAGCCCAGAAAAATAAAGTCTGACACTATTTCCACTGTTTCCCCATCTATTTCCCATGAAGTGGTGGGACCGGATGCCATGATCTTCGTTTTCTGAATGTTGGGCTTTAAGCCAACTTTTTCACTTTCCTCTTTCACTTTCATCAAGAGGCTTTTTAGTTCCTCTTCACTTTCTACCATAAGGGTGGTGTCATCTGCATATCTGAGGTTATTGATATTTCTCCCAACAATCTTGATTCCAGCTTGTGTTTCTTCCAGTCCAGCGTTTCTCATGATATACTCTGCATAGAAGTTAAATAAACAGGGTGACAATATACAGCCTTGACGTCCTCCTTTTCCTATTTGGAACCAGTCTGTTGTTCCATGTCCAGTTCTAACTGTTGCTTCCTGACCTGCATACAGATTTCTCAAGAGGCAGATCAGGTGGTCTGATATTCCCGTCTCTTTCAGAATTTTCCACAGTTTATTGTGATCCACACAGTCAAAGGCTTTGGCATAGTCAATAAAGCAGAAATAGATGTGTTTTGGAACTCTCTTGCTTTTTACATGATCCAGTGGATGTTGGCAATTTGATCTCTGGTTCCTCTGCCTTTTCTAAAACCAGCTTGAACATCAGGAAGTTCACGGTTCACATATTGCTGAAGCCTGGCTTGGAGAATTTTGAGCATTACCTTACTAGCGT
>NW_011495050.1:6270005-6352123 GCF_000754665.1 Bison bison bison
ATCAGGAAGTTCACGGTTCACATATTGCTGAAGCCTGGCTTGGAGAATTTTGAGCATTACCTTACTAGCGTGTGAGATGAGTGCAATTGTGCTGTAGTTTGAGCATTCTTTGGCATTGCCTTTCTTTGGGATTGGAATGAAAACTGACCTTTTCCAGTCCTGTGGCCACTGCTGAGTTTTCCAAATTTGCTGGCATATTGAGTGCAGCACTTTCACAGCATCATCTTTCAGGATTTGGAACAGCTCAACTGGAATTCTATCACCTCCACTAGCTTTGTTCGTAGAATATATGTGATGTTAATTTATTCTTGAGTATAAGCATTAGTCATCATAGCATATGGTCATTTTTGTCTTGGTTGCACAAAAAAATAAGGTTCAGTGCTAGATGGACATTGATGCCTGCACTTACACTTGACCATGGATGCTGGGAAAAACATTCAGGTAACAGCTTATTTGGGTAAACATTTGGAGTTTTCTCATGAGAGTTAAGGATGCACAAGGGGATAAGTTATAGGACATTTTGACAAGACTAACTTTATTCTAAGTTACTGAATCAGACTAAAATGGTTCTCTTTCAAGCAGTATTCCTGGTCATCAATAAGTATTCTTGAGTAATGGTATCTTTTAACTTGTTAGTATTATCAGAGTATTTCATATATTTTTTTCAGCATTCCTACTGTGGACTACGGGCCTTACATTCCAGAGTTCACCTACTCTTTTAGCTCGTTTGGACCATATTCCTGATACTTTGTGAAGGAGAATTCCATTTTTATTTTCATAAACCAGGGCAGGATATTTGGGAACCTACAACCTGTTTTGTTTTGTTTTTTTTTTCCCTCCAGAATATGGCAGCCAACTTAGCAGGATACAGTTTTCTTAGAGAATTCTGTCATGACTCACTTTTAATGTAATTTGTTCTATTTCAACCTTAAAACAGGGCATTCTTGATATTTTAACAAGATTAAAAGAGCTGGATGTCGCATGATATATTAACCTTTTCATGAAGTCATTTTGGTAATAGCATTTTATTTTCTGAATCAAACCTGATTTGTAGCCTAAATAACCAAGTCGTCATTTGCAGGTGTGAAGATAATCTTACTAGATCCCAGTATTGTTTGTTTAGGTGAACTCTGGAGTCATCTGATTTTGAAATAACTGGGTAAAACTGTCACTGTGAAATGTCATGTCAACAAAAGTTCAAAAGAAATGTGTGCTGTGTGCTCAGTTGCTCAGCTGTGTCTGACTCTTTGCAACCTGGTGGACTGTGGGCTGCTAGCTCCTCTGTCCATGGGCTTTCCCAGGCAAGAATACTACAGCGAGTTGCCATTTCCTTCTCCAGGGGATCTTCCTGACCCAGGGATCATCTCTTGTGTCTTCTGCATTACGGGCAGATTCTTAACCATGAGCCACCTGGGCAGCCTCAAAAGAATCATGGAAGCAGTTAATTTTAAATAAAACAACTAGGGCCACTGTTCTCTAGGCATTGTGCTGCTCCTTTCACAGTTTGTCCCATCTATACCCCCAGTTGTTTCCTGAAGGCAACAGGTAAATGTCTAGAACATTTGTGCTTTGATGTCCAGGAAGCGTAAGAAGTGGGGCCAGCCACCTAGTTCTTATTCTGCTTAAACTCAAGGTTCTTAAGCTCATTTAGGTGACTATAATCTTGGACTTTGTGGTTTTCTTGTGGAAATAGTGGTAAATTATCATGTCACACAAACCTGGAGTGATTTTCATCGGATAAAATGTGATTATATTATGTCTGTGTGTGCCTAAAAAACAAATAGTAAATGTCCCATGAAATACATTAACTCACACTACTTTTGAGTTTTTCTGTTAACATTTGTGTGCTGCTTGTTCATTTTTTTAGAAGCCACGTGATAATAGAAGCCAAAGTCTTAAGAAAATATTAACCATGTGGAAAGTTTAAAACTGATAGAATTTTTACCTATTAACTTATCTTTTTGGTGCAAGATGAGAAACACCTATCATTCTTCAATGTGTGAGATGGAATACCTTATTACATATTAAGGAGAGCAATTACCTTAGGTCAGGGTAGAATCTGCCACACTTCATTTCAACAGAGCATTGTTCTGCCTTATAAAAATACTCAATTTTGATGTGTGGATTCCCTGAAAAAGCCACAGTATTGTTTGACTGTTTTTCATTTCTTCCATCCAGTCTTCTCAGGTAAGCGGGTTACTTTAACCCCTTTTCAATTCCAGTTTTCCTATTTGTTAAAATAGGGCGAATAGATTCCTCACCGTTTCAGTGAGGGTTAAATGATAAAATTGTGTGAGCCAAGAAATGGATGGCTGGTGCATAATAGATGCTCAGCAAGTATTCGTACTCTTCCACCTTTACTCAGCCTGTCTCTGTGGTCTCATGCAGCTTCCATGTCCTATTGATACACTTAGTAACTGCAGATGTGTTTTTGTTTTGCCCCTTTCTGACCCTCCCCCCCATCCCCCCACCAGGGTCCAAAACAGAGATTGCTCTCCTGTTTGCTTATATGTTAGGTTCTGCTTTCTTTGGGCCGTCCGTTGCTTTTTGCTCCTGTTTTTGTCTCTGACCTCTATTTAATCCTTTTGCCCTTTCAAATCTCTTTTGTCCAGAAATCTTATTTTCTTCTCCCTTCATTTCTCTTTTCTTCTTTCTTCTGTTAATACCATCTTGCTACCAACTTGGCACATCCCGGCTCGGCCAGAGTGGCCAATAGCAGCATTCTACTCTGTTAGATGGCTTGGTCTGCCCTCAGAGAATGGCACCTGAAAGGATTCCTCTCACTGCATTAAGTGTCCTGTGGTCCTGGCAGAGCAACTTCTGACTCTCTGCAAAATCACACACACACACACACACACACACGCACGCACATACGCAATAACTTTTTATCTGGAAAATGCATAAATCAAAAGTCTGTTCTTCAGTGAGCTATTACAAAATAAAATACACCTGTATAATGATCTCTCATGTCGACCAAGAGACACTGCTGATGCCCTCCAGGTCCCTCCTGTTCTGTTCTCTTCCCTTCACCAGAAGTTCATCACTCTTCCTGACTGCTCACACTTTAGATTGATTTTGTGTGTTTTGAGACATTGCATGCATTAACGCCCAGCATTCATAATGCATTAAAAGTATGCATCTTTTTATGTCTGACTTCTCATGCTCAACATTCCCATTAGTGAAATTCATCCACGTTGTTGTATGCAGGTTATTTATTTTCATTGCAGTATAGTATCTTCTTGTATGACCATACATTCCACTGTAGTTGGAATTTTTGAACCAGTTCTTTTGATGTACACCTGAGCTGGTTCCAGTTTTGACAGTTCAGATAAATGTTGTCAGTTCAGATGTTGTGAGTATTCCTGTGAATGTGTGTGTGTGTGTGTGCACATGTGTGCATCCTCACATTTTTAAATTGAACTTCTGGTTTTATGTCATTCCAGATGCTTTAAGTTGCTAGGAGTCTGATCCAGACGTTTGAGACTTTACTGTATTCTTTTATGTTCCACCTTATTCCTTTAAAAGACAAATGTGTATCTATTTTTATACACTATGCTATTAATAGAGACTATTTTAGATTTTGGAATATTAGAGGATACGTGGTAAAAATTTGTGAATAAAATATATATGTATAAATGCATGTAGTTGTGGTAAATATTAGTATATTAATATATCATAAATACATTAAGTACCATATGATATTCACATATAGGACAAATAATCACACAGATATATGAACTTCTAAAATTCATTTTACTGATTACAGGCATTATTGCAGAATTATTACTATATAGAATGTACTTAATTTTTAATGACCCTTCCTTTAATTAAGTAATTCAGTCCACAAATATTTTCAGTATGTAAATTTGTATAGACATATATATATATATATATATAGAACTCAAGTCAACCCAACATAGTTGTGTGATTCACAGTTTCAAAAAATAAATAGTTCTTGCTTCTTAATACTTATGCGTTTATTGCTCTGTGACCATAGATCCAGAACTATGATATCTCATTCTTTGTTAAGGCTTAAATAATGTCAAAATTAGTACTTTGAGTCCCTGTGTGTCTTGATTTTGTTTGTTACTAGTTGTGTTAACAATGGGGCATCCCAGGTGGGCTCAATGATAAAGAATCTGCCTGCCAATACAGAAGACATGGGTTAAATGCCTGGATTGGGAAGATCACCTGGAGAAGGGAAAGGCAACCCACAGCAGTATTCTTGCCTGGGAAATTCCATGGACAGAGGAGCCTGGCAGGCTACAGTCCATGAAGTCTCAAAGAGTCTGACATGACTTAGTGGCTAGATGACAACTGTACATTAATAAGACGACTATAACATTATCCTAGCTTTTATCCTTGTGAGACTAATGTCCAGAGAGTCAGGCCTTCCTTGAAGAGATAGACACTAGATGGAACTCTCTAAGTGTGCTAATTCCCATCTAGCCAATAAGAACTTTTGTGAGTGTCTATTCTCGTTGGTAGGCTAGTCTCAGTGGGGAGGGCCATGTTAGTATCACTGAACTTTTAAAAAACTTGTATGTCCCTAATGTGCTACACTGTTTCCCTCGAATAGTCATTATCAGAGTGTGCTGATACAATAATAATTTCATTGTTAATAATGAGAGTGTGTCATAGCCTCTGCCAATCGTTGATAATGCATAATATTTAAATATGTGAATTAATTTTTATCAATTTTTATTAACATAGTCACTGACTTGAAGGACATGAGTTTGAGCAAACTCTGGGAGATAGTGAAGGACAGGGAAGCCTGGTGTTTATGGGGTCTGAAAGGGTCAGAAACGGCTTAGCAACTGGACAACAATGATACATGAATGGGTTTATTAATACTTTAATTGGCATTCAGTTCAGTTCAGTTCAGTTCAGTCGCTCAGTCGTGGCTGACTCTTTGCGACCCCATGAATCACAGCACGCCAGGCCTCTCTGTCCATCACCAACTCCTGGAGTTCACTGAGACTCACGTCTATCGAGTCAGTGATGCCATCCAGCCATCTCATCCTCTGTTGTCCCCTTCTCCTCTTGCCCCCAATCCCTCCCAGCATCAGAGTCTTTTCCAATGAGTCAACTCTTTGCATGAGGTGGCCAAAGTACTGGAGTTTCAGCTTTAGCATCATTCCTTTCAAAGAACACCCAGGGCTGATCTCCTTCAGAATGGACTGGTTGGATCTCCTTGCAGTCCAAGGGACTCTCAAGAGTCTTCTCCAACACCACAGTTAAAAAGCATATTTTCTGGTCTGGGGGACTTTATAGCCTCATGAATTGTGTGTGTGCTTAGTCACTCAGTTGTGTCTGACTCTTTGTGACCCCAAGAACTGTAGCCCCCCAGGCTCCTCTGTCCATGGGGATTCTCCAGGCAAGAATACTGGAGTGGGTAGCCATGCCCTCCTCCAGGGGATCTTCCCAACCCAGAGATCAAATCCAGGTCTTCCGCATTGCAGGCAGATTCTTTACCATCTGAGCCACCAGGGTAGCCCTTACTGAGGTAGCCTAAACCATAAACAAATAATTACATTGTGTTGTGGCAAGTACTTCAAATGGAGACATGCATACATTGCCACAGATGATAGTGGAAAAGACTCAACTTTTGCCCAAGAAAATTATGAAGACTTTTGTAAAGTGAATCCAGTTAGAGACTTTAATAATTTGGTAACTTTAGTAATGTGCTGGGTATTAGGAGGACAATTCAAAAGTTAGGATAACACTGTAGTCCATGAGAATATTGAGAAGGTTGTATTTTTGCTTGCCACAAGGATAGAACCGATCCAGTACCTTAAGTGCATTTGATGATAATCTTTGTAAAATGTTATCAGGAAGTTTATATCAGTTTTATATCTGTGAATGCCTTGCTTAATTATGGTTCATAAAAATGTTAGGGGGTTTGTGAGAAATGCAATGGTAAACCAATTTTAGTTTTAGACTCCTTCAGACTTAACTCTTCTATGTCCTAAGCCTCTGACCTCAGCAAGTTGATCTAACTTTTCTAAATCTTAGTTACTTCGGCTGTAAAATGTGAACAATAATAGTATCTTACTTAAATAATTGTTGAAAATGAAAATTAAAGGAGATAATACATTCTTGGCATAGTGCCCAGCTCATGGTAACAACATAGGAAATATTTTGTATTAACTAAAAATTTAGGTTATGATATACATTAACATTCACAATTGTGAGCCTAAAAAGTCTAGTTCTGAATTTTGTTTTCTTTCAAAATTTGATTAGATTTTGAAGGAATTATTTGGAAAACACCTGAATCTGGAATTATATAAATATATATTTTTTTCCTTTACTCTTCTTATGACATGTGTCCACAACAAGATTGACAGAGAAAAGAAATGACTAACTGGGGTGCGGGTGGTGGAAATCTTTTCCAAAGATGTATGTGTGTGTCCTTGTGTGTGGTTAGATAGATTCTTAAGTTTATGTTGAACTTGAATGTGAACATTGAATAGATTAGCTGTATAAAGTATTTAATGAGTGAGCCTGCTTCTGCCCTTATTAATTCTGCAGCCCCACTCATATGCATCACATCACCATTCTTTCTCGATTGGTGAATGGTGAAGGAGGTGCTCTGGGGTCTAAGAGTAACCTGAATACGTGCTGGTCCTCTCACACTTGGCCCTCACTGTGACCTCACTCCTATGCTGGCTTTGAGTTTAAAATTAACTTCAAATTAATTCCCTGTTTCACATTTACTTTGGCATCTACACAGCTATTTCTATTTTTAAATTTATTGTTAATCTTTTGTTTTCATCTTTGGGGGTAAGGGGAAAGCAGTAACAGTAGAACAAAATCCAAGAGCCCAAGAAGCTAGAGCCTTTGATTTGCAAGGGTGATGTAGGGAGTCTGCCCTCCATATAGATCATTTCTCTTCTACACACAGAAACACAAACCAGATTCTATTAAGCTTTATAGGAAAGGATGCAGTCACATACTTAGTCCTAAGACACATGTTTCTTGACAATGGTCCAGGCATTAGTTCTATCTTTTATTATGAGCAGAGATGAATGTGGAAGCAGAGACTGAGCTGGGAATGGGATTTGCATGTGGATTAGATCTATTCTGTCCAGTATTTTCAAGCAATTGAGAACCACTGATGCTACTGTAGAGTCCCTCAGTACATTTCTGGGTCATTCTCTAACCTTTGTCCACACACTTTAGCTCCCTAAACTCTTTGCCATATTTCTGTTCCTAATTTTAATCAGATAAATTTTAAGTTATTATAAAAGAATGAGGCAGATTTAGTATCCAAGGTGGTAGTGCCTTAAATTGATGAAGTGTGGTACGCAACATTTGAAAGAATCACTGAAAAATAAATCACATTACAAAAATTCTTTATGCAGTTATATTTGTGTAAACTGTTAAGCTCAGAGATAACACTCAGCTTATATCCATACATGCTTATGCATATATGATTTGGATATCAGAGATTGTAATGTGCATTGATGTTTATCTCATGCATTTTTTCCCCTTGGCCTTCCAGCATGACTGTGATCTCTACCATTAACATTCTGTTAAAATACTGAATCTAAATCTTTAATGATAATAGATCCTGATCTTTTAATGTTTATAACCAGGCTGGAAAAAAATACAAAACCCTTCAAAATGGTCTACTTCATATCAAAACATCTCAGTTTTCTTGCTGATTAATGAAGGGATACTTATTTTGTTTTAAAACATCACGTATTATTTTATGTAATATTTTAGAAATTTTACATATGTTAAGACAGGAAGACAATTACTGTACAGAGCAGCATCCGGCACTGTGCTCAGCAGAACATTAGTGTTGTTGGTATATGGCAGTAGGTGACTTAAAGCCAAATGCGATCGGGAAATTCCAATCCAAATAGAACAGACTCCCCCGCTGTATAATTCCCAGGACTTTTCAGAGCTGTAGTAGCTAATGTACACTGCATCTGTGAAGAGGCAGGTATAAAGTATACAGTTTCCACTAAACTTACTTTGAACAAAGAACTTCCTTACATTTCTTTTAAAAAAACTAGTATCATTGAAAGAACATAGAGAAAATTCTTGATTTTCTTCTTGTCAGCTGTACTTAAGAAGTTATCATAGTAAAATTCCAGGTAGAGCCTAGCTAAGTTTGGGGTGAGCATGGGAAGACTGTCCTGAAACAATGGTTTATTAAAAAAAAAAAGTTTTACAAATTATGAAGGAATTCTGTGTGTACTTTTCTTTCCCTTCATACGTAGAGCTTTTGTCATCCTAAGAGTCAGAAAAAAGTGATTTAACCTATTCTACTATAATAAGTTGCCTTCCAGTTTTAAAACATTTTCTGTTTAAAACAGGACCAGTTTTCTTTGGAAAATTTCAATGTACTTAAAAAGAAAAAAAGACGAATGATTCCATCCTGTGTCTATAAAGTTTTTTGTTTTCATCAGAAGAGAAAATGATGCTGAGTTGCTTACATTAAGCATTTAGCAATAACTAGGGTATAATGGGCTTTCCTAGTAGTACTCAGCTGGTAAAGAATCTGCCTTCAATACAGGCGATCCTGATTCAATTCCTGGTTCAGGAAGAAGAGGACAGACTGGGAAGAGATACCACAGAGAAGGGATAGGATACCCATTCCAGTATTTTGGGGCTTCCCTGGTGGCTCAGACAGTAAAGAATCCACCTGCAGTGTGGGTAGACCTGGGTTCAATACCTGGGTTGGGAAGATCCCCTGGAGAAGGACATGGCAACCCACTCCAGCATTTTTGCCTGGAGAATTCCCGGTGGACAGGGGAGCCTGGCGGGGTACAGCCCATGGCATGGCAAAGAGTTGTACACAACTGAACGATTAACCACAGCACACAGGGTGGTATATAAACCAGATATTACATCATTAGTGTGTTCTTTGGGCTTTTCTGGTGGTTCAGACTGTAAAGAATCTACCTGCAATGCAGGAGACTGTGTTCAATCCCTGGGTGAGGAAGATCCCCTTGGAGATTGGAATGGCTATTCACTCCAATATTCTTGTCTATAGAATTCCATGGACAGAGAGGCCTCAGTCCATGGTGTTGCAAAGTGTCAGACACGACTGAGCAACTAACACACACTGTGTTCTTCATTACACAGTGTGAAAGATATCCATCAGTACTGTTTATTAACTTAAATGAGCTTTTAAAAATACATACTAAACAAAGATCCCTGGCCTCTTGGAACTTACATACAGAGCAGCAGACCCTCTTAACTTACTTTGAATTCTCTTTTATTGCCTGTATGCATTTGCTGATATCTCATGATATTTGTGCCTTACCTGGCAGATTACTTATTGAACTGTTAGTATCCAATGGGTGAGAGTTTTTAAGCTGCTTCCTTTGGTGCCTTAGGGATGAGCAAGTAGGGGTTTGCGAGCTACTTACCAGTAACTTGTTGTTGCTATGTTAATAATAATGTTGTAAGCAAGAACTGTTGAATATGATGGCAGAAATTTATGTTCCCCATCACTGGCTATTTATATATATATATACACACACATTTGTATATATGCATACATATTTATATATATATACACACATTGCTATGAGTTGTATATGACATTTGTTAAATTTCATATTATGAAAAATATTATATTTAACACAGAAAGTGAAGGTTAACACAGAACTACATATAATATAAATTAATATTTTAAAATATGTGTGTATATGCGTGTGTGTGTATGTGTGCGTGCTCAGTTGCTTAGTCATGTTCGACTCTTTTTGACCCCATGGACTGTAGCCCACCAGGCAAGAATGCTGGAATGGGTTGCCATTTCTCCTCCAGGGGATCTTCCTTACCCAGGGATTGAACCCATGTCTCCTGCCTTGGCAAATTCTTTACCACCTGCAATGCAAGTGACCTGGGTCTGATCCCTGGGTTGGGAAGATCCCCTGGAGAAGGGAAAGGCTACCTACTCCATATTCTGGCCTGGAGAATTCCATGGACTGTATAGTCCTTGGGGTCACAAAGAGTCAGACAGGACTGAGCGACTTTTGCTTTCATATATATAAAACCAGTATTAGCTCTCAATATCTTTCATGGCAATTGTTTTAATCTTGTATCTGGTTTTGTACTCTCAAAAAAAAAAATGAAGAAAATCACAATGAAGAGTAGCCGTGGCTCTCCTCAACTAAAGAAAACCCCGTGCATAGCAATGAAGACCCAGCACAGCCAAAAACAAATGAATTTTAAAAAATGAGCCAAAACTTTGCCTAATACACTTGGTTAAGCAGTTATGTGAAGATGGTGAGCATTCTTACTGAATTGTCATGGCATGCATCCGTTAGATTCACCATATTGTACATGCATGTTAATTTACCAAATGTATTTGTAGTGACTGACACAGATTTCTTATGGGAGGACTGAGACAGCTGTTCGCCAGTTACAGAGCTGGATTGAGGTAATTGAGACTTTCTTTTCAATTGAATAACAGATTGGAAAACAGACAAAGCAACATTGTATATTAAAAGTAAACTACCTTTAATATACAAAGATGTATTTTGGCAAACGCTAGGAAGAAAGTCAAAGGCATTCCTACAGAGCACAGCACTCGTTATTTTTGTTATCAGTAGAAATCCAATTTACATACAAATGAAATGTCAATTTCTCTCATAACCGTCTAGATAAAGAGATGCATGCATACTTTTCCATGAGCTGTTCTTTTTGAACTGAAGTGCTATGTTTGGGTCTTTGCCTTTGGACCAGTTGAAACAGTGTCAGTTTAACAAAGAAGAAAGGATAAAGTTGAGCCTGGCTCAGGCAAACATGCAAAGTCAGATTGGCCTGTTTGAATCAACAGTTGTCATTGTAGATGTTTTTTAATTTTTTTTTTTCTTGGAGAGGAAAACAAAAGGAAGAATGACATATGTATGGGCAATGAATAGTAATGTTTCTTAATTTGTTTAGTGAAATTGTGATCTTATTCAAATCAGAGATTTTAATACATTTGCCTCTCACCTGTTATGAAGGGGAAAATAATGATCCTTTCTCTGATTTTCCATAATGTACACTTACTCTGTTTCAGTTTTCCCATTAATGAAGTAGGTGCATGCTTCATTTTTTTCAGGTATATCCTACAGTTTCATTTAGACTTTTAAATGTCTAAAAATCTTTAAAGTCAAACTACCCCCCCATTTTCTTTTTTTGTAATTGTTTAATAGGAGTAAGTACTTACTGAAATTCTTTCTCTAAGATGTATATATATACATGGATACTCATTTTGGCAAATATGACATTATTACTTACTTAATCGACTATCTCCTTTTACCTAGACTAGTACATTTGAAATGAGATATTTAAAATATAGAGCACATAGCATGATGAAATAAAAGCCTAATAAAACGTATTTGGGCCAGCATCAGAACTCTTTGAAATCGGATATCTAAATAGTGTGCATTTTATCTCACTAAAGCTCCAGTTAGTTCTAGTGTCCAGATGACTATTAATGGGCTTTGTGCTCTGAAGCATATGCTAATAGAAGCGATCATTATGGATTAATTTGATGTGAATTAATAAGAGATTTATTTGATGGGAGTTGTTTGAAGGTGATGACATTTAAATCTCAAAAGGATTTAAGATGTCCAAAAATACCTTTAAAGATTCAGGAATAATCAATTCAGAGAGAGCAAATTAAATAGACATGGATAGCAAAGAACAGGATTTGACATTGGGTTTATGAAGTTTGAAGCAGTTTACAAAAAAAGTGACCTACCATTGAAGTAGAAACAGAAAACATTTAAACTCTAGCAATTCTTGGGTTTGCGATTGGATAAACAATGTCCTCTTGCGTTTTATAGTTCACTTAAGCGATCTGATTTTGATCTGTATATACGGAGTAGACAGGATTCAAGTTTTTTCCCTCTAAACCAATGAGCAAACACATATGTTCTTTAAAAAGTGAACTTTATATGTTGTTCATATGGAAGCTATCTAGTTTGCCAAGAGCCCAAAAGTCGACCTTCCTTTTATTTTGCTATCATTTGCTTAATTCTTTAAATTCTTTGTGGGGGACTTTTGATCAAAAGAAGCAGTTTGCTTTTCTTTTTTTCTTCTTTCCTTTTTATTTTTTTCTTTAATAAAAGCTATAAGAAATGTGTAGTTAATAACTCAATACTCTTGGGCTGTTGATACAAACAAGCCTGGAAGGAACATATATTAAGGAGAAGACTATCATATCTTTTCTTTTTGTGTTAAGCTTTGGTTTTAAATCCTTGAGAGTTTTATGATCTGGAAAAACAAGAAGAAGATGTCATCTGGTATTATATATTATGATGATAAGAACTGCTACTTAAAATTCAAATCATACTCAGCAGGATTAGAGATTGAGGTGAGATTACATCATCTTGCTTCTCTAATTTTCAGTTTTGTTCAGGTTTTGTATATATTATACACATACACTATATATACATATATATATAAACCAAATTTCATATCATTAGTGTGTGTTCATTACATAGTGTGAAGGATATTCATCAGTACTATTTTTTAACTTAAATGAACTTTTAAAAATACATACTTGGAAATTGATGCATGAAGCAGGGCACTCAAAACTGGTGCTCTGGGACAACTCAGAGAGATGGGGTGGGGAGGGAGGTGGGAGTGGAGTTCAGGATGGGGGGACACATGTGCACCCATGGCTGATTCATGTCGACGTATGGCAAAAATCACAATAATTGTAATAAAAGTATTACAAAATTAAAAAAATGCATACTTGGAACTTGGAGAGTGACACTCCAAAATTACTTTTAATTCCCTTTCATTGCCTGTATGCATTTGCTGATTTCTTATAATAATTGTGCCTTACTTGATAGGTAGGTACTCATTTTAGGTTTTTTTTGAGCAAGAGAAGTTCCATATAATATTTTCTTTACTTTTTGAAAAACATCCTTCCTCTCTTAAACTGATGACAAATATTAAAAGTGAAGTCCTCTTGCTTTCTGTGTTCAGCTCATAGGTGATGCTGGATGTACAGTTGTTGAATGAATGAATGGAAGTTGGAGGAAATGGAGAAGTGAATGGTAGGTGTCAGTGATATTGATGCCACGCTTAGTTGTTGATGGCTTAGTGTTTTGTAGTCTTTCAAGGAAACTGAGTAAAGGGAAAACTAAAGTGCCTAAGCCGTTAGCCAGCATCATCCTAGAGTCTCAGAGGCAGAGTGCAGGTTAGAAATAATTTATTGTAATTCCCTCAATATACACATAAGTAGAGAGGTTCTGAGAAAGAAAGGGGCTTGCCCTTGATTACATCAGCAGGTGATTTGAATCAGGTTCAGAAACTGGCTGCATGTGCTGTTTGTACCGTTCCACCTTCTTAAAGAGGTTTTGATTCTTTACTGTGTTTAGGATCAAGTTGCCACAAAGAGCATAGAGGAGTTATCTCTTACCTTCAAGGAGTTTCTCTTCTAATGGAAATGAAACTTCACCCTCATCTGCATTGAATGGATGTGTGATCTCAGCTCTCTTTTTAAATTACTGTGATAGCTTATTCCTTTGATAGGATAATTATTTTGATTATCTACAACAGGGTTATTTTGAGCAAGTGTATTCCATAAATATGTGTGTGTATATGGGCTTTCTTGATGGCTAAGTGTTAAAGAACCTGGTTGCCAATGCTGGAGACATAAGAGACATGGGTTCGATTCCTGGGTCAGGAAGATCCCCTGGAGCGGGGCATGGCAACCCACTCCAGTATTCTTGCCTGGAGAATCCCATGGACAGAGGACCCTGGTGGGCTACAGTCCATAGGGTTTCAAAGAGTCGGACATGACTGAAGTGACTTAGCATGCGCACATGTATACATGCATGTGTGTATACGTTTAGATATTCATATAGATGAAATAAAACTAAATAGTGGGCAGTTCAGAATATCTGGGTAATGATAGAAAACATATTCCTTTGGTTCTAAAGGTGCCATTTTGAGAACATAATTCACAGTTGTTTATGGAAAAAAATTTTTTTCCTTGTATATTTAAGCATTTTAATCAGTGAGATAAAGTAGTTACTAGAATTCTATTTTAAGCTCTAATGCTGATTATTTCCACTGCATAAACCTGTCCAAGTAATACTGCAACACAGAAATATTGTGGTACCCTATTGCTTTTTTATAGTAAACTCTTTCACTAAAAATGCAAAGAAAACTTTTAAGGTAGGAGGAAATAATGGAAATTGAGATTTTTTTGCAAATGGAATGTCATATCTCAGTAATAAAAATTAATACAGATAGAGCATTTTTAGGGAGCTAAATTTATTTTGAACCTGCTTAACTGCCGTGGCACATAATAGTATTCATGTGTTAGTATAGGTGGCTGCTAAGTCACTTCAGTCATGTCCGACTCTGTGCAGCCCCATAGACAGCAGCCCACTAGGCTCTGCCATCCCTGGGATTCTCCAGGCAAGAACACTGGAGTGGGTTGCCATTTCCTTCTCCAAGTATAGGTGGAAAGTGATGTAAATATGGGAATGCTCACTATCACCCTCCGCATCCCTATCCAGTTCCCTGGTCAGTTTTTATCTCATAATTAAATAGAGGACTGAAGTTGTCACTTTTGACTTTGTAGTGCTCATTCAGATTCTTCAGCTTCTTTGTCCATTCACTTTTTATTCATATATTACCCTGTTGTCTAAATGACTGTCTATAGTGGACCTACTTTGATTGGCATTTTGAAATTTTGTGGGAGTCAGTGTGAGGAATATTGTTGTATAATAGAATGAAAAGTTTAAGAGTTGCCAAAACTGATGACTAAGGTACACTGATGTGATTATACATATATATATATATATATGGTTTCCTAGGTGGCGCCAGTGGTAAAAACCCACCTGCTAGTGCGAAAGACTCAAGAGACACAGAGTCGATTCTTAGGTCGGGAAGTTCCCCTGGAGGAGGGCATGGCAACTCACTCCAATATTCTTACCTAAGAAATCCCATGGACAGAGGAGCCTGTTGAGCTCTAGTCCATAGGGTTGCAAAGAGTCTAGTACAGACTAAAGTGACTTAGCATTCACATGCGTGCATGCACACGCGAACACACACACACACACACAGTATATCTGTTCAATTATATTATGACCCTACCTCAATACTTTCATTCAGACAATTTAAAAATGATGATATAAGGATGGTTAAATGCTGGTTCAGTCATAGCTTTACAATCTTATTTATCAAAATGAAAATATAACACAAAATAGATAAAAAGGTGACACATAACATGTAACGTTTCTGTAACTCTTGGTAAGGTGTACTTAGATCTGATACAGAATTCCTTATGACATTGAAATAGTTCTCTTCTCAGCCTCATGGTATGTATACCCTGGTACTACGAATCTGGAGGAAACTGTAATGGGTACCACTCCCTGTCTTTAGCTGTGACTGTGCTGCATTGGCAGGTGTACTTTGTATCTTTTCCAGAGCAGATCCCCTCTGTAATTATTAAGATGTTTTATCCTCACCCCAGTATAGGTAAGTATTGTGGTTCTTAGGTTTCAGGGGGAGTTCGAGCTTAACTAATTTTGCCAACATCACAGTCAGCTGTGAAAATGACTTCTGTAATCTTTTATATCATGTTCCTCCTTCTCCTGCTGCTTTATTAAAACCCAGCGGAGGGAGAAAATCTTGCCCAAGCTTTGCTCCTGCTTTTATCAGGTATCTTTCAAGCAGCCTGTGGTGCTGGCATATTAATGTATTTTAGGTGTGATTCATTCAAATATGTTTACATCATTTAGGAAGGAAAATATTTTTTTGTTTTGTTTTGCAGATGTACAGATCAGCTCTCAAAATGTCTTCTGTGTCTTCTGAGCATCTTCTAAGACAATTGCATTAGCCCTCCTGCTAGTTGACTAATAGAATTAATAATTGTAAAAAGCACTCTAAAGCCACATGCCTTATGAAGTCAATGCTGGGTATGATTTTACAAGTATGTGATCTATTTTTTCAAGTGAAAATGTTAACTGGAAAAGTTCTTGGCACACAGTACAACGTCATGCAATCTGTTATTTGTCTTAGAGATAATAACTTGAGGGTGGGTCTAGTCTTATGGTATCTAACTTATGAGTTGCTAGGGGAGTTTCTTCCACTTAAAAGTATTGCAAATGTGCTTATATTTACATAATATGTCATTCTGAAAAATTATGGCGATATCATTCCAGTAAAAAATTATTTTTTCTGTAACTACTTCAAAGTGTAGTCAACTAAATTAACCATGATTTTTTTTTAAAGCAACTAAAAAGAACATGCCCCTTCCCTCCACAGCAAAAAAAAAACCAAAACAAAACTAAGTGACCTTTCTGATGCTTGTTTGAAGTTTTAGCAGTTTAACATTCTTTGCAATGTATATTATTAAGGGCTTTATTCAGTGACTCATATGAGTTGTAAAGGTTTGTTCTTGGGTGGAAGAAGGCACTGAAATTTGGAAGGATGATAATTTAAGCAAATCATATTGTCTGTTAATCAAGATAAATGCTTGTTGAATAGTTTTTTAACTATAACCAATTACATTTCTTCATGATGATAATAAATCAGCAAGATCCATGTATTTTTTGGGAAAATACATTAATTTTTTCAATTATTAGCACATTGTTATCTGTTCATCTCTAATAAATGTTTATCTTAGTTCCATTGCTAGTAAGATCTCGCTGTTTTTCTCATCTCCTTGACCTTGATATGTGGGCACAAACCATTTTGGGGCTTCCTTGGTGGCTCAGCGGTAAAGTATCTGCCTGCAATGTAGCAAACATGGGTTCGATCCTTGGGTCTGGAAGATCCTCTGGAGAAGGAAGTGGCCAGCCACTCCAGCATTCTTGCCTGGGAAATCCCTTGGGCAGAGGAGCCTGGTGAACCACAGTCCGTGGGGTTGCAAAAGAGCTGGACATGATTTAGTGATTAAACAACAACAACAAAATAAACCATTTTCTTTTCCTTTTAATGGAAGGATAATCTTAATGAATTGGATTATTTCATCCTCTTTTCTTCATGAATCCTGACTTTCATATAGATTTTTATCTTTTCCATCTAGCTGTATTTATGTCATTTTGGTGCATCACTGTTGGATTTTATTTATATGATGGAAGCAATGTTAAATCTAATGGAAAAACAAACAGGAAATTCTGGAGGGAAAGGCCTGATGCTGTACCCGATCATCACATTTTTGTATGTGGGAATGGCTGATACTCTGTAAATTCGGATTTCCTTTTCTGTAGGTCAAGTTAAAGCAGTATATTTTTTACTCAGACTCTTATATTTTAGGCCCTAGCTTCCCTTTTATTCTCAAGCGTCCCTTTAATTTCTCAAGCGTCCCTTTTATTCTCTTTTTTTTCTTTCCTTCTTAGTTGACTACCAGTGAAACTGCCTTCCAGTCTTCCATTCATTGGCACAAGTTCCCAAGCACTGTCTCTTCTGACAGAAAAATAGAAGTCTCCTAAAATGTCAACATCAACAAACGAGGCATTAAAATGCAAATGTTATAAGATAAATTATTTAACCAGTGTTCCATTTTTTTTTTAACGATGGTTACATGGCTTAGTTAACTTTAGGAGCTAGTGGTAGTGACACCAAGGTAAAGACCACACTCCATCCGCTGTCCCCATGCCAGGCTGGCTTACATGGCTCATGACTATCACCTTCCCTTGAAACTGCAGCCTTTCATCCTATAAGTAGCTGTTTTCCTTTTGGTTGTTACTGTTCTATGTGAGAGAGTCTGTGAATATTTGATGACTGATGTTTCTGGCATGTAAGAAAAGCAGTGTATTCTCTTAAGTACAGTTATACTGTTTGTGACGTTATTCAAGAAGGTGAATTTTTACCTTCTAACCAATTCCTTATTCTATCTAGTGCATTGTCTTGGTTCAGTGATTCCTATTATAAAAATTTTGCATAAGCGGCTTTTCACAAGCAAAGATTTACCCACATATCCAAAGCCAGTGTGGTTCTTCTGCACTTGTGAGAAATTATACGTGAGAACAACTGAAATGTGCTGTGGATTTGGATTCTCCAGTAGAGGACATTTTGGATAATCATGATGTAACTATCTGTCTTAAATCTGCCCTTGTGGTAGCGTCAGCTAGTAAAGAAGGCTTGGTTTATTGGTCAGTCTACAGGTGAATTTTTCTGAGAGACAGTTGGGGTGATGGCTTACAGAATTGTTTCAGTTGTTTGGTTGGAGAATTTAGGAACACAAGCCATGAACATCAGTTCTCCTCAAGGCTTTGTTGCTGCATTCTTCTATTGACAGGATACAGTTTGTTTCTTAGCTCCTTAGACATAACTCCTTAAGGGTTCTGACTCATTATACTCCCCACCGTTTTCTTCTGTGGACCCTGAAGGCATGGTTTTGCTAGCGTGTGAAGGTGTACCATAGGCAACTGCTAACAGTTTGCCAGAATGACAATGTCACATAGTTCAACTGAATATTTACTTTAGTCAATTTCCATTGAGTTCCTAATGGTGGGATGGGTATTGTTTCCACCACACTGTGCCTGGAAACCTTAAGTTAGGTTTCCATCATGCTGGATGGAGTACTAGCAAAGCCCAGCCTGGTCACTTTGATGTCTACCAGGTCCCCCTTCTTTCAGGCAAGCCCCCTCAAAAGGGGGCTTAACATAATTTATCAGTAGGGTAGAGATGAAACGTTTGTTATCCTCCTTTCCTAAAAGTAAAGAGGCATTTTTCACTTTGTTTATAACATGCTCTTTCTGTCTTTCGACTCTGAGGATATTTTGGTTAAAACTATATTTATATCTTGGTTGTGCAGTGTGTAACAGTATCTAGTTTCACTTTATAGTTGTTTATATACACATATACATATCATATAAATAAACACAAAATATATATTCTGTAAACATAAACAACTATATATACTCTATAAACATAACATGTGTACATATTACACATAGTATATAACATGGATAAATATAGATACATTTATCTATCAACTCTAACTGAAGAAAGAAACTGAGCAAAAAATGTAATTGGCAGGCAAGATTAACTTATAGGAAGGATAGAGCTAGTAATAATAGTTAATACCTTGATATTCATGAAATCATTTTAAAGTAATAAATGAGCCACCCTTTGTGACAAAAATAATTCTAAATGTAAATTGTTGGCTTCAGTTTCAGTTTTTTGCTATTTTTAAAACTGATTTTTTTTTCCTAGGCAATTTTTTGTTCTGTGCCTTAAAAAGCCTTGAATAGAGTAAGGAAATTGTTCTCGATTAGATTACATGCCTGCAAATTTCAAATAACCCTGTATCTTCCTTTCCCTTGTGTTTTTACAGATATGGTCCGGAAAAAGAACCCCCCTCTGAGAAACATTGCTAGTGAAGGCGAGGGTCAGACCCTGGAGCCTGTCGGTACAGAAAGCAAGGGACCTGGAAAGAACAAAGAATTTTCTGCAGATCAGATGTCAGAAAATACGGATCAGAGTGATGCTACAGAACTAAATAATAAGGAGGAACATAGCTTGCATGTCCAGGATCCATCTTCTAGCAGCAAGAAGGACTTGAAAAGCTCAGTCCTGAGTGAGAAGGCTGGCTTTAATTATGAAAACTCCAGTAAGGGAGGAAACCTTCCCTGCTATTCACATGATGAGGTGACAGAGAGAAATATGTTGGCTTTCTCTTCTCCAGCTGCTGGGGGAGTCTGTGAGCCCTTGAAGTCTCCTCAAAGAGCAGAGGCAGATGACCCTCAAGATATGGCCTGCACCCCATCAGGGGACTCACTGGAGATGAAGGAAGATCAGAAGATGTCACCAAAGGCTACAGAGGAAACAGGGCAAGTGCAGAGTGGTCAAGCCAATTGTCAAGGCTCAAGCCCAGTTTCAGTGGCCTCAAAAAACCCACAAGTGCCTTCAGATGGGGGTGTCAGACTGAATAAATCGAAAACCGACGTACTGGTTAATGACAACCCAGACCCGGCACCTCTGTCTCCAGAGCTTCAGGACTTTAAATGCAATATCTGTGGATACGGTTACTATGGCAACGACCCCACAGATCTGATTAAGCACTTCCGAAAGTATCACTTAGGACTGCATAACCGCACCAGGCAGGATGCTGAGCTGGACAGCAAAATCTTGGCCCTTCATAATATGGTGCAGTTCAGCCATTCCAAAGACTTCCAGAAGGTCAACCGATCTGTGCTTTCTGGTGTGTTGCAGGATATCAGTTCCTCAAGGCCTGTTTTACTAAACGGGACCTATGATGTACAGGTTTGTGCTTTGTATTGTGATCTCTTTGTACAGAAAAAGTTGTCAGTAATGAAATGTGAAATCTTACATGCATGTTAAAGTCAAGCTCCCAGTATCGAAGGGGTAGCCTGCTTGATGAAGCAGAAGAGACAGACACATTTGTTTGATCCAAATGTGTGTTCAAGAGTTATCTTTAGCCTCTCATCATGGAAACTAATCCCAACATTTCTGTTAGGCTGGGAGAAGTCTTTTCATGGAATTAGCTAGGCTTCATATTTCTGGACATATTTCATGGTAATTTGATGTTTTCAGAGTCTTCCAAAAATGGCACTAATCTTTATGGTTCAACATGATAGTAATTCATGCTTTGTTCTAGTTGTAGATTATAAAAATTGGCTATAGTCTTTCCTTCAGGGAGAGTCTTTCCTTCAAGGAGAGTCTTTCTTGTGTCTTAGATGAGGATTTGATTTTACGCTAAACTGGACCAGAACTGGCTCACACTGGTGAGTGCAGAGATGTACTACTTAAAAGCAACATAATTGCAAATGAAACTTTGGAAATAAAATTTTACATTGATTCAGAAAGAAGTCAATGTGATTGTAAGTACTAGGGATACCAGAATGACCTTGGTGAGGACCAGTAAAGCATTCCTTCTTGTATTTAAGGAAAATGGCAATTTATGAAAGCATTTAGTAGTAATTTAGATTTCTACTTTTATTAAAAATGGCATACCTTTTTGATCTGCCCTCTGTATTAGTTTATGGCATATGTGAGATGAAAAAAAAAATCCACCATTTGAAATAGAATGAAATGCAGAACGGACACTTAAGTAATGTATTCATTTCATTTTAGCAATTTTAGTATAGTTGACACTGATGATCAGCTTGAGAAAGTGTATTAGTTTCTGTTACAGTCTGTAGATTTTTAGTGTATTATTAGGCCAGGGATTTCAAAACATATTAGGTTTAATATTAACCTTCTACAGGAGTGATTAGAAGAAGTACCGGAGAACTAATGAAATCGCATCACACTTTATTTGACCTCCTTAATCCCTGAAAATATCAGTTATTTTTATCAACTCAGTAGTTATAACACATTTGTTCTAGACCTCTCTTTTGACCTAGTGCCAATTAAGAAAGGCAGGAGAACGGGTTATATATAACAGGTAGTGAATATATTTTGCAATGCTCTTAAGAGGGATCAGAAGAGAAATTTCCACGTCCTTTAAAAATGTCAGAATGGCAGTCTTATCACTTTAAGGGAGAAATAAAGAAGATATAAAAAATCCAGTTTCATCTTTGGAAAGCGCTCTTAAAAATTCCATCTTACTTTGTGAATTTCCACAAATAGAATGATTTCTGTGGCGTAGCAAATTAAGCCAACATAGTTATTATGCATGAAAGCTACATGCTTTGAACTGCTGTCTTATTAAAGATCATTTCACTGTCTTATGTCAGATACACTCTGCTGTCAAACTATGATTGGAAAGCAAATACGTGTCTTAGATAAAAGGGTTAGAAGTGAATAATGTTAGTATGTGAAATGGTGTTTTACAATTAGCGAGGAATATGATGTTAATACCTGGATTTCCGGTCAGAGTTTCAGTTTGTTCACTCTGGGGACAACTTCTAAGGAAAGCTGATCCTGGCTGTCAGGAAGGCTCTGAAACCAAGATTACTAAGGGCCTATAGTTTGGAAGAATTCAGATTTTTAAACACACTTCCATTTCCCCCAAACAGTTATTTGTTAGGTTCCTAGTTATTTATAGTAAAGTTTATGTTTGGGTAGAATGAGCTGGACACTTTTCCTGGGCAGTGATTTTAGAAATAAAACAGATGTGGGAGCTATCTGAGTTTGAACTAATAGAACTAGAAATAAAACAGCTGATCCTAGACTCTGCTGTCTCCTAAATCCTTGCGGCAGCGCCCAGTAAAGAAGACAGAAATGGTAGGAGATCACATGCAAGGAGATAATCTTGTTAAAATCATTTTTTTTTCCCCTCCCAAAGAGAAATAATAGGTTAAAAATAGGAGACAGCGATCTATGGAAAAAGTGGATGATCCTTTCAAAGAAATGATTGGAGAGAGAAACCAGCCTAATGAGAGTTAACTTTCTTCAGTTTGGGAAAAGGCCACTGAATGTATTTTAGGCCAAATGCTAATCTTGAATACTTCATACACACACCAGATGTTGATGTAGAAACATGTCTGAAGATAAATAACTTATTAATATTTTTATGCTGAAATAAATATCAGAGAGCTTCCCTATATGCACACATTGAATAAAAGCACATCTGAACTCCGCCCCCTGCCCCTTTTCATCCACATATGTTTGTGTTGCTGAAATGCCATTTGAGAGGTTCTTTCCTTGGCACGTGAACTGTGTGGAGACTAAAAGCTGTAGGAAGTAAAATGCTGACTGTAGAATTTCTTTAATGCAGTTTTGTCAGAAATTGATACCAAATTAATGGCTTGTGTGTATTCTGATAGAAAGATGTTGGTAAATATGAGGATTACAGACAAACAGTCATTTCATTCCAGGGATTATTAACATCAATCTGTAATTTAAACCAGTTGAAGTAATAGATGAGCGATTCATTCATCTTTTTCAATTAACTTTTTTTTTTTTAACATTCAGGACAGTTGGTGGTTAATGAGAGATTTATGACATTTTAGGCCAAAAAAAAAGGAACAGAAGCCAAAAATAGAGGACTTAAGAACTCTGTGGCTTTGATCTATATTTTGGTTTGACATGGATGGTTTTAAATAATTTGAACTGACCTGAGTGCAAGCATGATACATAGGGTTGGGGGAAAAAGATACAGTTGAAACAAATTTGAAGATTTCTAGTTTCAAGTTCAGATTATTTGACATCTCTTTGGCTTTAATAATTGAAGTTTGGACATGTTTGTAACTGACCATATCCACTTCTGTGTAAACTTTATTATACATCATGAAGTCAAAGAATTACAGATTTGTAAAAAAAAAAAAAAGAATGTCAAATAAGAATGTCTTTTTCTCCTTCATAATCAAAAAATTTCCAGCCAGATGATGGACATCATTTCAAAGGTTCATCATAAAATCAGGACAGGCATTTCTGAACCTGTTGAATTCAGATCCCTCCTGCCCCCTGACCCTCCCACACCGTGAGGTAGCATACCCAGCCCTGAAATCAGAAGAAAAATATTGATCTTTTCCAGGAAGAAACAAGGAAAGATATAATGGCTAGCTTAAGACTCATGGACTAGACCAGGATGTTATTTTCTCAATTTTTAAATTTCCCCTGCATGTTTTATCGACTACTATGCTTAAATTTTTAAAAATAATGGATGCAACATGATGGATGCAACCCTTTATGTGATTTTTGCTACCTGTGTTCAGCCTTTAAGGCTCACCAATAATAGGAGAAGAGATTGAGTTCTTCTAAAAGTAATTACAGCCTCTTTCTTTTTAATCTGCTTTATTATGCTTATATTTAAACCATTGCTGAGTGGAGGCCTGAGTTGTTAAACATGGACGTTGCTGTTTCATTGGGGCTTAATGTGCGGTGCATTAGGGTGTTTGCGTCATCTTTATGGGGGAGCTCTTAGCCCTCAGATCAGGTTATAAAAGTCAGAGTCTTGTCAAGTTGTGCTTCCCACGGGAAAGTGTTTAGGCTAGCTCAAGTTTATAAATGCTCATGATGTATATGTTGCCTTTGCATATTAGGAAACCTTCCCTGTTATTCTGCATTATTCAGGCCTCTAAGAAGGGAGCTACAGGATGCCAGCTATTAAATTCATTTTAACCCTGAATGAAATTTTTAAGGTTAGCAGAAGAATCTCAGTGACTGTCTAGTGTTTGAGCCAGGAGCACTATGTTTCTGTTTTATAAATATATTTTTAGCAGAGTTGCACAGTATGTCATGTTAGAAGCAAGAAGAACAGATTTTCAAGCTAGGAAGTCATCTTTTGTATTTGTATTTTCAACATATTTAACTCTATGAGCTTTATAAGATTCTTAACGTGTTCCCATACACTCCTTTGAACAGGGGATTACAGTTTGGTCTGGGAAAAAAGAGAAAAATCCAGAGAACATTCATCTCATTTTGGTCGATTTTGACTTTTCTTGAATTTTAACCTCCAAATATTTATTTATTTGCCTTCTGTTTCCTTTGATCTGGAGCAAGAGGGAAGTTGTGGAGCTTAGGAGGTTCTCTTGCTTTGTTTTTCTGAGTTGAGGACAATTGCATTTAAAAAAAAAAAAACTGGTGAATGAGACTTGAGTCACTTCAGATTCTCTCTAGGGTACAGAGTGTTTGGTCTGTGAAGCCATACTTATTTTTCAGGACTTTGTCTGTTTAACAAGTAATAAAGTGTGCAAAATAAAACATATGCTCAACCTAAGGCCGTAAAAGCAAAGCAAAGTTCTGGCATTTACCAGGTTATTTTCATCATGAAGATAGCTGAGCTGGATAATGTAGCCACCCAGGTGGAATAGAATAGTTTGACCATTTTCACTAATCCTTTTACCTGCATGACGGTTAAATGTCCATTGGGCTTTGTTATAGGAGGGTCAGCCTGATAAATGTCAACCCTTCTTGGATTTTCAGTTTATTTGCTATCGTTTAGAGAACATGTATCACTTTCTTGAATATCTGTATTTCTCTCTAGGCAGAATGTTTAGAAGAAGGAATCGTGGCTATCTGTGCATTCAATCAAATTTAGCATTATTCAACTCTTAATAAAAATTTTATCCCCAAATGGCATGTTCTGCTAGCCATATCAAGTCAGCAGATTATTCAGTGTTTTTTTTTTCTTGGGTCATTGTAATTACAGCATACACACAGCTGTTGGAGACACAGATACATATGGAGTGTACTAACCCCAGGAAAGTTGGGAGAAGGAGAGCGGTTCTCTTTCATTTTCTGATTTCCTTTATGGAGTTTGTTTCTGAGAATCGTTAGCCCTTAGACCTCTTGAATTCTTCATGATAGGATTCTAAAGCTTAAAGTCAGTGTTAAGCATGTTCAGAATATCGAAGAAGACCTTGTTTAATTTTAATTGAAAATCAAATGTAAAATTTATTTTTCTGTATTACTTTAAATTTGACCAATCCTTCTTTTATTTTTTTAGCTTATATAATCAAAACTACATGTATGCCCTGTTTTTTCCCCCAATTTTGGATTCAGTCCTAATAATAGCTAGCATTTATTAAGGGTTTCTTACATGTGCATATAGACCTAAGCTCTGTACATGTATTAAATAGCTCATCTTCATAAAAACCCTTGAAGTTGACACTACCATTATGTCCGTTTTAGAAAAGGAGGGAGTAAGCATAGAGGAGAGTAACCTGCCCAGGTTCACAGAGTTGCGGAAGTGGGTCAGTGAGATGTAAACCAGGGTAAGTAGGCTACAGAAAACTATCTTGACAACCACTAAGATATAAGGCCTTCTCAACTGTAAGACTGAGTTTACTCCAACCAGAAAAGCAAACAGGCCAAGGGAGGAGATACAAGATGGTACACGAGGGCTGTTTGATACATATTCTCTGAGTCACGTTGAATTTGGGGACTTCATCGATTTTGCGGGACTCTGAATTTGGGGACTTTGTGATGGTCTCTTATCCAGTCTCTGTGGTGTGATGCTGCTTTAATTTGAACTTACTAGCTTATAGTTGAAATCATTGAAAAGATAATGAGTTTTGCTGATATGTCTTTTTTCAATTACTTTTTTCACTGGTACTTTGGCTACAGAAAATACTTCTGATAAAGTGCGTAAGGGCCAAATTTTGATTTCATCAATTAAGGATGCGGTCTTTTATCCCCATATTTTAGGGACACTTTGTCCATGTATTTGATTTACTTCATATTCCCCTTGTTTGAAGGACTTATTTTTAGGAATTTATGAGTTAATAGTTGATCTCAGAGTTGTATTCCCCTCTTCTGGTTATGAGGCACAATTTAGGTTGGTTTTTCTATGAAGATTCAATGTTAAGGAGATGGATCCAGTTTCCATGTTTTTAAAGTTGTGTAATTAGGTTTTATTCTTTACCTACAAGTAAGTATAGGAATGGGTGTGGAGGCAGAGAATGCCCTTAGCATGTCTAATTTGTGTCATTCCCCATCACGTGGTCAGAGCTGTGTGAAGTGTCTGGATCCTAAAAGCAAAGTAAGTTGGGGCTACTGTGAGGAACTTAGGAATTCTACTTCTCCAGCATTGCTCCTTTAATATTTAGATGACCTGTTGATTTCAAAGAGCACATGCATTCTTTCATGTGTTCAGTAACATATTTGGAATCTTATAATAAACAGTAGCTTATTCTAAGACCTGTTCTTCCAGCTGATGGACAGGTCAGTTCAGTTCAGTTCAGTTCAGTCGCTCAGTCATGTCCGACTCTGCGACCCCATGAATCGCAGCACGCCAGGCCTCCCTGTCCATCACCAACTCCTGGAGTTCACTCAAACTCATGTCCATCGAGTCGGTGATGCCATCCAGCCATCTCATCCTCTGTCGTTCCCTTCTCCTCCTGTCCCCAATCCCTCCCAGCATCAGAGTCTTTTCCAATAGCTCCACCTCAATATTCCATCTGGCATCTCAAAGTCAACACGTGTAGAAGTAAAGTTGTTAGCTGCTTTCCTGAAACAACTTTGTGTTCCTCTCCTTTTTTTCTAGGTTCCTATTTTCAAGTCAGGCTGGAAATGTCAGTTGTCTTGGGTGTCTTCCTGATTTGTATCTCTCCAAACAATGGAACGATTTGTCCTGTCTCTCTTCTTTATTCCTTCCCCGGCTCCACCCTTAATGTTTTCTTAGCACATTCTTAATGGTTTCTCTGCTTATTTTCTTTCTCTTTCTGTTTCCTTCTGTTCTTTTCCTTTCTCAACTCCTACCTCCTTCTCTCCTCTCCTTTTCCTGTTTCTTTCTGTTCTTTTTCCTCTTTCCCTCCTCTTTCACTGTCCTTGCTTTCCTCCATCTCTTCTCATACCCTTCCCTCTCCCCTCCCTCCCTTCCTTCCTTTCTTTAATCTTTAAAAATTCCACTTATCAGTCTTCCTGTGTTTTGTAGAGTCTAAAAAACAAGATTATTTAAATTATACTTGCATAATTAAATTTTCCATAAATTTTTATTAAACATTATTTTAAGTATGCTTGTATAATTCAATGTAGACTCTCCATCAAGACATTACTTTTCCAAATTCTCTCTCACCCCCCAAATTCCTCCATGTTTCCTGGGAGCAGCCTGCACTGTATCATCCTCGTTTATGTTTTACTCATTTTGTTTCCTGCACCTGAAAAGGCTCTCTGAGATCACCACCTTTGAGTCTCACCCCAAATGCCAACTCATCTGTCCACAGCTCAGTTGTCACCTCCTTTCAGAAACCTTTGCAGACCAGTCAGGGTAAGTTAGGTGCTTTTCCTCTGTGTGATCATGGAACGTGGTACATCTCTTAGCAGAAGTACATATTCCACTGTTGTCATTTATTTAGCTGGGAATTTTCTGCACTGAAATGCAGACTGTTGGGAGTTTGTCATTTCTTTGAGTCTTTTCAGTGCTTGGCATGTAGGAGGCATGCCACGAGTCACCATTCCCTGAAGGAAGGATGTTCCACAGTGATTCAGCTCTCATTTCCCATTAAGACCCTCTTTAGAACAAACAGGCAATTAATATTTATCTCCATTCTGAGCCAGCAGTGATGGCAAATCAGATGCAAGAGAGGAGTGTTATGGATAATGGACTCAGCCTTATCATCCACTTACACTGCATTTTCAGTTTTCTTTTGCATATTTTCTCCTAAGAGATTATCTTCTAAATTAGTGAGACTGACTTTAAGGTTTACTGGTTTTCTATCTCTCCAAATACCAAATAACCATAGAAAATTAAATTGATGTTATCCTGAGTAAAATGAGAAAACCAGTTTGAGATAGACTGTTTATTACTGTAATCCAAAAAGTTTATTATAAAAATGTAGGTAATTAAGAATGGGCAGTATTTTACCCTTATATTTGCCCCTTCTACCAATTTAAGTTATGGATCCACTCCCCCCGCACCTCCCCTGCCCAAATAGTTGGCTTTTTTAAATCCAAATGACAAGGTTGTTTATGGGATTTATTCTGGCTACATATATATATATGTGATATATGATAACACAAGACTGAGCTGATTGCCATTTAATTATGTTTGTTTTTGAAATTTTAAATATTTAATTTCCATCAAAGATACATCATTGAAGCACTCTAAATTCTGCAGTGTTTTTTTGAAGCACTGTGCAATACAGAAACACCCCCAATGCAGATTAGCACTTTGATCCTGAATTTAGTTATTTTCAGCCACGATGGGCCCTGACACATTTCTTCACATTATTTGTGAGTTTAGTATTTGAACAGTGATTTTTTAACAACTTAACTTTTTATTGTCAAGAATTTACTTTTATGATGATCAACCAGTAACCTCAAGTCCTTTTAAATTAGTACCCTCCTAATTGTTTCTGTTGCTATCAATTACAGTACTTGAAAATGAACCACATCTGAGGAAGAGTTTGTATTTAGTTCAAACAACTCTTTTTGTTCCATTGAAAATAAGTACATTTACTAAAGTGTCATTTTAACAGTTTTGAGGCTTTAAAAGATCCTTCCTTTTCACATATTCTTTTAGATACGATTCTTACTAGTTTTTGTTCCATATTATTAGAAGGAAAAAACTAAATTGAGGTTAAAGACCTTGAAAAAGAGCCAACCTTTTATATTTTTAACTTCTGTAGTGAAAGTTTTGTGAAAAGCCATATGCAGATAAATTATAAATGAAAGATGTAGAACAAACTACATGGAAGGAAGAGTTTTTAGAACTGAGGTTAAAATAGAATAAAAAGGTGTCATAGTCCTCCATCAGTAAAAAACAGCTTATAATAAAATCTGTTCCTTTTCATCCCCTAACAGGTATCTTGGGTGTTTCTGTATAACTCTGATTCACAAGTGAATGACTCTGTAATCTGTTTGTTTTGGGGTGAAAGATGCAATTTGTCTCATTGTTTGAAGAAGCCCATTTGTCACGTTGAGTTAATGACAATAAGGCTGTGAATTACTATAGCCCCCATATCCCAAGTAGGTGGGAGATTTCGTATCTCCAGTAACTAGTTCATTCATTCAACCAAAGTGTATCGTGCTCCTGCTTACTTCCAAAGATGAATGAGATACCATTCATTCAGTCCGGTCCAAAAAGGAATGTAAATGAAAGCATTAGCTTAGTAACAACAGAATTGAGCTTTTCTGTTTACAGTTAAGAATACTAGCAGTGACAAGTATTTGAGTTTGACTTTACTACTTCCCCCTCTGTTTAGTCTTTTCAAGTGGCCAGAGAAATTCATGAGATAGTTCATTTTATTAAATAATAGTTTCATTCATGTGAATAGTACTATAGAGTGTGCTGTCTGACATGGTATTCACCAGCTACATGTGGCTATTTAAATTTCAGTTAATTAAATTTATGAAAAAGTCATTAAAACATAAAAAAAAATCAGTTCTTCATTTGCACTAGCTTTGTTTCAAGTGCTTAATAACCACATGTGGCTAGAGCCTGCCATGTTCAACAGGATAGACAATTACAGAACATTCCCATCAGCTCAAAGAATTCTAGACCGATCTAGACTTTGCAAATAACTTTCAAGTGCATTCTATCACTTGATCCTCATAATAATCCTAAAAAGTGGCAAGGAGTACAGTATTCTTTATACTCTTAAAGATGAGGAAACTGAGATTCCAGAAAGTTAAATAATGTGTCTTTTCACAGAATTTGACTTGAGACTTCCCTTGAGAGCAAACAAATGCAAGTAAAGATAAACACAAATGAATACAATATTTTCTCCATAAATTTTTATCATAAAATATAAGTATTTTTTTTAAAAGAGCTTTTAAATAATTAATTAATTTAGTTTTGGCTACGCTGAGCCTTTGTTGCTGCACTGGCTTTTCTCTATTTGCAGTGAGCAGGAGTACTCTAGTTGTGCTCACGCTTCTCATCGCAGTGATGTCTCCTGTTTCTGGGCAGGGTCTCTAGGGCATACAGGCTTCAGCAGTGGCGCCCAGGCTTAGTTGCACCAAGGTATGTGGGAGCTTCCCAGATCAGGGATCACACCTGTGTCTCCTGAGTTGGCCAGCAGATTCTTTTCCACTGAGCCTCCAGGGAAGCCCTCAGTATACGTAATTTAAAAACAGAGGTGTGGTCTAGTTTGTTTACTTCTGTAACCTGATCTCTATTACAGAGATTAGGTGTCAGTTTTGGCCCAAACAGAATTTGCAGGTTAAAAGGAATTTTTAAATATGGGTATCTGTATCTAAGGCATTGCCGGATTAATGGATTTTTATTAGAGTTCTGTTAGCAAAATAAGAAACATTGAAGTTTATACTCTTTATTCTGCTGTGATCTCTTTTTAGTATAGTCATAGCTAGTGAATAAGTTTTTTTCTATCACAATGGCTGGGTTCAACCGCTTGGAAAGTTGCAAATAATTCTCTGAAAGTGTAGGTGCTGTTTCCTGGCAATAAGATTAAATAAACTTTTGCTGCAAAACATTGATTTTGCATTAACTGTTCTTGCTGTGTATTTGGGTTTAATCTAGAAAAGAATTGTTTTAAGTCAACATTTGTGAGTCATGAAATTAAATGGACATGGTCGATAGTCTTAAGTATGGTGTCCTAAAATTAGAAATTGTATTTTACTTCCGAATGACAGTTAAATGATATACGTCAGTCATATTTTGCCACATCTGTTATAATGTATAAAAATGGCCACAAATGTAGCCTTAAAACCTTCTTTTTGAAAGAGAAAAGAAATAGAACACTGAGTAATTATGTTTACTAAAGTTGACTTTTATAATGTATAGGATATATAATTCCAATAGTGTATTAACTTTTAATAATATGTAATACTAATGTGATTAAATGCTGTTTACCAGGAAGGCAAATAGATAATCCATATATGTCAGTATTGTTCTTTTCATTAAATGAGATCCTTCTGTTATTGCTTGTTTGAAGGACAGTGAATAATATGAAGGCAGTTTTTAGCATAAAGCATATAACCATTAAAAGTGTCCTAAATAATGGAGTTCGCTCAGTAGCTCAGTGCATATAGAATCCACCTGCCATTCAGGGGACACAGGTTTGATCCCTGGATTGGGACGATCCCCTGGAGTAGGGCATGGCAACCCATTTCAGTATTTTTGCCTGGAGAATCCCCTGGACAGAGGAGCCTGGCGGGCTATAGTCCATAGGGTCACAAAGAGTCTGACCCGACTGAAACGACAGAGCATAGCTGCACGCTGTTTAGACACATAGACACTACCAACTCAAAACATTTAATACAGTTTTCACAGTAGTTTAATTAATTCCAGACCAAAAAGTTTAACTGGCAGTTTTTGGTATGAGATGTCCTGTGACTGGATAGTAGTCTTTCTTAGCATGGATTTTCTGACTCTTAAAGTTGATGTCAACTACTGAAAGAGATATTTTGATGCTTCATAGTCATTTTAATTCATTTCAAAATCTTCACTTTTGGGGCTTTCTTAACACTGTATGAGCTCTTCGCTCAGCCCTTGCAGTGTGGACATGAAACATGAGGCTTGAAGATTGCAAAATCAAAGAAACAGTGATGATGTGTCGTGGTTTCTTAGGAATCCTTATTCTACAAGCGATCGTTCAAAACATTTTCTGTTAGGGCAACTCGGTAACTCTGAGAAACATGGTAGCTCAGAGAAGCATATTTCTGTCTTTAGAGCTTGTACACTGGCTTTCTTTGCCTGCATTAGAGAAGATGGGAATAATTCTGAATTTGTGCCTTTTGATTCAAGTTGAAGTTCCTGAACCAAGTACCTGAGTAGGTGGCATGCCATTGAAAGGTTTCATTTTGTTTTTGAAAGCAAGGTTCTTCTCATTTCTAGTGAATTAGAAAATGGAGGAATTTTACAGTGTTATGCATTACATTTCACTGCAAGTTTTATTTGCTTTGATTTCTAAAATGCCAGTTAGAGTGGTGATTAGACTTATCTTGTGTGGTCTGACCTCGACATCTTTTACACCAGTGATTAATTGTCAGATTGTTGCCTGGGAGGGTGCCCCCAGTCTTGCCCTTCTGATTAGATGATGCTGTGCTGTCAACAGACTGCAATCTGGGGGTTTGCCATGGTAAATTTAGACATTGTCTAAAGTGAAACATTGTCATCTTCGATTAAGGACTGTGGGAGTCCTTTGTAATTTATTATCTTAATGTACAGTAAATGTTGAGCCCTTGGTGTGTTCATGCACATTTTCTCAAACTGTAATATTGGAAGTAAGTTTAAAGGTTGCCCCCAGGGAGGAAGCTGTTGACCAGAGAGGTTAAGTCTTTCTATCCAGGTCACATCCCTCTTTAAGTGGCGAATGGACTTCTGTCTTGGTCCTGTACAGTAGTGTACAGCCATGTCTCTCAGTGCGCTAAAGGAATATTATTTGCATGTTAAGTAGAGTCTTTTAAATGATTTTGAGATGCTTGAGACTTTTTCTCATGGAGTGAATTGGATATGAGCAGTGATCACACATGTCATTTTTGAGCAGCTGTGAAAGAAGGAAGAACACAATTATGCCACGTGCTTAATCTGTTACATCTGGTTGCTGGAAAATTTTTAAAAATTCCCCTGATTGTTAAAAAAGGAAATTTCTCCCGCTTTGGACCAGTTCTGTCAAAACTCTTTCAAACCATGAATTTTGACTGCTGGGTGCTGGCACTCAGTTGAGCTGCCTGATGTGGTGTACCCAGAGAAGAGTTTTATATAAAATGCCCTTTGAAGGCTGTGGTTGCCCTAGCACATATACAATTTTTTAATTTTGGATTGGAAACCAAGCTGTTGTGATTTTTATGGCGGAATTATTTTATTTTAGTCCTTGACTATCCCCATGACCAGCTCATCAGAGCAGCTGAGTCTTTGCTATGAGACAGAGCCTTCATCAAATAAGGCTCATGAAGCTTTTCTTCATTTTATTTGTTCTAGATTGGGAAACATTTTATTAAATTCCTTACCTTAGTCCTCCTTCACCAAGATTTCAAGCCCAGCGATTTCATTTTACTTTCAGTCTAACTGCGTACTTGGGCTTTAACCATGAACCGTTTTGTGTGGTCATTTACCACTTTTATTTTCCCCGAAAGATAGACTTCATCTTTGCAGCCTCATTGCCGTAGGAACTGAACAGAGGATTTCCTCGGGGGGTGCCTGCATTGAGTGATCTCTGAGCAATTGCCTCTGGTTTTGACAGCAACCCTTAGCTTTGTGACAAGAAATCCTGTGATTTGGATGCTTCTGCGGGATTTGAAGGAGGCAGTCTTCAAACCTTTAATTGAAAGTCATCTTCTTAGTCTTTTGTTTAAAAGTATATATTATTAAATCCTTTGAATTTGTTATAGTACTTTTATTACTTACCTTCATCTGATACTTTGGCCAAAAATGTGTAGCATAATGAGCCTCTCAGAGAGTGGCTATTGAGTAATGAAGAGTGAATTTCTTTGGCTCTAATTATTCAAGTGATTTCATAATAAGCAGAAGCACTATTGTATTTTTTGATGTAGAGTACCTGGCAGTGTCGCCTCCACCCGCCTACAGAGAACACTGAATTAATGATACCTTTAAAGTAACATGCGTGTCTTCTCTGCCAGGTCACTTCAGGTGGAACATTCATTGGCATTGGCCGGAAGACACCAGATTGCCAAGGAAACACCAAGTATTTCCGCTGTAAATTCTGCAATTTCACTTACATGGGCAACTCATCAACAGAACTAGAACAACATTTTCTGCAGACTCACCCAAACAAAATAAAAGCTTCTCTCCCCTCCTCTGAGGGTGCAAAACCTTCAGAGAAAAACTCTAACAAATCCATCCCAGCAGTCCGGTCTGGTGATGCTGGAGACCTGGGCAAATGGCAGGACAAGATCACAGTTAAGGCGGGAGATGACTCACCCGTTGGTTACTCAGTGCCCATCAAGCCCCTTGACTCGAGACAGAATGGTACAGAGGCCACCAGTTACTACTGGTGTAAGTTTTGTAGCTTCAGCTGTGAGTCCTCGAGCTCACTGAAGCTGCTAGAACATTACGGCAAGCAGCATGGCGGAGTGCAGTCAGGCGGCCTTAATCCAGAATTGAATGATAAGCTTTCCAGGGGCTCTGTCATTAATCAGAATGATCTAGCCAAAAGCGCAGAAGGGGAGCCAATGACCAAGGCAGACAAGGGCTCTAGTGGGGTGAAGAAGAAGGACTTCTCCAGCAAGGGAGCAGAGGATAACATGGTCACGAGCTACAACTGTCAGTTCTGTGACTTTCGATATTCCAAGAGCCATGGCCCTGACGTCATTGTGGTGGGGCCGCTTCTTCGTCATTATCAACAGCTCCACAACATTCATAAGTGTACCATTAAACACTGTCCATTCTGTCCCAGAGGCCTTTGCAGCCCAGAAAAGCACCTTGGAGAAATCACTTATCCATTCGCTTGTAGAAAAAGCAATTGTTCCCACTGTGCGCTCTTGCTTTTGCACTTGTCTCCTGGGGCGGCCGGGAGCTCGAGAGTCAAACACCAGTGCCACCAGTGCTCGTTCTCCACCCCCGACGTGGATGTGCTCCTCTTTCATTATGAGAGCGCGCACGAGTCCCAGGCATCGGATGTCAAGCAAGAAGGCAGTCACCTGCAAGGACCAGACGGGCAGCCGGCTGTCAAGGAAAGCAAAGAACACTCATGTACCAAATGTGATTTCATTACCCAGGTGGAAGAAGAGATTTCCCGACACTACAGGTAAGCCATGGGTGGGGCGGACAACATAGTCAGGAGAAAATGATAGAAATTATCCAGAGGGCTGACCCAAGAATTGTAGGGAGTGATTGTGGTGACCGGGGGAAGTTATAGAACAAGATTGTGTTCTATAAAATCATAGAACTGCAGATTTCATATTGCTGGACATGATAACCCTAGATTTTAATTGGGTCACTTATTTCAGACTGTTTAGACTTATGTTTCATATCTGTTTTATACCAGCTACTGAATATATTTTAAAATTCACAATGATGCTGATAATGCTGATGGCTTTACCACAATTTGTTTATTTGCCCTTGCTAAGTGTGACCCCATATCCCATGATTTTTCATGGAGCAGCTTCCAAATGAAAGATGCCACCATAATACGTTCTATTCTCTATTCCAGCTGGGAAACAATTCACTTGAGAACATATTGCTTATTTTGCTTTTCAAATGAAATCAGACATTCTTCTAGCTTAAAAAAAATTAAGCAACATCCTTGTTTTGCATACAGACGGTAGTCTGAAGGTGAGAATTGAGTTTCTCTACACTCTGAATGAGTAAAGCTGCTAAGTGTTTCGGATTCTTAAATAGATGTAGGTAGGGTATATTATGTTTCCCTTCTCCTTTGATCCTGTTCTCATTGTAGACATTAACTTTTCCAATTAACCTTTCATGCTTTCTAGAGATGACTTAGAATTCATGTCTTTATTTAATTTATGTATTCATTCCTTAACTAACTTACTCCAAAAATATGCATATTGCCAAGGCATTGATTGTAAAAAGGAAAAGAAGATAAACATAGATGGTGCCCTTATGGAACTTATGGTTTAGTAGGGAAGATCTCAGCAGCTCATTGTAAGAGTGAAGAGTTTCAGAAAAGATGGAAGTGGAGACCACTGCATTGGCTTAGTGACAATATAGCCCAATATGGTAAAGGAGGAAATGTCTCAGCTAGGAAGGGGCATTTAAACTGAGACTGGGTTATAAGTAGGAATTAGTTCCACAAAATCTTTGTAGTATAGTGCATTCAGATATTACTTCCCAAGTATTGGGTATTTTCTTGTTATGGTGCTTCTAAGCATCAAAGTAAAGAGCTTTATTTACTATTTTCAAGAGCTTTTCCATATGCAGATTCAATATCCTAGTTTAAAAATCTAGTTATTTATATGTTCACATCCTGAGATTTTGAATAGTTCCTCCCATTCTTTTATAAGTTCTGTGTTCGTACCAGTGTATGTATGTTTTCTCAGTCACCAGTAATGAAGCAGTTTATGTCCAACAATAGGCTAATAATGTTAGAAGTTAATTTGAAGGGCATCCTAATGTTCACAGTGAATCTAAATGCTCAGAAAACACTTCCTTGAGATTTACACTGTTTAATTTATAAGGTCAGCCCTGGGAAAGACAGTCCTGCAATCAAATATGTGTTCACACTTGCAGTGAGTGTTCTTGGCTCTTTTGATGTTAGCTGCATGCTAATTTATTTCTGGAGCAGGCAGACGTTAGCTTTCTTCCCAGCCCTGTTAGTATACATACTGTGCATATACATTTCTTAAGCGATACAAAAATTAGATAACTCATTCTTTTTTTTTTTTGAAGAAGGAGGCTTTTTAAAATCATGAAGATATTAGCTAATATACACACAAACACACACACAGATATATGTAGATACCTGATCCCTTGAATGAGTGACTTTTTTTGAGGAAGGTGAGGCCACTGCTTGAAAACTTGGCTGGAAAAATAGAGATTCCATGTTTTGGTTAAACAGATGAAAATCTCCTAAGAAATAAAATATGAATAAAAATATTATTGAGTAACCTGAGTTTAGTTAATATTCAGTAATGAAAGTGAGCTCCAGAGACTAGTCTGTGTTTTGTTCACTGTTGTGTCTGCACAATTTAGCATAGTGCCCACCGGAGTGATGGGAACTCACTGAGTATTTAAATAGATGAAATCCCAGTGAGATTTTGCCTTCACAGTAGTTATGAATAAGTAAAAATCTCCATAGTGAGTTTTAGTTTAATCTTTGATTATTGAATGGTCTTGGAACCCTTCTGAGGACTCACAAAATGATACTATATTTTGAATGTAAATCAACCTCTCAGCATTTTATTAGATTAAAACAAAATTAGCACCCCTTATCTCTAAAACATTATAATACTCTTGCACTTATTTTTAAAACCTAATGTAGTTTGTGTGGTCCTAGGTCCTTTAGGGTGCTGAGTAGTTTATCTCTAATCAGAGTTCTTATAGAAATATTCTAAACTTGGAAACTTATAGTTTCAGGAGTCACAGCTCAGTAAGAAGTATAAAGAGAGAAAAAACAAACAAAAAGAAGTATAAAGAACCTCTACTGAAAGTTGAACATTGGAGGCTCCAGGGATATAAAAGGAAGGAGTCACATGAATGTTGAAAATGTTATCTGCTATCAAAGCACTTTCCCCAAATGCCAATTTTGAAGATACTATAAGAGGAGACAAGTTTACCACATCATGACAGTTTCTAGTTAAATTTTTATTTATTCATATTATTCATGTTGGGAAACTTTTCCCATAATTCTGTTATTACTGTGGAATATTCTAGACTTTTGAGTATTTTATATACAAGACTTACGATGTAGTAAAAAGATAGCGTAAATGGGAAGCTATACAATGTGTAAAATGATGTAACTCTGAAATAATTATAGCTGAGAAGCAAGAGAGTTGATTTAAAGCTATCAGAGAAAAACCCCAGTGAGGATTTCATCCCATGGGCCTTTTCCCAAAGAACCAGGTTTAACCTGAGTTGAACTTCCAACATTATCCAGTTAGTAAGTGAAATTTGACCAATTCCCCTTTCTTTATGTTTTATATTTACTTATGATCTCCCATACTTTACATCATGACAGAGTTGTTATGTTCCGCTCTTTGAATTTGTTTCTCATACTCCATTTCTTTTATTATATATTATTTCATTACCAGCCTGCCCATTCTCTAATTGACTTATTTTCTTCTTCATAATTTTCAGTGTTATAATTTAATGCTTTTGGTGTTATAGGAGGAATATATCCTTACAAAACAACTATACCAGATAAAACATACTTCTTAGTGACATGTTAGACTTCCATGAATTAGGAGAAGTTTCTGAAATTTTTCTTTTCTCCCCTTCACCAAAAGGGAGCTAAACCCAGTCTGGGGAGAGCAAATGGGCAATGCAAGTTTGCACAGAGGGAAAATACTGACATTGACGTTGCAGTCATATTGAGACTAAGCCTGTAATCACTGGCAGAGAGAGGGTGTTGAATTCAAGGGTTTCACTGTGAGCTGGCATCATGAAGGTGACTAACGTGATTCCATATTACTACCTTCTTCTTGAGTCCTGTCAGAGGTAAACAAAAATTTGTTTCTAGCAAGATACTCCAGTTTCCACCTCCATGTTTTGGATGGCCCAAGATAAACTCATATGAGCTCCCCATTATAACAGTTCACTATACGGCAAGGCTATAAATTGCTACATGTGAAATCTGTAGAAAATGCAAATAATAGCTTTATATACCCAGAAACTTCCGATCAACAGTTTTCATTGAGAAAATAATAATTAATGAATGTTTAAATAAATGAAAGTTACACTTATAAATTGATCAAGCTACATGAAACTATAAATAGCCAGGAATATTAAAAAAAGAAACAAAAGCATTTTTGAATGAACAATATAATTACTGAAGTTTAAATCATATGGATAGGAGAAGTAACAGATCGGCAAATGAATGAGAGCAAATGAGTTAATCGAAAGTTCAATCTGGAGGTATTAGCCAGAATACTTTACAGGAGGGGAAAGGGATGGACAATATCAATGGTGGTTATTAAGATATGAAAATACAAGATGTTCTAACATGAATCTAATTAGAGTCCCAGAAGAAAATAATATCGAATGGAAGATAGGCAATCAGTATTTGTGGAGATAATGGCAGAAGAGTTTTTAATACTGATGAAAAACATAAATACAGATATAAAGTAGGATACCATATACTAAATAGATATGTAGATCTTTCTTGACTTTTGATGGGTTTTGTTGTTGTTGAGTCACTAAATTGTGTCTGACTCTTTGGAACCCCATGGACTCTAGCCCGCCAGGCTCCTCTGCCCATGGGATTTCCCATGGAAGAATACTGGAGCGGGTTGCCATTTCCTTCTCCTGGGGATCTTCCCAACCCAGGGTTTGAACCTGTGTTGCCTACATTGGCAGGTGGATTCTTTACCACTGAACCACCTGGGAAGCCTGCTATAAAGCCTGTTTTATAATGAAATGATGAATATTTTATGTAATTCATTGACTATTGTATAGAAAGTGAAAAACAGAATGGTTGGGTACAGAATGGTTGTAACTTTATTGGTTGTTTCTTCTCATGATCACATGGATGACTGGGAGCTGGGGCACCCCGCTGAGCCCAGCACCACTGTATCACATATCCTGTGTATCATCACCCCAGGAAAAGATCCAAATTAAAAATGCAAAGTACAGTTTGTACTGAATGCTTATGGATTTTGCACCATCCTAAAAGGTTGAAAGATTGTAAGTCAAGTCATCGTAAGTGGAGGACTATCTATATGCAAATAAATTCAGTCATAGACTGTTGTAGTAAAAATTATAATGCCAACGCAGAGAGATTCTTTAGAGCAGTTAAAGAGAAACAACAGCTCAACTATTCAGAAAACAGTTTTTGGTTAATAGCAGATTTTTATCAGCAATAGTGGAAGCCAGAAGAGAGAAGAATATTGTTCACAGTTTTGAAGGGGGAAAAAAAAGTCTACCTAGTGTTGTCTACTTGTCAAAACTATCTTCCAAAACTAAGAGAAAAGACATTTTCACGTAAGCAAAGACCAGGGAACTGTGAATAATTATATTTAACAACCATAGCATGCCTAATTTATGCAGTTATAAAGGGATGGACTGAGATATTGGGCAACACTATTATGTTAATTTGCAGGGAGATTGATCAGAAGTAGGGTGTTCTAAGGTGCTTGAATTGTCTGGAGTTAGTCAGAACTTTGTTATGCATATTTTAATAGTTTTAGGGATAACTAGTGAAAGAGTGGTCTTTCCTGGTGGCTCAGAGGTCAAGAATCTGCTTCCCAATGCAGGCTGTGTGGGTTTGATCCTTGGGTAGGGAAGATCCTCTGGAGAAGGAAATGGCAACCTGCCCTAGTATTCTTGCCTGGAGAATTCCATGGACAGAGGAGCCTGGTGGGCTGTAGTTCATCGTGTCATAAAATAGTTGGACAGGACTTAACAACTAAATAACAGCAACCAAGGAAAGAGTAGGAGATGAGTACATGACTTCCAAAGCTCTGGAGGAGGAAAATGGACAACAAAATAGAGAACACCCATCAAATTCGATCTTTATTTAATGGCAAAAGAGGATACATGGGGAAAAGTGGACAAATAGAATTTTTTAAAAAGATGGTAAAAAAAAAGTCCATATATCAAAAATCTTGAACCTGTGGGATTAAACTTTCCACTTAAAAATATTATCAGACATATTAAAAAAGAATATTTAACTAAAGTTCTGTATAGGTTACACACTTAAAGCGTAAGGCTGAGAGTTTGAAAGAATAAAATATACCAAGTTATAGGAGCAAATACAAACCAAATAAAACTTGAGGTAGCTTTATTAATCTCATACAGTTTAGACTCTTAAAAAGTATATGTGGGACAGGTCATTACCAATGAGAAGAGGTTCAGTTCATCAGAAAGATATATTAATTACTGATATATAAAACATGAATATAAAATATATATGTAAAGCAAAAAGTAATGAAGAACTACAGAGAAAATATGACAAACCACAATCACAGTAGCACATTTTAGGAAACCTCCCTTATTAAAGGTGAACAGAAAAAAAATTTTTCAAAATGTAAAATATTTGAGCAACAAATTAAGAAACTTTATGTATTTATTTATTTTAGCCACACTCTGAGGCTTCTGGGATCTCAGTTCCCTGACCAGGGTTGAACCTGGGCCATGGTGGTGAAAGCCCAGAATCCTAACCACTAGGCTACCAGGGAACTCCCTTTTTTTTTTTTAACTTGATTTACTTAAAATACGTGATTTCTGCACCCAGCAATTAGAGAATGCCTATGCTTTTCAAGAAGATATAAAATGCTTATAAAACTTGTCACATACTAAACCAAAAAGAAATCAGATTTCAAAAAAATAATATAGAGCATACCCTTCTATTCAGTGTAATTAAATTAGACCTTCATAGTAGGAAGATAAGGAGAGATGACATCACACAAGGCAGGTATTAACCAAAGTAAAAAAATGAGGTCATTTTATTTATTCCAGAAAACACAGATGTTAAGACAAAAAATATATAGCAGGTAAAAAAATGGATAAAGTAGAGAATATTTGCCAGTACTTATGAAGCACAGGCTGGAATCAGGGTTGCCGGGAGAAATATCAATAACCTCAGATATGCAGGTGACACCACCCTTATGATAGAAAGCGAAGAGGAACTGAAGAGCCTCTTGATGAAAATGAAAGAGGAGAGTGAAAAAGCTGGCTTGAAACTCAACAATCATGAAACTAAGATCATGGCATCTGGTCCCATCACTTCATGGCAATCAAGTGGGGAAACAATGGGGAAGATGGGGAAGAATGAATATGGGGAAACAATGGAAACCGTGAGAGACTTAATTTTCTTAGGCTCAAAATCACTGGATTGGTGGCTGCAGCCATGAAATTAAAAGACGCTTGCTCCTTGGAAGAAAAGCTATGACCAACATAGACAGCATATTAAAAAGCAGAGACATTACTTTGCCAACAAAGGTCTGTCTAGTCAAAGCTATGATTTTTCCAGTAGTCATGTATGAATGTGAGAATTGGACTATAAAGAAAGCTGAGTGCCGAAGAATTGATGCTTTTCAACTGTGGTGTAGGAGAAGACTCTTGAGAGTCCCTTGGACTGCAAGGAGATCCAACCAGTCCATCTTAAAGGAAATCAGTCCTGAATATTCATTGGAAGGACTGATGCTGAAGCTCCAATACTTTGGCCACCTGATGTGAAGAACTGACTCATTGGAAAAGACCCTGATGCTGGGAAAGATTGAAGACAGGAGGAGAAGGGGATGATAGAGGATGAGGTGATTGGATCACGTCACTGACTGAGTTTGAGCAAACTCTGGGAGTTGGTGATGGACAGGGAAGCCCAGCGTGCTGCAGTCCATGGGGTCACAACAAGTCAGACATGACTGAGTGACTGAATTGATGATTTTATAAAGTGAATTTATCAGATTCTGGAAATATCAGATGCCCATATTCCCAAAGATCACATCATTTCAACCCTCAAAAGGAAACTTCTTGTTTGGGACCATTAGTAAACAAGTGAAAAAATGTTCAGAGTAGTAATTTTTTAAAGAGCAGTACAACCAAAACAAAAATAAACTGAAACAAACAAGAAAAGACCGCATAATTCATAAGAGATTAGTTACATGAATTGCAGATTTTTCATACATGGAATATTATGCAACAGTGAATTTGAATAAATGACAACTGAGTACAACATGGGTGTCTTTATAATTTTGACTGAATAAAAACAAATCAAAGGCAGCTATTTGTAGCTTCACACCATTACAGAGTTCAAAAACCAGCAAAACAAAACTATATACATATATTCACATATGTTTGCACTGTATATGTGCATCACATTTATATAATACATTGAACTGCACCATAAATATTATTTTTCCTCCATAAATAATATTTTTCCTCTTTTTGTATATATATGTGTACATAGACTCTGTCAGTCTGAATCTCTCTATGTATGAAGAATATATATATATGAATCATATTTTACGATTCTATAATTATGTTCCAGTTTTCACTTTTTGCCAAACCTCTTTATAAATGTGTATATAATGTGTGTGTACACATGTGTGACTAACATTATACAATAAAATTTTAAAATAAAACTGAGGCATCAGTTCTCATCATATACATATACAACAAACAAGTGAATGAATAGTTAACTTCCCTTATCATTAAGGAACTACTTGAAAATCAATGATATTGTCATTATCTATCCACTTAACTAGAATGTGGAAAAATGTACATATTTTTTGGTAGTATATGTGATGACAAATATCTGTCTGTTCAGAGTTAAAATTTGTTAAACAGTGAATATTTTACATATAAAATATATATACCTCAGGTTGAAGGAAATAGCATTAGATACTGTAGCTGATTAAATTAATGTAGCTACTCTACAATTTCTCTCTTAAAAGAGCACTGAGAAGGAGCATGAACTCTGTGCCCTGCTAGTTCTGAAGAATAGATTTTATGATAAGCACATAATTATCAACACAGCTGAAAAAGCTAAGTACAGAGTGCATTAGTACAGTTTCCAAAAGGGTGAGTACCATAATAGTAACATCTACATTTGTGTCTTTTATGTGTCATGTTCTTTTGAACAGTACGTAATAAATCAGTTGCCTGCAAGACTTTGAAATATAATTCAAGTTGGAAATTCCCATTGTGGCACAAAAAGTTACCCAGGATGATATAGTTCATTAAGAAAATAACCCACAACTGTATTACCTTTATTTGGACACATAATTTATTAGAAATTTCAAATTTGATAGTCCTGCAGACTTTATACAAGAACAGTTATTGAGTCTTGGAATAAGATGTGTTAATCATGATTTCCATTTCATATTGTATAAATTATATATATTATATAATTGATTTCCCATATCTTGTTTACTGTCTATTTCATGGAAAGATTTATCTTCCTATTTCTAACATTTGATAGGGACATCTCATTTTTGAAAGTGAATCATAAATTGAGATTTTTTTCAGATATGACATTAGTTGTGTTTTCTCCTACCATGTGAAGGTGAAATCACCCCACACTCTTCTAAAAAAAGGGTCCAATTACTCCAAATGAGTAAATACTCATCAGATCATTTCATTTAAGAAATACAGGATGAGCAGGTTGAATGGAATCTTACTCAGTCAGAATTTCAGTTTTCATTAGATTATATATTATGTACTGCCCTTTGCACTTGACTAAGGCTGAATATTCAATTTTCAACATTTAAAAGTTGATTGGTTATCCACCTACACATCTGTAATTCGTTTTCTTTTTCTCCCTCAAATACTCTCTTCACATGCTTTTCATTCCGATGTTCAGCAGTGCTGGTTATCTCAAGTGCCACACCTGTAGACTTATGACACAAAATATGACTAATTTTATTCGTTGTCACATCTACTGAACTATATTTCAATTAAATCACTTCATTTACTCCGTTTTTGTGACCATTTATTTGTCAGTATTTGTTTACTTAATTACCAAAAAATACCTTGAAGTCTTAATGGATTAATATTTATACTTTATTCATTTACTTTGATGTTCATTTAGTCATTGAGGCAGAAAAACTGTGCTTAAAACTACTGAAAGTGAAATACAGGTTACTGGGTGAAGGAGAACCTTTTAAGTGATGGCAAAAATAAAGGAGAAAGGAGAAAAACAAAGTGCTGCTTAGAGCTGACTTCACAAATACTGTGAGCTGTTCATTATGAAAATGGAAACATACAGATATTATCAGAGTAGAGCAAAAGAGTAGCTTCTTAGCTGATTTTTCTAGGATTTAGAAAACCTCAGTTCTTTATGAATTATGAAAATAATTTTTAATCTCTACTAATGAATGAAACACTTCTACTAGAATAAAAGGCACTGAAATATTAATGGATCTGAAATAAATGCTTTTTATAACACATGAAAACTCTGTCAAGTAGGATAAGGAAAAATCTTTTTTTCTCAAAGAAATTTAAGTCACTTGAATCAAGTACGATTTGATTTTTTTATGCAGCTTGATCCAGTTTTCTCTGGAGGCAAAAGATGATTATCTCTTTTATCAAAGTTGATTGTCTTCATTGTCTTTACATTGGACAAATTGAGATTTTATGAAAGTATATCAGAAACATTGCATGGGACATACTTACTCTAAAATATTTGCATATTTTCTGAAATTCACATTTAACTGGGCATCCTGTGTTTTATCTGACAGCCATGGCAGGGCTGTCTACAGAATGATATCTTTTTTCTTCAGGTAGCATGAAGAGAATGTTTGCTATCCAGATGGCAGCAGAGTATAGAATTTAAATGAATGCAAATATATTTGCAGTGTCTTTTAAATTAGTTTTGCTTAATGTAGCTAGAGATAGAAGTTCTAGAAGTTTTAAAATAATAAAGACTTTATTCAGTGGGCCACTCAAAATACGCCATCTGCAAAATGTCTCTGTACTTCTTAATATTTCTCTGCTGTGTTATGACTCTATGTATTAAGTCTAGTGTTCCCTGGGCTGTGGTGGTTCATTCCTTTGGTTATTAAATAAGATATTTATTGACGCTCTGGATGTTCTGGTTGGGGTGGAAGGATGTGTGGGCTTTGATCTTGATTTTCAGGCAATTACAATGTAACTGTAAAGTAAGACCCACATGGTTATTTTTTAAATGGGAGCTTTTTAAGCGATGAAATAAATCTTTTTATGCCATCACTTAAATCAAAGGCCATTTTAATAAAAAGCAATGTGAAAAAAATCTTCAGAGGATGACAAAGTTTCATTATAGCTCAGAAGATGGTAGGTTTTCTCTTGGGTTGAGTCATTTGGGAAGTTTTATGGATGAGAAGGTAGTTAAGGTGGATCTTGAGAAATGAAGGGAAAATTCTCTGAATCTTTTAGAGGTTTTTATATTAACGCTGATAAAATGAAATGCATGTAAGGAGGTTAGAGCGGAGTCCAAACTAATGTAGTTTGTCAATGACTAAACTTTTACTCTTCAATAATGTTTTTTATACTAGGGATTAAAAAAATCTTTTTATTTTTGGGAGGACACAGCAGTATGTTGAAGGTCTTTTCAGTTATCATTGAGAGAGTGACACAAGTCAGAGAATATGCCCAAATCTTTCAGAAACTAGTTCCTGAATAAGTTAGTAATATTGCCTCTACTGTCTACCATGTACGTATGAGTAACTGTGGACATGAGCTAAAACGCTGTATCATGCCCTCCGTATTCTTTTATGAATTGGCTTGTCTGTACTTCACATTCTTATTTTATGAAGTAGGGATGGAAATAGATACTTTGTGTGATTGTTGTCAGATAATATATATAAATGGCCTAGCACTAAAGAATACTGAAAGATGAGCCCCAAACAGTGAAATAAAGAAGATGAATTACTGTTTGGGGATTATGCTTGACAATGTCGTGTTTATAGTTTGAGCTTATAAAGCTGTTAGGGTTGACTCTCAGAGGTGGGAGTATGTGCTTTAAGAGGGAAAATGATGTTGCTCATCATAAAGAATTCATTTGGGAATGTTCTTCTATCAGATACTGAGTATGTATACTGTGAGTTCATTCCAGTCTAACTAAGACTCATCTTGACTTATTTCTGACCATGGTTTCATGACTCCTGCTATGTAAGGTGTAAGGTCTGGGAACCAAAAGCGTCAGCATCATCTGGGATTTTGTAAGAAACAGAGACTATTGGGTTCCACCCCAGGCTCCCGAAATCAAAACCTGAATTATAATGAGATTCCCAGGTGATTTTTCTGAATGTTTAAGCACTAAAGAATACTGGGCTTAAGAATGATGTTAGCATAGGTGATTGAAAAGTTCATGTAGCAACTTTTGAAAATAATGTTGTTTTTTTACTATATTTCCTATCATTTATTTGATGAATATTATACAGAGAAAGAATTCTTTCAGTTCTCTGGAGTATTATGCAGCAATTTCCTTTTCTGCTTCACCTAGTGGTGTTCAATGGCCTGAAAGATGGAGTGCTTTAGCAGTTACTGCTTAACTGTCAAGCTTTGCTCTCTTTTCATTAATAGTAGTCACACTCAGAATCTTATGATTCCAAATAACAGAGAGAGTAAAGGCATTATCTGTGCTTTATTAGAATCAGAGGCTGGCTTGAGTCTGTTCATTCCATTGTTTAGAAGCAGGATATATCTACTAATGTAGTTTGTGACTAGCTCTGCATGGGTGTCCCCTGAAGACTGCTAAAAATTCAGATTCTCAGGTTATGCCCAGAGATCTTCACTTAGGCATCTGTGAGATGCTGGAGACCTGGATTCAATCCCTGGATGGGTATGATCCCCTGGAGGAGGAAAGGGCAACCCACTCCAGTATTCTTGCCTGGAAACTGCCATGGAGAGAGAATTCTGGTGGACTGTAGTCAGTGGGGTCACAAAGAGTTGGATATGACTGAGCATAGAGCACAGAGGCTCTGGAATCTGTATAGCTAAGGAACTTCTTCAGTTGCAGCACTGCATGCATCCCATTTTGCAAAACATTGCTATAGTTGGTCTTACTTCTGTCCATTAGAAGAACTTTCCCTTCCCCTCATGTTTTCATTTTTTACCCCCCATGTTTTCATTGTCAGTATTGCTAGTGATTTCATTAATTTTTATATAAAGTTAAAAATTTAGGCAACTGAAGATAGAAAAATAGAACATCTGTCTGAAAGGTGGCAGTAAAGTCACTCAGTCGTGTCCAACTCTTTGCCACCCCATGAACTGTAGCCTACCAGGCTCCTCCATCCATGGGATTTTCCAGGCAAGAGTACTGGAAGGTAGTAGCCTTGTATTCTAGAATTAATGTAGATGAAATGGACAAGACACTGTTTCTCCATTTTACTTATCTGTAAAATAGGCTTTATACATCAGTGGAATGTGAGATCACACATGGGTGAGTGCTTTGAAGTCTTCAAAAGAAAGGTGTGTGCGTTAAGCTTGTTATTGCCACCTTGCTTTAATATCCTTCCTGTTAATATGTGTTTTTCTTTTCAACGTAACACCCGGTTCTCACTGAGCACTTATCTCTGCAGTCTCTGTCTTCTTCCTGCTTTGTTATACAGTTGCATTCGGACAGTCCTCCAGTCCCTGTCTTGGTTTTACCTTGATCATTCAGAATAGGAGATCCTCTGAGGGCATATCAGAACAGCTCTTGCTGAGACCTGTAAGAAATGAGAGAGTTGTCTGTTGGGGCAGAAAATTGGAACTAGAAAACCTAGAAGTCCCAGACATCTTGTTTCGGTGTGATACTTTGCGATGAATACATTGCCTAGACGAGACACACCCAGAACTCTTTGTATATTTAGGAGGACATGTCAGTCAAATATTGGATAAAGGTTAGGTGTGTTCATCTTTATTTGGTGAAGGAATAGGTTGGTTCAAGGACGGTTCTAGATTGCAGTATAAAGTAGATATTGATGGCACATGATCTTAGTTACTGAGATATATTACTAGATATAGTATGGTTTTAAACCACCTTACTGAATACACTCACAATGCATTCCTACCTCTGAAGATTGTAATAAAGCACAGGTAATGCCATTTTTATCTTTGTTATTCAGAAGTTTAAGATTATGGATAATAGTACTCATACTATTACTGAAAAAAGAGTAAGACTTGACAATTGAGTAAACTGCTAAACTGCCTCATCTTTGAGGCACTGAATACCACTAAGTGAAGCTGAAAAGGCATAAAATACATTCTACCTGGTAATGTCTTAAAGAATCTTCTAGGAAATAAACATAGTTTTAAGAGTGATGTCTATTGTGGTTAAGGTACATGGGAGAATAGAAAAGAATGATACCAAATTACCATTTGGTACAATACCAAACCAAAGTTCCTGTGGTGGATTCATTTTGATATTTGGCAAAACTAATACAATTATGTAAAGCTTAAAAATAAAATAAAATCAAGTTTAAATATGAAAAAATAAATAAATAAATAAATAAAAAAAAAACAAAGTTCCAGCTCCTTTGAATGGAGTATGGAATGCAGATTCACGTATAAGCTGCCCTTTATTTAATTTTAGGATTTATATTGACTAACTCATATCAGAGGTATTATATTTTCATTTTACAGGTGAGGAAATTGAGGCTGGTTCAGTAAATATCCAAAGTTGCATATAGATAGAGTAAAATACAGAGCCAAGACCGAAATTTAGGCATTCTGGTTCTAGCACCTCTAAAGTGGACTAAATTGCTCCTCTAGTAAGAACTGTGAGTCTGCTGTTTTAAAATAATTTTGTTGTGTTGTACTGGAGAATCTTTTATTTCCTCTCCTGTTTGTTGACTCTTTCTCCTTGTTGCCCTAAAATGAATTGTCTTTATTTCTTGAAATAACACCACTGTAATTCTTGGGAACATTTGTCCTTTGGAATTTTTTGGTCCTTTGGTAGAAGTAGCAGTGGCCGTTTATAGTCTTAATTTATAGGCATGGATTTCATCACAGAGTTTAAGCAGAGACTCCACCATGTCAGGGAAACCATCAGCATACTTGCCAGAGTGGGTAGTGAGCTCATTAGAACTGTCTTGGGATGTAGGTCAATCAGAGCTTGTGAATGTGCTTCCTGATGGTGGGTTTTGTTTATGTTTAATTTTCCGGATTGAATAGATCATGTGGTATATCTTCAGTAGGGTATTTCCTGGGTATATTTAGACTTTTAACGATTCTGATAATTCATTTTTATCTGTCTGATCAAGCTTTGTAAAGCTAAGCTAACAATTTGGGGATACAGTTTGAGTTTAGGAGTTTATATTACATTGGATGATAAGCAGATATAGTTAGTGGTAGGAAGTTTCTCTGAATGAGGTTCCCAGATGTTCTAAGTCTGAGATTTTGGGTCTTGCCTATTTTCCTTTGTGATCTTAATTCTGTTTCAAGTTTTCTGGCTTTGATTTTGGTGGCAAGATTCATATGTATATGTTCTCCTTAACAGCTGGCTTTTTTCACTTGAGAATAATTTATCTTAATATTATATTTTTATGGTCAATTCATGATCAAATTATTTATCATTTATTGTATATCTTCTTGTTTTACTTTTGCTACTTAATGAAGAAAAATAAGAGAAAAAAGATTGAAAACAGCCTCCTGAAAAAGTAAAACTTTATCCTTATTGATTCAACCAAATGTAGGCTCTTAATGATAAGAAGATAATCATGTACTGAGTTAATTGCTCTCAACAAATTTTGGCGGATGTTTTGTTACATGTCTTAATACGTTTGAGTTTTGCTTCCTTAAAATGAGAATGTTGTTTTGGATTCTCCTCCATCAGACAGGTCTTGGAATGAAGTCATCCAATACGGAAACTATTAAAGTCCCAAAGCTATTAGAGTACACATTTAACTGAGCTACCCCTCTGCTTATAGCCTTACATTTGCTTCCCTTTCTCTGAAGACACCTACCTCCTTGCCATGGTCCACAAAACTCTAGATGATCCTCAAGCTTGTTGATTATTAGCTTTCTCTTACTTATTCCCCTCAAACATCAGTGGCCTCTTATAGTATCTCAGACTTGCTAGAACGTACTGCCCTTTCCCCTCCCTTCTTCTCCTCCAAGGATAGCTCTTTTCTATCATTTCTTTGATGTGCTTCCCTCAGAAAGGCCTTCCTGGCATCCTTAAGGAGTCCTTCCACCCCAGTATCACCCCATCCATTTCATTCTTAGCGTTTATCACTCTATGTCCTCACATATTTATTTATAGTCTAATGTGAAGCTTGTCATTCCTGACTAGACTCTAAACACCAGGTGGACAAAGACTATGTGCCTTGTATTTCCCAGTGTGTATCCTGTGCCTAGCAGAGTAATAGGTGATGGTTATCTACAGATTACATAGAGGACTACCTATTTTGCCTGAGTTGAGCAATAGCTCTCAAAACTTATTTTGTTACTCTGTTTCAAGTTGTAACTTCTAACACATTATATCAGTGGAGTAGCAAGTGTTTCACATGGTTGTCTAATTAGAGAGCCATACAGGGTTTTTACAATTAAAGAACCTATGCCTCCTATCCTGAGTTCTTTGTGCACCTTTCCAGTACACCTTTTAGGATACACTGCCTCTGTTCTTCTTTATTAAACAAACATTTGTCTTCATTTAACAGTTACTGTTCTGTCTTTAGCAGCAGGAGATGCTACAAAAGCCAACAATAAGGTCTCCTTGTTTTATGCCTTATAAAAAGAAAACACATACATAAACCCGCATTCACACACCCTCCTTAAATGAATATATCAGTACAGCACCTCTCATGCTGCTTGGCACCCAAGAGATACTCACTTGGTCGAATGTTCATAAGTCCTTAACAGTTAAAAAAACTTTGTCTTAAAAGTTTTTTGAGCTTCTGATATATCTTACTTACTAGATTATATAGGGTGCATGCTCAGTTTTGTCTGACCTTTGGTATCCTGGAGAGTAGCCCACCAGACTTCTCTGTCCATGGGATTTTCCAGGCAAGAATACTGGAATGGGTTGCCATTTTCTCCTCCAGAGGATCTTCCTGACCTAGGGATCGAACCTGCATCTCTTGCATTGGCAGTTGGATTCTTTACCACTGAGCCTCCTCGGAAGCCCTAGTTTACATAGCGTAGTCAACTACATTTGGTTGATTCAGTGGATTTGAATTTATGATAGAAAAGAACATTGTAATCAGTTTGGTATAATTTATTTTAATTTATATAAAGGCTGTATAGAATACTTCACCACTAGAAATGTATGTATATTTAGAGTGAAAAATATCTCAGTTTAAATAAGCTGAAACAGAAAAGTCCATTGATGAAATCAGGTGTAAATTAAATAATATAGAACTGATGATTATGCAGTCACGGTAAAATGAACAGAGCAGGTCCTTCAATAATAAAGCACATCAACCAGTTTTAATTGTGGCTCGGCTGGTGTGTGTACACAGAAGTGTGTCTGTGTCATATCCCTGCTATTGCTAATATAACAAACGGGAATAGTGCATGCCTTACCTCGAAATAAGAGGCTAGTTTAGTATATGCCAGTTTCTGGTGTGCTGAGAAGACTGTATTTCGTTCTGCCTATTACATTACAGGGGATAAAATTCAGGTGCTTGAAGACGAGTTTTTTAAGCTCTCTGTGTGCTAGATTCCGAGTGACGGTTTTCTTCTCCTGCAGGAGAGCACACAGCTGCTACAAATGCCGTCAATGCAGTTTTACAGCTGCCGAGACTCAGTCACTACTGGAGCACTTCAACACTGTTCACTGCCAGGAACAAGACAGCACTACAGCCAACGGCGAGGAGGACGGCCATGCCGTCTCCACCATCAAGGAGGAGCCCAAGATTGACCTCAAGGTCTACAGTCTGCTCAATCCAGACTCTAAAATGGGAGAGCCAGTTGCTGAGAGTGTGGTGAAGAGGGAGAAGCTCGAAGACAAGGATGGGCTCAAAGAAAAGGCTTGGGCTGAGAGTTCAAGCGATGACCTTCGCAGCGTGACTTGGAGAGGGGCGGACATCCTACGGGGCAGTCCCTCTTATACCCAAGCCAGCCTGGGGCTCCTAACCCCTGTGTCCGGCCCCCAGGAGCAGACGAAGACTCTGAGGGATAGCCCCAACGTCGAGGCTGCCCACCTGGCGCGCCCTATTTACGGCTTGGCTGTGGACACCAAGGGCTTCCTGCAGGGGGCGCCCGCGGGCGGAGAGAAGGCCGGCGCCCTCCCCCAGCAGTATCCCGCGTCTGGAGAGAGCAAGTCCAAGGATGAATCCCAGTCCCTGTTACGGGTAGGAAGGTTTCATTTTTTTAAATAATCCTTTTTATCTTAAAGGGAAAGCTGGGGGAGCCCACATTCTCCAGCGTTAATATCATGCCTTTAACCAAGTGCAACTAACTGGTGCGTGTCAATCTGGGAGTTTATAGGTAATCCGGCCGAAGTGGGAGGAAGCAGCTGCCAGGCGTTTGTGTGTACGCGACACACACTTGATCGTGTGGGGTAGAAGTCACTTGTTTGTCCCTGCGTTCAGCTCTGATTGAATATTTGTTAGTCATTCCTGGTGGTTATGCAACACGGCAAGGGTGCTTTTGGAAAAGGGAGGCTCGGAATCCCAGAAGGATACACATCTGTTACCTTAAAATGATAAAATGGCTTTGAAGTTTTGAAGTGGTGTGACACAGTTGATGGTTAATAAGGAATGTAGCAGAGATGTAAATCACTAAGAATGCAAAGCCCTTGGTGAGATATGAATACAGAAATGTGGTGTTTTTTAAAACTCACAGTACAGTTACATACACATGCTAGTTATGTTATTGCCAAAAGGAAGGAAAAAATGAGATAGACCCAAGTGTGAATGCTGTGAAGAGTATCCAAAGAAGAGAACCATGAATTATATATTATTGGGCTCTTGTAGGGAGAAAGACATAGTCCCACCTGGAAAAGAAACAAAAACTCTCTAAGATCCTTGAGCACTCTCTTCATGCTGTGTAAACTGTGACTTGTCAAGGAATATTTTAGATTTTGAAAATTCGTGAGCTCCCACTTGAGTGATGCTTGCTTTTTGCCTGAGGCACCACCACTTCAGCATCTCACCTTGACTCTGAGGAAGTTTTGAGCTTTCAGGCTGATTTCAAAGCTTTGTTCCTGCGTGGAAGGTAGGATCAGAAACACCAGATAACCTTTACAAAAGAGCTGGTTAGGAAATACCGTTCAGCCAGCCCAGTGCTTTGACCTGGAAGTTAGAGACCACTGAGTTCTCTTTGGATGTATTCTGAGGAGAAAAATTACTTTTTCCAAGGATGGCTTGGATGCTCTGCTCTCATTTCCTACGGAGTCTCTAAAGCCTGTCTGTGAGTTTTCTCTAGTAGCATTGAGAAATGCCCCTTAGAGGAGCACAGGTAATTGTAAAAGCTGTTACCTTTTCTGTCTGCAGTCATGCCCTGAAGCTAAGGAAGGGCTTGAATTCAGAAGAGGAGATGCCTTCTTGTGCACTGAGAGACAATCCTTCCTGCCTACCTGGAAGGAGCAAGTTGAACTAAATAACTCGGGAAAGAAGAGAAATAGTTCCTGTGCTTTTCAAGTGGGTGCTCAATTTAGGGAGCTTCTTTCTTATAATATGCATTTTATCTTTGTACACGCTCATCATTTTCTTAGGGAGTCAGAACGCTTCTGATCTCAAGTGGCTAAAAGGCAGGAAGGACATGCTCTAGGATTTTTAAATTTTAGGTTGCATCTTGACAGTGTGGTGGAATTGATGGCCTTACATATGTATGTATCACTAGAGCTTCCATGCTTCCCCCCTCCCCCGCCCCCCACTTAACAATGTTTTTTCATCCATGACATCTTCATTTGGTATCAAATTATGTGACTCTTTTACACTGTTTCTGGAATGTTACCTTTTCTGCCTCTATTTGTATATTCTTAAGAATCTGGAGTGAGCAGTAATTTATGAAGTAAATTATGAAGTAATTTATGAAGCAGTGCAGCCTAAAATCTGAGCAGGATAGTTCTATTCTTTAAGCAGCCTGAGGATGATAATACTTTAAAAAAAAAAAAATTGTTTTTCTCAGTTCCTGCACTTCCTTAATTCCCTGATTTCAACTTTCTATTGCATCATTTCAACTGTCTTTTCAGTTCCTCTGCATTAGATGCTGAAGTAGAAGATCTTCAGCGAGAGGCTACTTAACTATGTTTTATAATGACTATCAGATTCCTCACTGTAGGGTTTGTGGTACTTAAAGGCCATCATCTACTAAATTTTGAGAGCTGACTCCCAGAAATATATATCACTCAGTTCAGTTCAGTCGGTCAGTCGTGTCCGACTCTTTGCGACCTCATGAATCGCAGCACGCCAGGCCTCCCTGTCCATCACCAACTCCAAGAGACCACTCAGACTCTCGTTCATCGAGTCAGTGATGCCATCCAGCCATCTCATCCTCTGTCGTCCCCTTCTCCTCCTGCCCCCAATCCCTCCCAACATCAGGGTCTTTTCCAATGAGTCAACTCTTTGCATGAGGTGGCCAAAGTACTTGAATTTAAATAGTAGAATGGAACTTGAAAGTAACTTGCTGTTTGGCGTGTTTGTTTCAAAATAATAGTAAGAGATTTAAGAAATGGAAAATAGGTTTCAAAATGATTTTTTAAATTAAGTAGTCTATCTGATATAACATTAATAGAACAAGTATATTTATAAATACATTTATTCATGTAGTTTCTAATACTAAAATAAAAACTTGACCATCATCTTTGACTATTGTGCAGAGTGGTATCGAGAATTAAGTATGGAAAATATTAATTTAAAATAGTTTAACACTATGCTGGTAAATAATGGAAACATTTTTTAACACGTTATTAACTGGGGGATTTTTGCAGAAACTAACGCCTGTGGCATTAATACGTCTCCCGTCAATAATGTGTTAAGAGTAAGCTGACTGGAGATAGGGTTATGTTACAAAGCATGTCATTATAATGTTGCTTGCAGTGTACTGGTTTTTCTGATACTTGTTTTTAACTGGTTTTAGTTATGAAATTTTGCTGTACTTCAAGTGAGGAAGGAAATATAAGAATCACAGAGAAGAGCTCAAGTTTCAAAATATTCATTAGTTTTCTTCACTTCTTTTTTCTCTTTCCTTTTTTCATAGATCAGTGTTTGGCTTTTAATTTTATACTCAGTGGCAGCTCATATATGTATATTTTCATTCAGTGTATGTCTTTAGATTTCCCTTGTTACTAGTATGAAATTGATCTTGTTATAAAAATGTCTAAATGGTGTATGTGACCTGTGTTTATCATTGTGCTTTGAATATGGCAGGGAACACATTAACATAAGCTTCATCTTGTAAATTGTTTTACGAAAATTGGGTTTTTCTGTGGATTAACAGTATTTCTATAAATCATTTTTTCCCTTTTATGACTAGAAATACTAAACCCTGTAGATGCTTTGCTAGAAATAATCCAAGTGTACAGGTAAACTTTAACTCTTCCTCTTTTAAAACTTCTAGATCTTATAAAACATGAATAAGCTCCTAAAAATTTTTTGAGTATGCATCATTGAAGTTTAGCTCCGTGAATAGGTTAACATATTTAATACTGCCTTGCTGAAAGCAAAATTAATTGGTTTTGTATTCAAATAGATGTTCCCTTCTCATTTTAAACTAAACAGTCTAGTATAGTCATAACTCAGTGTAGTCAGGTGCTATTTTCTGACCAGTATCTTGTAGAAATTTTATTTTCACAAGGATGTTGTTTATTTGGTAGCTTTCTTATGCAGATGTAACTGTATTCATTTTATTATTTCCTGGTTGAAAAATTCTAGGTTTCATTCTTGTAATTAACGTTTTGGATTGGACTGTATAACACAGAAAGCTTTGTCTTTCAGCTGATAACCACATTAAAAGGAACCAAACACCTGTCATGAAATTTCACAAAGATTTTGCCAAAGTAAAATACGTTAAAAAAATTTTTTTTTAAATAAAACATTTGGTTGGCAGATCTTTACTTTATGTAGTAAAGTTCTCCATGTCATGACAGAAGAGAATGTCACAGTCAGATAACTGATAATCTCTAATTCTTCCATCAGTGCAAATGCCCTAGTTATCAGTCCACATTGCTCTTGCACCTAGGCAAAATATAAATCTCTTTGTGATTGATTTTAGTTTGCAGTGTGCATTTATTTAGGGAAGTTTGTCCATTTTAGCTTGTACCTTTTGCACTGCTTGGTTTTGACAGAGATGTCTGGCCAGGGCTGTGGAGTTGAGTTTCAAGTTCTGGGTGTTGAGATCCAAGTTGAACCATTGGCTCAAAGAAAGGGCCTCCCAGGATCCTGTTCATCTGTATCCCAGAGAGGATCGTGATGCCAGCCATCCTCCCAAGAGTGCTGAGCAACTTAGTTAATTAATGTTTGTCAGGCCATTTGAGATTGTCAGATGCAGGGTTCTAGATAAGTGCAAAGGAGTATGATGATTTGTTAATTTTGTAAATGTGATACCAAGACAGTACAAAGCAGGTGTTATTTCCCTCTTTCTTCAGTGGCGTTAAATTTATAGTTTAAAGATTGTTGATACCGGACAGTCCATTGAGATGCAAAAATGTTCTTTTGGGGACAGTCCATTGGCAGCCAAACAGACGTTTAAACAAGCAACATTGTTGAATGCCTCTACAACCATTGACAGAAGATCGCAGGAACTTCTTTTAAACTAAAGATGATCTTTAGTGAGAAGTCTGATATTTATTGTTTTGCTTCATGTTTAATGAAAATAGAAGCAGCTATCATTTAAGTACTGTTGTCTTAACATAGTGTTTAGGTACGTAAGTATTTTCCTGACTCCATTTGAATTTTTTACTTGCATATGTCAAATACCATAGAGAAGGTCTAAACCAGGACAAATGGGGAGTATGTACTTCCCTGATCATCAGCTATGAAATAGTAGTTTATAAGCCATGTTGGTGAAGTTTCTTTTGAGGTAACTGTTGATATTTGTTTTGCCTAAGAATAAAATATTAAAAACCATTGACTCTATCCAGAGATGAACAATCCTTGTACATTGTAAGATTATGATTTAAAACAGTATGATTTAAATTCAAGAATATAATAGGTTTAGTTTAAAATAGCAATCATTCATCCACTTAGTTTTGTTTAATAGTGAACATAATCATTTTGTTTTTATTAAAGAAAATCTAGGTAGCTTTTTTCCCCTTTATTGGCTATTTATCTTTTACATTTAATATACCATATTTGACAATAGATCACTACTACAATCAACTTGATACGTATATGTTTGACCAATGGGATTTTCTGTTATTCTACTTTCTTTCTTTTAAGTCAGCTCCCCTGGCTCAAGTATTTTTTAAAAGTGCATTTTTTTTCTTTTTTTTGTAACCTAGGCTTTTTGTGAAGTCTGGCATAGTTCTGCTGGCCCAGGTTTCTAAGGCAGGGGAAGCAGATGTATCTTTTAGTGAATTGGGCTGTAAGTTTGTAGTCGCTGTGAAATGGTATCCTTCAGCACAGTTATCTGTTAATTATTTCCTGTATAACTATCTTTTGCTTGGCTTCCTTTTTTTTTTCACAGACGGCATGAGTCAGAAGATAACAGGGCCCAAAAAGGACCCTATTGTTGAATGTTCTTAGATGTTGGAAGTGAACAGTATTCAGAAAGTGGCCCAAGTTTCAAGAGCACAGATGCAGAATGATTCAAAAGTGTGTCAGCCATGAGCTACACACAGCCTTGGAGTGAATCTTAATGTTCTTCTGGCAAAGTCCAGTCTGATGAATGGATGGATTTCATAGAAGTGTTGATTACCTAAAAGCCAGGAAAATTTTTTACCTTGGATTTCTATGTGTTTTCTTATTTGCTTCTACCAAAAAAAGAGAAAATATTGTTTTCATTGTTATATTCTTTTACTCTCCGTTTCCTTTGATTCTGTTAGTGAACTTTCATTAAGTGTTTGTAGACAAGCATGTTGATTACTGGGATGGTCTATGAATAAACTGAAGGAAGCTTGGCAAGCAGGACCTGGTGTGGTTGTGTTACTAGTTCAGGGAGCTTCAGATAGTTTCAGTGAACTTCCGGGAAGCTGTCTCCTTTATTTTGGTGAAGCAGCATTTACATTTATGTTGTGTTGTCTTAGTCCCTCAGTGGTGTCTGACCCTTTGTGACCCCACGGACTGTAGCCTGCCAGGCTCTCACTCATAGATGTTTGTGAAAGTGAAAGTAGCTCAGTCGTGTCCGACTCTTTGCGACCCCATGGACTATAGAGTCCATGGAATTCTCCAGGCCAGAATACTGGAATGGGCTGCCATTTCCTTCTCCAGGGGATCGTCCCAATCCAGGGATCAAACCCAGGTCTCCTGCATTGCAGGCGGATTCTTTACCGGCGGAGCTACAAGGGAAGCCCTTATAGATGTTTACGTTTAACTATAATTTACAAGTAGAATAGAATCTGGATGATGACCTTATTTGGAAAAAGTCCATAATATTCATCTTGTTATATATTTTTATTCTGTTATCAGTGATTAGAAATAAGGCAAAGGAATCTTACTTTCATTTTATTTTTGTAAGGACAGGACATTTGTAAGTTGGGAGGTATCATCTCCCATGTTAGGATGATCAGATAGCTCTCGCACATAATTTTACATGTTTAATTTTAAAATGTTTCTCACCCTTCCAAGATTTAATTTGGACATATTAATTATGAAAAGGGTAAGTTGTTTCATACCTGGAGATTTACCTGTCTGTAGGATCACAATTAACCAGCAAAACTAAGGATATACACCTATATTTCTAAAAGGGAAAATACAGTTTACAATGTTTAAATAAGAAAATACATGACTGATAGCAAGTGTTGTCTCATGTTCAAGTTAACTGTCATGTAAACAGGTCATGGTTAAGAGACACAATAAATAAATATTGCTTGGAAAATAATATCCTAGAAATATCTAATTAAGAATTAACTGTTAAACTGAATTGACTGATGATGAATGCAGATAATTAAGGAAAAAGCAAATGATACTCATTAAGAGCTATTTCTTATGTGTATGAAAAACGACAAATATCCAATAGCCAGACAATATGATATGCTTCCCTTATATTACGTGTGCAGTACAGTTTATTTTTTAGAGAATTTATTTCGAAGTACTATTTATGTTCTTAAGCGGAGTTGAATCATGTTTCTTAGTGAAAGCAGTTAGCTCAGATAGACTTTCCTTTTGTAGGGGGAAAAAAATCTCTTTATTTTGCTTGTTTTCATTTTGCCTCCATGGATGATGTTTTCACTACCCTTTACAGTTTCTCGACCTAGTTTTTACATTCCTGGAGGTGTCTTGGATGTGGTGAATAATAGTGTGGGCTTTGAGGGAATATAAGAGAGAAGAACTTAATTTTTCCTCTTTAAAATATGAAATTTAATTATCTTTATTCTTCATTGTTGCCAAAATATTTACATTGATTCCATTAGAAAGTATTTTACTTTTGTAGGATTTTCAGAATGTCAGATAGAATAGTCTTTCTTTACTACTTCTTAAGAAAGTATTAAAAAGACAAGGGGAAAAAAAAAACCATTTTCTTGATTAACATCGAGTGTGGTTGTTATAGCCTAAAAATACAGAAACTCGGGCCTTTCTTAACCAATTAATGACATTTATGAAGACATGTCTGTTGTCATTTACAAACAGGAGATAAGTCAGACTTATATATGAAAATCTAAAAATTTACAAATGGAACATTTGAGAGAACTATTCCCCCTACTTGAAAATAATCATTTGCTTTAAAAATAAAACCTCAGTTAATAAGACTTTTAATATTTATTCCCTGAAACCTTAAAAAATGAAAATGTTATTTACTTATAACTTTTTAGAAGTCTTATCTGTTTTGCAAAACGTGCTACAATTGAAGCAATGTTGGCCATATTTTAGGAGATACACATTTGGTTAATTTAATTCCTCTTAAAAAGTCAGGAATTTACAACCTAAAATTTTCTTGATAATTCAAGAAAATATATCTACTTTGCCTGAATCATGTAACTGATTCAAGAAAAGTTGGAGGTTTTTAAAATGTGGCTTGTTTAGATGGTCAGTCTATAGTCTACAAATTAAATATCCAGTTACTATGCCTTTCAAAACTTTATGCTATAGTAATATATCTCACACAGAATTTTTTAAAAAATGAAAATTTAGAGCTTACCTCAAATTCACAAAGAATTTAAATATTTTTAAGACTCTAAAATATATCCAACTTATACATAGCCCTCTCAAGTTACAGATGAGTTTGGAAGTGGGTGTGTTCCACCTTTAATGGAGTGTCTCTGGTTGTGATTCAGGCTTGAAAGGATTTTATTTTCCAGTAAAATTATACTTTATATTTTCTTTTTTACTCTTCCCTTGTGATGTAGTGGAAAGAGTACTGGATTGGAGGAAAAAGAGGCTTTGTGTTCTCGACTCACTTTGTGACTAACTAGCTGTGTGACCCTGGGTGAGTCACTCAATCTTAATGCCCTGTTTCCTTCTTTGGAAAATTATAGAGATAGAAGCATACAATTGCTCACATCTCTTTAAAGTTGCAAACTCTGGGACCAAGCAAATTTTCTATAAAGCCTTAAACATTTAGATCTGTGATAACTGAGTCAACTTTAAGACAAATATCTTAGTGATTCTAGTGTCCAAAGAGACATCATGTATTTGATATACAAGTTTCTAAGTCTAATTTCCCTCTAATGGCTGACAACCCATAAATTATAAACAATGCAGTCTAAAATCTTCAACAATTGTATTATTGGGGCTTATCTTATACAAGAAAGCTCATTCTTTGACAATAACTTTGATTCAAAGAATCATGTTATTAAGGGGCCACTTATGAATGCCAATAAAGATAAGTCTGCACAATGAGAAATAAAATAATTCTGGTGAGAATATGACATGTTTAAAGTCTATTTCCTCAGTTTCTTGGCATTGAGTGATGATGCCTGTTTTGTTCACAGTCAGATGTTCAAATCAGAATTTTGGATGCAGAAACTAATTTTAGTAGGTGGGGTGCAAATTTCTTATGAGTCCATGAATAGACTCTAATCCCAGCTGTTTCATTACAATTATAAAAATAAAATTGGCTGTGAATCATTCAAACTCTATTTAATGGATGTGAATAATTCAGTTTTGCCCCACTGAAATCTTTAAACTGTAAACCTATCTCAGATTCTTTATGCTCCTTCAGAGTTAATATCTCCAGCATTCTTACCTGGAGAATCTTGGACAGAGGAGCCTGGCAGGCTACCATCCATGGGGTTGCAAGAGTCGGACACAACCTAGCCACTCAACCACCACCACATTCATGTATGAATTACTTGCAGTATTAGTGGTCATGATGAAAAGGACCGTATTTGTACTCAGTCCCTGTGGGTTTCAGGAGAGGAGGTTGCCTCTAGGGTGGGGTTGATGATGAAAATGACAAATTAGGAAAGGTCTGTGAAAGAGAAAAGGACATCAAATTAGTGTTTGTTGACATTTTCTTTCCTATTAAAATATATACGTTCATTAGACATTTTGGAAAATATAAATAAGCAAAAGGAAGAAGATGACTACTCAACACTTTAATGTAATGTATCCCCCCCACACAAAAACATACACATACAAACATAGATTTGTATGTTTATTTTTAAGTAGCCTTCATTTTCACTTTATAATAAATTATAAACATTTTCTCATATTAGTGTATATTCTGCTGCATCAGATTTACTGACTTCATAGTACTTCATTATGTACTGTACTGGTTGTGCCAGAAAAGATGATTATTTATCCCTTGTTGCCAGACTTTTAAGTTACTTCCAATTTTTTCTATGGTAAATAGTGCTGCATTGAATATATTGTGACTACATAATTGTATCTTGCTTACAATTTTAAATTGTTCAAACTAGCTTCCCTAAAATCAGTTTCCTCTATGGGGTGACATGGTAGTGGAGTTAATGGCGAGTATAGGTTACTTTACCAGCCCTATGTGTATATGTATTCTTCGGAAATGGGAAACGTTTCACTCGTGAGAACTGCCTCAAAGTGGTAACTGGGAAATAACAAACCCCAACATTTCCTGTAAAAATTATTATGGGGGAAAAGTTAATATGAGAGTTTGAATAAGGTATACTTCTGAAGCACCAACAAAGATTTAGTGATCTAGTTCACTTTTACGATTGAAAGATTCCTTAGTCATCTTGACATTCAAAGAATATTTAAATAGGGTAATGTAATGAGTCTTACAAGGTAAATATATATATAGTATACATATATTATATTATACATATACATATATTTAACATATACATATATCCTATACTTAATATTTAAAGGGATTTTACTGTCTCCAAAAAGATTCTTAAAGTTAATTTGCTTTGGTGATCACATAGAGTTGATGCCAGCAACTACTCAGTAAGGTACTTGGCACACACACAAACTCTATTTTAAACTATTTGAATTTATTTTATTTTTCTCAAAGTTATTTATGTAGTTTAAGGTAAGGTAAGAATGAAACTCTGGTGTTAAAAGGAAGTGTAGAAAATCACTTTATTCTAAATCCCATTTTCATTTTCTTTTTCAATCATCTCACTGCTATATGCAAAGTTCTTTCAAAGACTAGAGACTGTATATGTATAGTTTGTGAAATTTTAGCAATATACTCTTTTGTTTGGGGTTTTTGAGTACATAATTGGTTGTATGTGAATTTAAATACATTAATACTCATTTAAGTTCAGGATTTATTTTCAAGGAACCAACATGTTTTGGGATTCTCAAATGGCACAGTGGTAAAGGATCTTCCTGCCAATGCAGGAGATGTAAGAGATGCGGGTTCAATCCCTGGGTCAGGAAGATCCCCTGTGGAAGGAAATGACAACCTGCTCCAGGATTCTTGCCTGGAAAATTCCATGGACAGAGGAACCTGGTAGGCTAGGTCCACAGGTCACAAAGAGTCAGACACAACTGAGCGACTGAGCATGAGCAACATGTGTTAAACCAAACCAACCTAGACTCAGACTTGAAAGAATTAGAAATCCAAAGTAAATGATAACTTTGTAGAATAATTCCCTGATATACTGGTCTTTAACTTTTTTTGTCCCATAGATAATAATTTAGCACCTACTTTGTTTCAGGAACCATGAAAGATCCTGTAAAGGGAATGGATATGAGTAAATTAGGGTTCTTACCTTCAGGTAATACACAATTATGTGTAGGTGATAAACTCTGAAATTTTTATTTTAGAAGGAAATCAGGAATCAATAGGATTTAGATCAAATATATTTAGACAGACCTTTAACTTGATTATCATCTATCACATTTTATATAGAATGGCTGGGAATGGGGTGGATAGGTGGGCAGAATTGTAGACTGATTAGATTCTACTCTACGAGACCCTAGTCTACTCTCAGTTCAGTTCAGTTCAGTCACTCAGTCGTGTCCAACTCTTTGCGACCCCATGAATCGCAGCACGCCAGGCCTCCCTGTCCATCACCAACTCCCGGAGTTCACCTAAACTCTTGTCCATCGAGTCAGTAATGCCATCCAGCCATCTCATCCTCTGTCGTCCCCTTCTCCTCCTGCCCCCAGTCCCTCCCAGCATCAGAGTCTTTTCCAATGAGTCAACTCTTCACATGAGGTGGCCAAAGTACTGGAGTTTCAGCTTTAGCATCATTCCTTCCAATGAACACCCAGGGCTGATCTCCTTTAGGATGGACTGGTTGGATCTCCTTGCAGTCCAAGGGACTCTCAAGAGTCTTCTCCAGCCCCACAGTTCAAAAGCATCCATTCTTCGGCGCTCAGCTTTCTTCACAGTCCAACTCTCACATCCATACATGACCACTGGAAAAACCGTAGCCTTGACTAGACAGACTTTTGTTGACAAAGTAATGTCTCTGCTTTTTAATATGCTATCTAGATTGATCATAGCTTTCCTTCTAAGGAGCAAGCATCTTTTAATATCATGGCTGCAGTCACCATCTGCAGTGATTTTGGAGTCCCCACCCCGCAAAAATCTTAGAACTCAACATTCAGAAAACTAAGATCTTGGCATCTGGTCCAGTCACTTCATGGCAAATAGATGGGGAAAGAATGGAAACAGTGAGGTGTATAGTGATTCACCTAAAATGTGATTCACCTGTAAAGTGATTCATGTGTATATATATAAAACTGAATATATATATATACACACACACACACACACACACACACTTTTTCAGATTCTTTTCCCTTATAGTTTATTACTAAGTGTTGAATATAGTTCCTTGGTCCTTGTTGATTATCTATTTTGTATATATAGTATATATGGGGCTTCCCTGGTGACTCAGATAGTAAAGAATCTACCTGCCATGCGGGAGACATGGGTTGGGTCCCTGGGTTGGGAAGAGTCCCTGGAGGAGGGCATAGCAACCCACTCTAGTATTCTTTCCTGGAGAATCCCCATGGACAGAGGAGTCTGGTGGACTGCAGTCCATGGGGTCACAAAGAATCAGACACAACTGAGTGACTAAGCAAAGCACATAGTGTACACACACACACACACACACACGCACGCACACACACGCACACATAGTGGTATGCATATGTTAATCCCAAATTAAATTTTTTTAAGAGAAGAAATTCTCTTTTCTTAATAAAGCCAGCAAGAAAAGTCTCTTGGAAGAGGTTTCTTATTGGTTGGTTCAAGAATGGTTGGGGTTTCAATAGATGGGCAAGGGATTACTAGGATGCAAGTATGCAGTAAACCAACAAACAAGTGCTTTGGTGTTTGGAGAACTTGAGGAGCAATCGAAGTCCAAAAGCTAAAACAACTCAAAGGTGAGCTTTATAATTCCGGCTTAAAATATAACATAGTAGGTGAGCCCTGCTCTAGAGTGACAGTTACTGTTTTGACATATATGAGATTAAATTTTAAGATCCTCTGTATGGCCAAATTATTTGTTAATTGATAGGATTCAGAAATTTGCAGAAACGTTCATACCTCAGTGATCTTATTATTTATACTTATAATAAACTCAAAGGAATGAATAAATTTTAGAGCAGAGTTGGGTTCTTTAAATCAGTCTGAAGTAAGAATTTAATAAATTCTTTAATTAGTATAAATAAGTAGCAGAAGCATCATTATACTTTATATATGTATAGTGTATATAGCATATATGTAAATTACTTGGATTCAAATATAAATTAAAAATAATTCTTCATACTCTACATCTATTCAAAAGAAATATAAATGAAAAAAAAATCTTGAAAACCTGTTTAAAGCATATGCCATACACACTGTACTAGTTTGACTGATTCATTATATATAAGAACTATTGTATTTTAGTTTTATTTATTGGTGTTCTGATTAATTCACTAATCATTTCTTTTAGCTTTAATCCTTTGGCTCATTTTCATGTCCTATTTAATGTATTTAGTCATTGAGAAAAAAGAAATTCTTGCCTGTGATATGTCACCTGTTGTTTAATGGCTCAAACTGTTACATATCTTAATACTGTATTACATTAAGTCATTTTAAAAGCATTGCTTTTCCTTTTGTTTAAATTTCTTACCGTTCCCGGGATATTGGTAGGGGGTTAATGGAAGTCTTAATTCAAATCTCCCAAGCTTCGAGGCTTTCAGTTTTTGTAAACAATTTGGATCTGAGAGATAGGTTTATGTCTTTTTACTTGTCTATTTACTGATTTAATGGTAATAAAAATCATAAGTTTTAAAATTTTCGTTGTAATAAGTATAAATTAAAATGCATTTTAAATCAACCACCATCCATTGTGTGATGATCACAGAATTTATGGCAGTTTTTAAAAAAACTCTCTGTAGCTAGATCATTATCTTTTAAAAGTAAACAAACTGTCTTCAATGCACTGATATTCCTTTATGAAAGATAAGCCTTTTAAGTTTTATATCTAGACTGTTTCTAAGAGATTCTTTCTATACTCACAGGACTGTGAACTCTAATCATGACTTAATCAATCTCACTTGGTTCATAATTGCTAACCCCAAACCATAGGTGGGTAAAAGCTCTGAAAGAGGTAAAGTCGTAATACAGTTGGATTCTACACTTGGACCCATGAGCTTAGATTCATAAATTATCCATCTTTGTGACCAGACCAAACTAGTTCTCCCATTTTGTGACTAGACACTGACTGCACTATTCAGGTTCAGTCAGATGTCTTAACTGTTCTGTATTTAATGAATCAGATGAGTTTTAAACATGGCTTTGAGTTGGGATTCATGTGGACTTGATCTCTAAGGACTAGTTTCCAGTCCTTTTGATTTTAATGGATGAATTTCATTGCAGTGTTAGGATTTTTGTGATATTCTCTGGATGTGAAATTGAGATCCACTGAAGTACTTGTGCATGTGTGTGTGTGTGTGTGTGTGTGTTTCTGAGGTTTTTCCTCTGAAAGCCAAGGGGTATTTGGACAAGTTTGGAACACAATACAGCAGTGATATGATAGAAACAGCAAATACCAGATTTTATAATTTATTCCTTTGTGAATTTTTTTCACTTAATAGATTGTGGGCTCCTGAGAGAGAAGGGCTATGGCATTTTTATATTTTTGTTTCTCATCAGCCCTGACATATTGCTCATCTCATAGAAGGTCTAGAGTCAATACATATTTAATTGAGTAGACTTCTATGAGGATATATGTACTTTTTTAAAATTTGAAAAAAGAAAGTCAAAGTGAAGTCACTCAGTCGTGTCCAACTCTTTGCGACCCCATGGACTGTAGCCTACCAGGCTTCTCCGTCCATGGGATTTTCCAGGCAAGAATACTAAACCACCTTTTTAATTTCTGTGTGAGACTGCAATACTGCTTATATAATTTCCTACCATTAAGTTTATAATTACAGACATTAATATTTAAGTATCCTTTTTAGGACAAAAGGATTAGTTATTACTTATATATATATTTTCACAATAGCCTTTAAGTATTTGGTGAGCTGTTTACTCTGAGTCAAAAAAATAATAAAAATATACCAGTTTGGGGTTTACATTAAAAATTGAGCTTTCTTGGACCATTTAAAGTATGAACAGTTTTCTGATTTATCTGGTGAAATAGAGATTTCTCAGGGTTGACAGACTTTTTTGATATAGCAATCTGCCAATGTGTTTCTAGGTTTAAGAGTTCCAGTAAAACCTGTTTATCTTTATTTTTAATTCACTTATCCAAAATGTATTTACTTTGTGTAAATTCTTTTTTTAAATGATGACTCTAAATTACATTTTGGTTGAAATCATCAATCTTGTGCACAGTTAATGGTTTTATAGAGCATGAGGAATTGAACACTGAAGAAAGTTTCATTGTTCTCCACTGTTCCCTGTAAAGAAGGGAAACATTGCATACTGGGTTCAAAATAAGAGGGAATGGGCAATGGGATCCTTTATTTCAGTAATTTTATGATCAAGTCAGGGGATCAAAGGCTTATAAGACTACAAAATGTGATATGAGGAAGAGAAGGATATTATAGATGTTATTCCTTGAACATGGAACATCCCATTTACTAGAGACAAAACCTGGAAAGGAGAGTTTGAAAGCTTTTGTGAACTCAGGAATACATGTGTAGTTTGTACTAAAAACTTAATATCATCTCAATTTTCTTGCTTAGAAGAAATGAATAAAAGTATGAGTTGTGTCTGTGGAATTGAAATTTATAAAGTCATAGAGCTTTGTTCTTCAAATGGAGTTCTTTGTTTTCTTGACCTTTGTAATCTGGGGAGAAGAGTGAGGAGGGGTATAACTGTAATGCAAGAGAAAGCTGGTGATTTACTCTATTCTTAGCCCTGATGGTGTTGAATTTTGCCTAACTATAGTATTCCTCTGGTACCAGATTCATTGCCTTTCAGGGTTGGCATCCTGCAGATAGGAAGGATTCATGAAGAAGTAGTCAAAATCAAGAAACTCTTCTGCTGCAGTCTTGCTCTGTACAGTTAGTTATTTTTGTCTGGGTGGTTTACAGAGATATAACTCCTTCAATCATCTAAATGTGATGTAGTAAAAGTCATTTGCAGGAAGTGAAACTGTACTTGGTTACTTTTTTTCACTCAAAGGCTAATGTGATTAGCTCTAAAACATTTGTTCATCTTTTTATTCAGTATCTGAACTATGCCCATGGAAGACATATGGATTTAAATAGTACTTGGCTTACCATCTGCTGATAAGGGAAAGTGAGATGCTAAATCAGAGTGGCAGGAAAGTCTATTTCAGTAGAAGCTATTTCGATCTGAAATACTGTAGGCAATCTTACAGAGTATTTTAATTGGGATTATATTGGTGTGTGTTAGTAAAAGGAGTATATATGCTGGTATGGCTCAACTTAGATAATTATTAAATTTGTTTAGAGATGTAGGGCAGGGCAAAATTTTGATCCCATTAATTGTAGCCATTTTTCCCCTAAAATAGTCATTTGTGAAAAAACCTTTCTGATTTATTCTTTTGAGAGCAATGGTACATTGTGTATGTCATACCAGAAATCAGAACTTAAAACATCAGCTTATCAGATAAATTAATTAGATATTAAACAATTTATTCTTTTAATACATGCTTATTTGTTGAATATTTTATTGCAAACTGCATTTTTATAAACCCAGTTTAACCTTGGGGAGATTAGAAGAAGAAAACAGAATATCTGTTTTAAAATGCTGAAATATAATGCTGAGAAATCTGTAATTATGCCAAATGTATAAGAGATGCGGGTTCGATCCCTTGGTCGGAAAGATCCCCTGAAGGAGGGCATGGCAACCCTCTCCAATATTTTTGCCTGGAGAAGAGGAGCCTGGTGGGCTCCACAGACATACAAAGGAGCCTGGCGGGCTACAGTCCATAGGGTTGCAGAGCGGACATAACCAAAGCGACGTAGCATGCACGCACATGCAAGCACGTATGTTTCAGGGTAAATTTTTGAGAATCTGAAGTCATCTAGGCATTAAGAATTCGATGAAATACGGTATAGTTTGAATCATGTATAAATACGTGCATAAACCTGTATGTGTGTTTATATATTATACATGTTTATAATCTTGATTAACTCTTAAACCATGTCCATTTTTGTTTCTCAAGTTAATCTGTCATTCTTTTATAATACATGTGTTTGGAAAATCACTTTTTGTTGAATTGATACATGGTTTCTGCCTCCTGAGAGGAAGTACAGTAAAAGGGTACTTCACTATGTCCAGGAATTATGCCAGTCGCCTTCACAGGCATAATCTCAGTTAATTCTCTGAACAACACTGTAATGCCGAACAGCTGCAACTTTATTTACAAGAAGGTGCAAAGGTATAGAGAAGTTGAGTAAGTTGCCCCAAAATAACACAGTTAGTCAAGTTTGGAGGTTTTGTCCTTTGTGCATTGGGCTCAGTGCTCAGGCCAAGATGAATAAAAGTCCTTGACCTTGAACAAAGTCTGTGAGATGACGGAAGCATAATGGGATGATGTTATTTTTTCTGGCTGCATCATGCAGGATTTTTAGTTGCCTGACCAGGGAGCAAACCTGTGCCACCTGCATTGATTGGGAACATGGAGTCTTAACCATTAGACTGCCAGGGAAGTCCCAAAACAGGATGATTTTTAATGCAAAGTGTAGCAGCAGAGAAGGCGGTACTGTTTGCAGCAGTTATTTTGGTCTGAGACAAGACAAAGACACACTGGAGATGATGCCTGAGCTGAATTTTGATTTGATGAACAAGACGGAACAAGAGGCCAGGGAATCACAGCAGGAGCCTGGTGTGGGAGTCCTGAACTTGAGTCTGAGCAGTTTATCTCAAGCAGCACTTTACAGTCTAGTAGGAACTTGCCACACATTTATGGAGCACCTGAAGTGCCACTTATTTGAACTGAAATATGCACAGCAGATTCCTAAGACTGGATGTGAAAAAAGATCAATATTAAAATTATCATATGATACAATTTTATATTAATTACATTTTGAAATATCAGTATTTAAAATATATTTACTCCAATAGATATGCGTAATAATTTTGCTTTGATTCATTTAATTTGACTCACAGATTTAATAAAAAAGAGATGGTTAAGTGGCTTGGAAACTTTAGCATTTTTGCAAAGTGTTACTTCTGTTGATACTGTTTTGTTGGTGTGTTTGAGTTATTGACAGATTTTGGGTACACTGGTCTTTTTAAGAAATTTTTGGGCACCTCACCAATTTATTTCCACAGGAAAATATGAGTGAGGTCCTGAAATCTTATATATAATGCATCATTTCTTAGAACTGTTTTTTTTAATTTAGAAACTTCGCATCCAGTTTCTTGCAGGTACATTTATGGTTTTTAAGATATTTAAGACTATTTTCTACTTTGAAATAATTGCTCTTTTGAACTTAAATATTTTCTAAACTTTTTTTTTTGCAAAAGTATATATTTTTCAAGACGTGGAACCTCAGAAATTTCTGTTTTACTTTGTTTGGTACCAACTGTCATCCTCACCCCCGCCTGGCACCCACCGGCAGCTCAGATGGTAAAGAATCTGCCTGCAGTGCAGCAGACCGGGATTTGATCCCTGGATCAGGAAGATCCCCTGGAGAAGGGAATGACAACCTACTCCAGTATTCTTGCTTGGAGAATTCCATGGACAGAGGAGACTGGCAGGCTACAGTCTATGGGGTACAAGGAATCAGACATGACTGAGTGACTAACACACATAAATTTATTACATGGAAATTTAGTACATTAATTTTCTTTACTAAGGACTCATAAGGATTAATTGAGAAATCTCAAACAGTCTGTAAACCCCAGATCTTACTGGGGTTGGCAAAATACAGGTCAGCACTGCAGATTCTACCAAGAAGCTTTCCTTCCTTAAATTACAGGATGCAGCTTTATACTGAATGAAGTCCATTCAATTGACTTTGTGAAGTTCCACAGCTATGTTTGGGCCTTAGACACAGAAAGTGTTTCTCAAAAGCGGTTGTTATATTTTGTAACTGTTCACTCTTAGAAAGACCACAGTTAGGGTTAGCAGCACATTATTGTCGTTGATTTATTACAGACTAACCCAGAATTACTGATGAGTAAATGTCCTTTTTGTATATCAGAGAAAAGTGTTCTCCTATCTTTTTAAGTGAGAAAAAACCAGGTTTCCATGTCAGTATTTGAATGTTGGTGATAGCAAATGGCCCAGTAAATGCTTTTCCTATTTTTCCCTCTCTTTCTTTCCCATCCCCAGTCTTCCTTTCATTCCCTTCTTTTAGCTAATGTCTTGAGTATAATTCTATAACTACCTAGAAAGTCTCTTTGCAAAGGAATGATTTGAAACCCAGCATCAGAGAGGAAATAAAGCCTAGCCTCTTAGAACTAGGAGATCATTGATTCCAGTCTTTTCATCTCTACCGCATCATGAACACTTGGAAGAGGAGTTATTTCACTCTGCTCTCCAGTCATCCTGAGAGAGTTGCAGGAAGTACAGGGAATCATATCCACTTTGTGGATTCTACAGTGGAAACAGAAATGGAGCCAGTTCACATGAGAAGTCCACCTTGGCAGTGAGAGGTATCTGGCACACACTCCTCTACTGTCCATATTATATAGGTGTGACCTGGTGGGTGGTACCTTTCTTAGCCAGGCTACTTGTCTCAGGGATTTGGAAGAGACGTTATCAACGCAGTTAGAACTTTAAGTCACTGTACCAGTGTTCCAAATTCTCTTTCTTGTATTTGCTTTGAATATGTTTCTGAATATATAGGAAGACTTTGTCTTGGATGTGTGTGTGTGTGTGTGTGTGTGTGCTCACAGTCAGTTGTGTCTGACTCTTTGTGACCCCCTGGACTATAGCCCACCAGGCGCCTCTGTCCATAGGATTTTACAGGCAAGAATACTGGAGCAGGTTGCCATTCCCTTCTCCAGGGTATCTGCCTGACCCAGAGATCAAACTTGGGTCTCTCGTGTCTCCTGCCTTGGCAGTCGGGTTCTTTACCACCAGCGCCACCTGGGAAGCTCTTGTCTTGGATAGAAAGTTTTATTTATTTTTTTTAACTGAGCAACTTCCATCACTATTATAGAGAGTATTCTCAAAGATACCGTGTTTATAGATTCTTCCAGGCTCCATTCCTCGAAGTGTAATTTCTGTGTCAGAGGATATGCACATGAACACATGGGCAGGTAATGCTGGATTAGTCTCTTGTTTCTGATAGCAGCAGATGGTTGTGTCTGTTCAGAATTTTGCTAGATCAGAATGGCATTGAAGATAGGAATGAAGAATCAATGGGTGGGAAAAAACGTGTGCAAGTAAGAATTCTTGTACTCACTTTTTCAGTTATGCTGATGTTTTAGTCCCTTGATGCCATTTATCAGAGCTACTTCTTTTCATCATGTGGTGAATCATTTTATCCCTTGATCTCTCTGTCTTTAGAACAAGTATATTTTGGGTTTGACTGATAGCATATGACTTGACAGTGTCAACCAGCCTTTTCTTTCAAAGGTGCAAACTGCTACAGTTGTTAAGAATATTTAGGAACAAAAAAATGTAAATTTTTTCAGATGAGTAAGATTTGCAGACGGATTTAAGGTAAAAAGTGGAAATGCAAATGCTGCAAATATACTTAAGTTATGGAAAGATTATCACAGTTATCTTATCAGATGTCAGAGCAATGGCATTGTCTTAGTTTCTCAATTTTTCCTTCTGTTTTTCATCGTATTTTTTTTCTTTCATAGAACAGTGTGAGGGATTTAGAGGTACTAGCCATTTTTAGCTACTTATTTTTGGAAAAGTTTTGATTTTTAACTAAACCTGGGTACATTGGAAGTGTATGACTAGCCCCGATTTTATTATCACTTCCGTAGCTGTCTTACATTTTTACAGATAGTCAGAGGCCCACATTGTGGTGACTTGAAGAGTCATCATCCCTATTTGGAAGAATGAGTGGCAAAAGTGATGACATTCTGTTTCTTCTCACTGTTTTCTGATTTCTGGAGCACTGCCATTCTCCACATTTCCTCTGGCCCTAAGAATGCCAGCTGGCTATTTGCAAAAAGAAGAGGAAAGAAAGAAATGCAAAAACAACAACAAGAACCCAGAAACCATGGCTTAGGGAACCTGGATGCAACCCTCCCTGAGTGCCCAGTAGCCTGGAGCTCATTGGCCAAGCTGTTTCTGCTGTTTTGATACTCTGCGCACCTGGATCCTGGCCATTTTCTATTCTGCCAACTGGCCTTGGGCGATTGATCAACTGTTCTCCTTACTTCAGGCTTGGAGAAGCAGAAGTGTAGTTTCTCTCCGTAGTTCTGACCTCCCTGCTTTGGAGAAGTCTTGTTGGAGACTTCCAGCCTGTCTAGATTGCTTCCACGTAGCTTTTCTGATCGTCTCCTAAGACCTCAAACAAAGGGGCTGCATGACATGTAAACAGATAGACACATATGCACATAAATATGCACACACAAGCTTGTGTAAATAGTTGTATGGTTAGATATGAATGGGCACAATGCACTGTGTCATTTGGCTTTAGGATAGCATTTGACCATGCATTTGTCCACCTGTGTGTCGTTGTGGAGGTATACCTCAAGGGAAAATTAAATTGCGAGGTAGACAGTGTTACTCACACGTGGACTTAGAAATTCTTTCCCTTTGAAGTTTCAAGTTAATTTTTTTCATTTCTTTTAATTTGGCGTGATAAAAAAAAAATGTTGTCCTTTGGTGAAATCAAAATTATGGAGCATATGATGCTTTTCATTTTTTGGAGCTTTTTTTTTTTAATGTACTGAATATGTGTATGAAATGGTACTGTGAATTACCTCAATAGCTTTTGCTCGTAGGATCATTTTCTCAGCCAGCTCACCTTGGAAAGACACCTTCTGCAATTTCCACTGAATTACAGAAGCCGAGACAATCGGTGGAATTTTTTCTTTTCGTTTTGATTTACTCTGTGCTACTTTGCTTTGTAGTACTTTGGCGAGCTCACTGACATATGTATGAAAGCACAGGCTCATGAAATGGAAAATAAAATCAAAACAGGAAACTCTAGTATGTTTTGTAATAAAGAAAACAAGAAAAAAATGCATTATCATTTTTTCCAATGCAGTTAAATCAAGAGACCGCTGATATTAACATTTATCTAATTAGTGTCCCTGCGGCGTAAACCATCCTTCATCTTCATCCACTTCTTTTGACAGGTGTGTATGCTGTCAGACTTGACCAGCAGAATACACAGTTGGGATTTTGAAAATAGACTTTGCATCTTGTAGGCCAGCCTGCTAAAAGATAGTGTTGGAAGAACCACTTGTGAGCGCCTTGTGAACTTAAAAAGAAAAACACCTGTGCTGTCAGCGGCACTGCTTCCAGTCAACAAACAGTTCACATTGTTATGTGCCATTTAACTGCTCTCTCTCTGTCGGCAGGAGTCCTTGTTTCACACCTGAGGGTTGTCAGGTCAGAAGTCAGAATAAAACCCCAAAGTCTCTAACTTGAATTTCAACAGTGAATGAAGATGAGGATTTTTTTTTTCCTCAAGCCAATTTTGCGATTCTGTGTATACCCAGGAGTCTCATATACCCATGTGGCAATACCGTGTTAAACATTATTTTTCCATAAGAATCTTCCTGTCACTCAGCCATATTCTAGAAACGTGGATGTTTATTAAAAATCTCTGTTTATGTATTATAGAGTATGTAGAAATGTTTGACTGTTTTTGGTATGACCCTGTTGTTAACATTCAAGGGTATGTGCCATTATTTAGAAACCTATAAAAGTTACATCCATTGGGGTTAATGTTCAAAACCTACAATGGATGTAGACAGTGGTCAGAGAAATATCCTTCTTCAAAAGGACAGACCTATCTCATCAGTTCCTGTATGTGGCCTCTTGCTGTAGCAAATCGTGTTCCTCTTATCCGAGCCTGCTGCAGGAATGGACAGAAATCTGTCCATTCAATGTTGGGGTCCCAACATTGTGAGGGAGTTGGTTGAATTCAGCATTTTAGCACCCAAAACTGGAAAGGGATAATTGATGGCCCATACGGTACGTGTGTAATGGGTATTATCAGCTGTTTAAACATACACCAGTTATTTTCAAGCTTTCCAAACCCATCTGTCACCATATTGTCCAGTCACATGAAATAAATTGTCATTTCTCTCTGTATAAACTGATACGGTCCTAATTGATTTCTGCTTCAAACTTTTGTATAAATAGACTTTCCATCATCAGGCTCTATTGTTTATTTGTTTCTGCTGTTGTTTCCCCTACCAGTCATTTATTGCAAAATTTTTGCATGTTTAAAAAAGGAGAAAAAAAAAAAAAGCAGGTGTAGCTAGATGGCCACACCATTAAAAAGAAAGTGTTAAAGACAGTAGATCCGGGGTTTAAAAGCACCTTGTAAAAACGACAGCATAGTTTCTTTTCTAACGCGTATAGTTGAGTCAAGAAAATCATAGTACATCTTCATTGTAAATCCAAACAAGGGTCTCATAGTGTCTCACTTAATCAGTGATATTTTCCTGTTTTCTTCTTCACAGTGTAAGGTGTGATTTAACATAAGTTCCTGGGCCTTTTAGCAATGTTGGCAGGCTTCATTCGTAACTGGGGAGGATAGGCGAGAGCTATGAGCACTTCTCTCTGCGAGAATGCGTAGGATGCTTCTGGTTCTCTAGAGAATTCTGTGGGGGCATTAGGGGCTGTGTAACTGAAGAGGAAAGTGCACTTTTTTTTTTTTTTCCAGCGGTGGTAAAAGCAGATTTCTTGGTAACCGATTGATTCTCTGGTTCCTGAGCATGTTTTACCTCTGGCAATGTTAAATAGACCCAAGATTGCATTGGTTCCCCTAGGAGAGATACACTCCAGAAATACCCATTATCATTGCATGAGTTATCATAACACCTAATACCTCAGCTGGAGTTTAAGCGTTATGACAGTTCAGGGACTACAGTGAGTACAGGAAAGACTTGGGAGGGCCTGTGAATACAAGTTTAAAAATCACGTGGTTGGCTCCCATAGAAGATTTAAATTGCTACAGTAAACGCCTATGGTCACTTGAAAGTCTTAGATTTTCCAAGGAAATTAATGAACAAAGAGTATATCATTCTTCAGTTTCTGTGAGTTTTCTTCTCTCTCTTTTGCATTTGCATAAGAGGAAATGAAACAGTACAAAATTTTAATTCTGCCCGCCCCCCTTCAGCTAAACCACCGGTTTACTGATTATCAGAGGAGACTTTTATATTATGTTTTGAGCTCAGTTCCCTGGCTGCAATTCACTCAACCTTGACGTAAATCTGAAATAAGTACTTTGTAAGGGGTTAGCCTTTTGTGCTGGGTGTGTGAGAAATCTTGCTGGACCAGGTTGGTCACAGAGAGCAGTGTCAAGTTGCCTTTCCTGAGGGGTGACTAAGAAGCAACAGGAAAGTAGGGGGGAAATCTGCCAAAGCACACCCTTACCCTCCCCCTTCCAAAAGGTTTATTGTCCACCTTTGAAGGACTCCCAGTCCAGTTTCATGATAAGCATGCATTGGGTGGTTATTTTTTCTTTTTCAAGAATTATCCAGTCATTGCTAGTGGGTACAGTGCGTCAGTACAGTAGACAAGAGTTTCATTCACAGAACCCACATTTTTATGTGGTGCTTGTTGAGGCTGGTTGCCTTTCCTTTAATCCATTTGATCGTGCTATTTGCCTTAGGTGATCAGCAACCTTTAATGTAAATCCTAGCCAATCTAATAAAACTAATGGAAAGAGGGGAAAAAAAAAAATGCATGAGCGCACACACAGGAACCGTAGGCATGCCTTCATTGTTTATGTCTGTGTTGTCCTAGAGCGTAGATAAATTATATATCTCCTCCCCACCTTTGAAACAGCTGCTCTTCTTCTCTTTTAATTTTTGTTAAAGGAAGTACATTCTGTTGTCTAGAAAGAGAAGTATATTTTCTTATCAGTGCACTGCCTCGAACTTAGAAACTTTTAAAAACATTCAAAATTTTGTTTAGTCCTGAATAGGGTCCATTTCCAGTTAGCCTGAAAGTTGTTTTAAATAAATCATGTTCCTAAAATCCAACCGAAAAATACTTTTCCCCTTCTATAAACTGCAGTACAGCTTTGGTGAAGCATTTTTTTTTTTGGCAGTCACACTGACTGACCAAAAAAGTCTCAGCTCTTTTTGGATAAAGAGAAGAGGGAATAATGCTTTGCTAAGTCCAATTACAGATTTCTATTAAGCACCAACACCAAAAAAAAAAAGATTTTTAGTAAGAAACTTAAAAAAATATATATCAAAAATATCCCCCCAAAAGAACTATGACAAGAGTATTGATAAATAGCCATGTTCTTTCTCCATCAGAAAAGTCAGAGTCAAAGGGATATTGAGAACTTAAAAATACAGGGAATGGTCTCTCTGTTTCATATAAATACTTTTAAAACATTCTGCTGAGTTAGGATTTTCATTTTTAATATCATTGAGTTACTTTAAAAATCATAATTTTTGTTAGGAGCATGAATTTTACCTGTTTGCAAAAAAAAGTACCTCTCATAATTACCTTCTTTGAACCTTTATTATTCTATCAACTATTTTTTTTTTCCCTTTTGGTCCACATTGCTAGAGTCTTGATGTATTGTCATAGCTTGTTACTCAGGGAACTCTTACACAACCACTAAAAGCATTTAAATCCTTTTTTGTCATTACGTTTTGAAAAATATTTTAGGATTTGTTGATCAAGATCTGCAAGTGGTTAAGGCACTTGGCTTCCTTTCCCTCAGCAAGCTTGGTTGAGGTTGATAACCACCAGCTATTTTTTTTTTTTTTTGCTAGCAATTGGAGACCTTCTTTTTAGATGGTATATATACTTTCAGTATTTCAGGATGTGCCTGGGAGTATTGTTTAGGGTGATCAGAACAGGTTACGTACTTTTCCTTGTATTTCTTGCTTTCCTCCTTCAGTAGCTGTGCGTGATTTGAGCCAGTAACTTAAAGATGTATGTTGGGTGTGGTTGGATCTTGAGACATTATTCGTGTTATCCTTGTCACCTGTAGGAAGTTTCATTTAATCCATTTTACTTGCATGGTCACCAAGGATAAAATTTTATTTTCATTACTTACTTTTGTTTTTTATATGCCTTCAAAATTGCACCCCATTTTGCTACTGGAGTTCTGCAGTAAGGAAAAAATAAAAACAGGATGAAGTTGAGAACAAAATATCACCTTTCCTCCGATACAGCTGATATAGAAGAATGTGGCTTGTCCTGTATTATTATTCAGACAGGCTTCCTAAAGTTGAACCACATGGCTTTGTACAAGTAGCAAGTGCTGTGTGTGTGAGTGTGCCAGGCATCACAGGCTTTATATATAAATAACCAAGATAAACCCCTGCCTTCATGGTCTTTTTAGTGTAATAGGGAGGATTAGCCATCATGCAAATGACTAGAATATAGGTTAATATTTGGTAAGTGTCAAAAGTGAATAATAAGCATTTCAAAAATAGATCTAACATTCACACTTATCTCACTTTGCACCATTTGGAGTTCTGTTTATAAAATGTTTTGAAACATTCAGATAGGAAAAAGTTGTGTTACTACAAAGAAATCATAGCATTGATTAATGTTAATGTTACTTTCGTCTTTATGAAAATAAAACTGCCTTTTGTCCCCTGAGTTTTAGTAGATGTATTAGAGGTGATAAGGAAAGGGAATGTCATTGTCAAAATGGTAAGGAAGTTTAGATTCCATCTTTTTAAAAAAATTTTTATTGGAGTATCGTTGACTTACAATGTAGTTCATTTCAGGTGTACAGCAAAGTGAAATCAGTTATATCCTTCTTCTTTACCTCCTAAAAGCAAGCTTTCTGCATTTGGGCTGAGGCCTTTTTTTTTTTTTGGTGTTACCAACTCAGCAGGGACTTTCTGTCTGCTAAGCTGATGTTTCTTAATATTTCTCCAGTCAAAAGGGGAGGGAAAATAATTACTTGTTTCCTCACCAAGCTGTCTGCCAGGTAGCATTGTGAAAACACAAATATGCATATCTCTTTGGGGCATTTGTCCAGTCTAGTTTCTAAAAGACCCCTAAGTTCTGCCCAGAGCTGATAAAAGTAAAGTTTATAACTTAACAGGCACTTTACACCAGTTTACAAATTATTTTACCCACTCACAGTTGTCAACGTTTCTTTTAACTTTCCTTACAGTGCATGTAATTTTGCATTTGGGACTTCCCTAAAATGGATTCAGCAGCAATTCCCTGGAATGTTCAAAATAGTTCAAGGCACAGAGTAACCTAGATATTTAAACGGCCCCTTTACACCTTAGCAACGTGGTTGTCATGATTTTATGAAAACAGTCTTTGTTTCTTTTCTCTGCTAACTCCTGGCTTTAGTCAGCAAAGATTCCTCTGCCTCATTAATGTTGTAAGGACTCTAAATAAAATTTTTCTCCCTGGACTGCTTTTGGAACAGGCCAGATATTGATCGCTGATTTTAGCGCTTATATTTTTCTGACCTGTTTTATAGTTGTGGGAAGTAGCCTTGGTAGATTTTGAATGCCCACAGTAATCCTTTTTCTATCTTTGGGAAATGATTTGTATAAGTATAAACTATTACTGAAAGAATTGTATAAAAAGACTTAAAAGGCTGCTTATCCATCACGGGCTGTTATGTAAAAGCAACAGTTTGATGATTCAGTTTTATATTAAGGATACACATGGTGGGGGGGTATTGCACTTAAAACACAACTGTAAGGAATTTGAACTTTATAAGAAATTGAAATTTTTTGAGTGTTTGGAAATTGATGCCAAATTTTATTTATAAACATGGCATTACCCTAAAAATGATGTCCTCTTATGGTTCAAATAGCTTGATGCTACATTTTTGCACACATTCAGTAAACACATCAGTACCTACTAAGAGCAAGACTTTAGGCTGGGTACTGGCTAGTTGGGAGTAGACCTGGTAGAAATAGCCCTACTCTTTAGGTAGTTACTTTGTTTTTGTATATCTGAACATTTAAGGCTAATAAACATAAAATATTTGTGGTGCTTAAGGCTTAATAATAAGTCAGAATAAGCTCACACCTACTTAAGTCTTATTATAGCCCTAAAATTGACACTGTATGAATTGAGTGTTATCCGAAGAATCATTCAATATGAAGATGAATGTCGAGATTTAAAATGCTAAAGCCTGGTTTTAGAAGACCAGTGAGTAACATCTTCTCACTTGTGCATCAGTACTCTGAGTGCTGCTGGGTAACATATTGATATGCAGATACCAAGCAAGGATGATAATAAATATGGTATTTTTATTCATATTAATAAACTTGTGTAAAATAAATGGCTCAAACATCTTCATAGGATTTCAAAATGGATTTTGTCATTCATAAATATTAATACATTTTGCAATGCTGAAGCATTAACATGAAAGAGTAAAAGCAAGCTTTATCTTGAGATTTTTATAGTGTTTAGTAGATTTTAAGACACGGGTATAATTCAAATAAAGCTCAAGCTCCTGTAAGGGCAACTAAAGACCACAGGTATTCTAGCAGGAATGTTACCCTTCAAATTAAATCTTTAATTTGGAGTGTCTGTAAAAAACAATTATTTTTTAAATCTCACCTCCCTGTCTTTTTTCTTAAAAAAAAAAAAATATATATATATATATATACACACACACATATATATAAGCATTCCTAAGATTCTTGATCTTTTCTAGTACCAGCATTTGTTTTTACGTTAGCAAGGTGCTTTCATGTATCTAGCAGGTTTGATTCTAGATAATTGGATAATCCTAAAAGCACATGCAATCCATCATAAAAATAAACTGTTACAGAAATTTATTTTTTTACAGATTTGCAAAATCTTAAATGTACAGAACCCCATTGACTAGATGGTAAGAAAAAAAAATGACTAAGTATAGGCCAGTAATGGAGGAGTTTAAATCAATGAAGTGAATCTCATGCTATCACCAGTATATCTCATACTTAATTGCTAAAATGCTTTGCAGCAGTGAGAAATACTGAGGAACAAGGCTCCCTATGCCAGACTTTAACTTTGGATTCCATGTAAGTCTGGTGCCAGGGTACCTAAGTGGATCTGGTCTCTGCTCTAGGGTCCAGTTTTCTCTGTGCATATGTGTGTGTGTGTGTGTGTGTGTGTGTGTATTAGTCACTCAGTTGTGTCTGACTCTTTGCAATCCCATGGACTGCAGCCCTCCAGGTTCCTCTGTCCATGGGTTTCTCCAGGCAAGAATACTGGATTGGGTTTCCAATTCCTTCTCCAGGAGAATCTTCCTGACCCAGGGATTCAATCCGGGTCTCCCCCAGTTTGCAGGCAAATTCTTTACAGTCTGAGCCACCAGGGAAGAGCTGAAATAGCTGGATTTAAACATTGAGCTGCCATTGTTTCCTCTCCTTGTTTTTAGTTCAATTCAGTCTTTCAGTTGTGTCCAACTTTTTACGACCCCATGGACTGCAGGCTTCCGGCTTCCCTGTCCATCACCAACTCCCAAAGCTTACTCAAACTCATGTCCATCAAGTTGGTGATTCCATCCAACCATCTCATCCTCTGTCATCCCTTTCTCCTCCCGCCTTCAATCATTCCCAGTATCAGGGTCTTTTCAAATGAGTCAGTTCTTCACATCAGGTGGCCAAAAGTTTTGGAGTTTTAGCTTCAGCATCAGCCCTTCCAGTGAATATTCAGGACTGATTTCCTTTAGGATTGACTGGTTTGGTCTTCTTGTTTACTGATTTCCATTTATAATAATCTAAAATTTCAAGAGCTTTCATTAGAAGCCAATCAGTTCAGTTCAGTTCAGTAGCTCAGTCGTGTCTGACTCTTTGCGACCCCATGAATCGCAACACGCCAGGCCTCCCTGTCCATCACCAACTCCCGGAGTATACTCAGACTCATGTCCATCGAGTCAGTAATGCCATCCAGCCATCTCATCCTCTGTCGTCCCCTTCTCCTCCTGCCCCTGATCCCTCCCAGCATCAGAGTCTT
>NW_011495050.1:6352223-6416239 GCF_000754665.1 Bison bison bison
GCCATCCAGCCATCTCATCCTCTGTCGTCCCCTTCTCCTCCTGCCCCTGATCCCTCCCAGCATCAGAGTCTTTTCCAATGAGTCAACTCTTCGCATGAGGTGGCCAAAGTACTGGAGTTTCAGCTTTAGCATCATTCCTTCCAAAGAAATCCCAGGGCTGATCTCCTTCAGAATGGACTGGTTGGATCTCCTTGCAGTCCAAGGGACTCTCAAGAGTCTTCTCCAACACCACAGTTCAAAGGCATCAATTCTTCGGTGCTCAGCTTTCTTCACAGTCCAACTCTCACATCCATACATGACCACTGGAAAAATCATAGCCTTGACTAGACGAACCTTTGTTGGCAAAGTAATGTCTCTGCTTTTGAAAATGCTATCTAGGGTGGTCATAACTTTTCTTCCAAGGAGTAAGTGTCTTTTAATTTCATGGCTGCAGTCACCATCTGCAGTGATTTTGAAGCCAATAGTAGATTTTATTTTATGAGCCTTTCTCAACGTTAGCAATGAATGACTGCTGTCTTTATCAATACTGTAAGTTAATTTACTCAAATATTGTTTACCATCATGTGCCCATTTATCCCTGGTCATAGGCCATAGTTTATAGACTATCCCAGAAATTTTAAGCATATAATGCTTAATCTTTGATTTGTGTCAATAAGAAGGGCAATCCTAAACTGAATTCACAAAACAGATTCAGTTTAGGATTACCCTTGTGGTTAGGAATCTGGTTCCTTGAGTCCCAGTGTTAGATTTTCTTGGTCAACACCACTTATGTATATCATAATTACTAATGTTAGATTAAGATTTAGAAGTAGTACTTTGTGTGTCATGGTGTCACTGACATGTGGGGCTTCCCTGATGGTTCAGTGGGTAAAGAATCTGCCTGCAAAGCAGGAGACACGGGTTCACTCCCTGGGACAGGAAGATCTCCTACAGGAGGAAATGGCAACCCTCTCCAGTATTCTTGCCTGGAAGATCCCATGGACAGAGGAGCCAGGTGGGCTACAGTCCACGGGGTCACAAAGAGTTGGACGTGACGTAGCATGCACAAGCACACGGTGTCATTGACAAGTGCGTGTTTCCTAGAAATATTCTTCCCAACTCTTGAGATTCATTCAAGACAGACAATTGTTATGATGATTGAAGCGTGCTGTGATGTTAGGAGCAGGCGTAGTCATAGCATTTTCTGTTTAAGGGTCATGTTTGCTCATCTTCATGGGTCTGGTGTAGGCTTTGTACATTTGGTGGGGAAGAGGAGAAAGTTTCAATGTGGTTTCATTCATCCTCCTGTGAATCTGGAAACCGTAAGAGTGGGAAATAGTGTCTTAAGTAAACAGTTAACGTCAGCACTGAACCTATCCTTTGCATGGACTGACATTAATTACTGGGGTCAGAGTTGCCAAGGCTATGATTGTAAGCATCTTGAAAATATGGCATGTTGGTGTATTTAGCATCATAAAATTTTTAAAATGCCTCTAGGCATGGTTGAGATCCTAGGTAGATGATTTCCCAAATTAATTCGGTCATGAGATTTACCAAATGGATGTTTGTGTGTAAAGGAGCAAAAAGTATCAGGAATATATAACAATAGGATATGCTTCTTGGCTTAAGAAGCATGCAGTCTGTTTTGGAAGGAAGAACATAGGCCTATGGATTGGCATAGGAATGACAGTGGCCCTCCCTTTTAACAGATATGGTATCAGTGTGCCAGATGAATGTGGAAAGGACACAGAGTAAAGGATATTGATTTTCAAGACCTGTACAATAAATGTTGGGGTTGGAGCCAGAGTCAGTCCTACTAACTAGGTATGGAGGCTTTGCAGAAGTAGTGAAGTGAACTGTTAGTTGCTAAGTCATGTCCAACTCTTTGCTACCTCATGGACTGTAACCCACCAGACTCATCTGTCCATGGAATTCTCCAGGCAAGAATACTAGAGTGGGTTACCATTCCCTTCTCCAGGGGATCTTTCTGACCCAGGGATCAAACTCGGGTCTCTTGCATTGCAGGCAGATTCTTTACCGTCTGAGCCACCAGGAAAGTCCCAGGATTAGTAGTAGCCAATATAAGTAGGTCACTTTTGTGTCAGTAAAGAAAAAGAAGTTGGGGATTTAGAAAATCAAGGTTTTTCAAAAACAACCATTCAGAAAAATGTATACCCTGCAGTCAGTTTCTCCGTTATAGTCTTTAAAAAGACCTCATTTTTCTGAAGACAAATTCAAAACTTTTGGGGGGAAGCCATAATAGCCAACACGAACCTTGATATCTTCAGGTTGCCAGCATATTAGGTTAATCTTTTTTTCCCCTAATGTAAACATTGATTTTAAAAATACTGAATGGTTAATCTTTTACTGTCTCTATTTGAGATCAGCACACAGAGTTGTTGGAATATACTGAAATGACACTTACTCTTTAAAGTGCTGTAAGAGGTATAAGCCTCGTCTTAGCAGAAGGTGTTGTGTGCTGGCTGCTGGCTTGCATATGTGGAAATTGACTGGTATAAGCTCCGCCCACCTGCCCATATGCTGATGTTACCTGTCAGTGTCCTGGCCCCTCAACCTTAAGGGATTCACTGGGATGGGGGATAGATAATTACTTGCCAAAGGAATCTGATTTTTAAAAATTCATGGAAAAGCTCACAAGTGCTTGATAACATATTGGAAACATTATGAATGACTGTGAATTTTCCTTTTTCATTTTTAATCATTACAAAAGAACTCTCGGTGTCGAAGTGAGAAACACAAATGTCGAAATAATCTGTTTTCTTTACCCTGGATGCTCCTACGTTTGGAACGTGTGACCTGGTAATAAACACTCTTAATTGAAATTCTACTTGGTATTTTCCTGAAAGTTATAACAGCAAGGTTAACAGAGAGGGGATGGGGAACAAAAACTGTCATTTTTACTGTTAATAAATCGCTTAGAATCATCCATTCGGAAGAGCTTGACCTGTGAAAGCTCAGTGCCTGTTGTGCTGTGTTTGCCTTTGACAGTTAATAGCGTCTAGGGTTCGGGTGTTTAGGGAATGTGATTCCTAAAGATATTTGGGGAAGCGATAAGGAGGTGTCTGTAACCACCAAGTGGAAGAATGGCTCAGTGTTTGAGGTGGAACCGTTTATGTTCACCTCTTGGCCCTGTTTCATTCATGCTCGTTATCCAGCTGGTCTCCGTCTCCCTGGTCCTTCCTTTGTCCCTCTCCTCACCTACCCCAGGCCTCCTGTCTCCCATGTCACATCATCATACCTCTCAGAGGGCCTTCTCTGAACCTGTGCCACCTGGAGCGTCCGCCCCTTTATCTCTGAGCTCCATTGACTTGCCTCTTTCTCTCATCTCTTTGGAAGACTTATCTCTTCGTTTGGCCTCCGCTCTGTTAATTTATTTCTGCTTCTATTATTACATTGATAACTCACACCTTTAACCAGACACTGAGGGCTGTGCTGTTGAACTGAGGTGGTAAGACAGTGTTACTTACCACCCTCATTTGCTGAAATGTGTAGCTGTATTTGCATATAATGATTGCACGGGTATCTGAGTTTAAGATTTAAAAATGAAGTACGGTTCAGCTTTGTCAGCTTAGATCAGTTATTCTGTGTGGCATGGTGTTTTATCATGTTTTTGGAGTAAGACTGGTTCCGAGAAAGGCGTGGTCATTGAATTCAAGGCCGTAGAAACACCTTCTGTGGGTGCCTTGGGTTTGGAGTGGGGCTCTGTGTGGGGCTGGGAGGTCTGACTGTCCTGTCATTTTAAAAGGTTTCCTTTTAAGACAGGTGGGCAGGTGGGGCGTCACCCTTACTTAAGTCTACTCTGAGGGCTTGAGAAGAAGAAGCCTCTCCTTTTATTCATTAATGCCTAGGAATGCTGAGCCAGTTTTACAGATTTTCCTTTGTTTGTTTATTTTGCGTTAAACTTAAGAATGCTTTAGAGGAACTAATTTGGTGAATGAGAAATAATATGCTAATACTCACATGGAAATCTGTATTAGTATTCCATACTGTTGAACATTCCACAATATTAGCATTATCTCTGCAAAATTAAAAATGTTTTCCTAAAAGCAGTAGACAAAGAAATGTGGAGGATTTTAGGAAAAAATAATAAATTCTTAATTGTCTATACATTTAGAAATGGAGTTTAGCAAATATTTAGTTATCAGAGTCTGATAATACTAATTATACTAATAATACTGATAATAATAATTGTACAAGGAAGATCCTGACCCTCAAATATTCCGTTTATAATCAGATCAGAAATTTAGATATTGTCTTTCCAAAGGCTAGCTCTTACTGTTAAAGAATTCAATAATACTTATATTAATTTACTTACTTCTCTGCTGCTGTGAAAAAGAGGAAAAACATTCAGTTTCTGAATATCAGTAATGCCTATCATCATTGTATTTTAACCTAGAAAAATTAATGGATTGAAAATTAAAACCCTTAATATATGTCGTGATGTTTACACTTTACTAGTTTGTCTATTTACTTGTTTTTTATTGCTATTTACTTATAAAAGTAACCTCCACTTATTAAGGAGGAAAATAGAATATTGCAAAATAACATTTATTATCACAAACAACAATAATGCTTTTCTATTCTAGAAAGTATTAGTATGTTATGTATTTGTATGCTAAGAAAGGAAGAAATATGAACTACTTTTTGAAAAATTGGCATACATCTGTCTTTAGAGTGAGTTAAACATTAGGAATGTAGCAAGGCTTTATTTACTCATTCCTTTTTTATTTTATTTTAATAATAGGTTTTAGAGCATTTACTCTAAATGAGCCAAATACTGACCTGGGCATTAAAATTACAAATTGATATATACAAATATACAAAGGCCCTGACCCTTATAAAGGTCGCATCACAATAATCTTTGTAAAAGACATTATTTTTTGAAAGAATGTTAGTTATAATAATGTAATAGAAAATATACAGTTTTGATATTATTTGAAAAATAATTTTTATGTGAAGTTACAATTGTCCCATTATCATTAGGACACATGCTTTGAGTTCCTTTCGCTGTTGCAACACATTTGTAAAGATGCTTCTCTTCTCTTGTTGTTTAGTCATTAAGTCCTGTCTGACTTTTTTGATCCAAAAGACTGTAGCCCTCCAGGCTCCTCTGTCCATGGGATCTTCCAGGCAAGAATACTGGAGTGAGTTGCCATTTCCTGTCCAGGGGATTTTCCCGAATCCGTGTCTCCTGCATTGGCAGGTGAATTCTTTACTAGGCGCCACCTCTAGACACCTCATTTCCATATTAAATAGTGATGCCTTTTTACACTTCAGCATTCTGAAACCAGGGTGGAGGGGGTGTAGCCTGTGACCATTGTACTAGGGCAAACTTGATTAGTCATTTCTTGGATGGACCTTCTCCACTGGATTTTGCCAGGATTAAAGTTTGAAGGTGAGAGTGCTTTGAAGAAAGAAGTAAGTGCTGACAGATAGTGCGTCTTCAATCACTTGTGTAAAAGGGAGATTGTAAGCTTTACAAGAATTAAGTTGGAACACTTTTTGTAACAACGAAATTATTACAGAAATTAAAAGAAGTGTTAATGATATAGCTCAATGACAGTGCAGTTTTGAGTTATTTTTAGTTAACTGGCTAAAAGTTACTGTGCTGTAGTTTTGAATTTAAAATGCTAATTTATTTCTTTACCCTACGAAAGGGATGTATTACTGTAAACCACTGTCACCCATTGTGCAGTATGCTTAGAAATTTCTGTTGAAAAATTATCCTTAAAATTCTTAGTTTAATATGCATTTTATTTTATACTCAGTGATAACCGAGCAGATTTATATTTTCTTCTGATATGAACCAAGAAAGGGATAGTAGCAGAACAGCCGATCAAGAGTATACTCTATGTGTCTCTTTTTTAAAAGAGAAATGAAGTAACTCTTCTAAGAAATTCCAGCATTTTCAGATTATAAAGCACATTCTGTAACTTCATCCACTAGCGTGGATGTCAGGACATTCTTTAATTTTTTTGGAAAGGCCTTGTAGCACACTTAATCTGCCGATCCTTTCCGGGGGGAGGAAGGGTAGAAGCATATCCTGTTAGATTTGGTGACATAAAGGTCAAAAGATAAACTGTAAGTGATACCTATGTTTATTTTTTTGACAGTGTTAAATTAGCAACCCCTCAGACCTCTCCCGGAGAAGTACAACCTGAGTAATTGAACATGTCACTAGGGAGTATGCTTGGTTAAGCTGATTCCTATTATGTTGACTTGTCAGGGGCCAATAATTAAAGCTGAAGAGCTATGCTCATTAGTGTCTGCAAGATGATTCAAAGGGTAAGAGGGAGAAGTCCTTGAGGCACACCTGCAAAAGGCAGGCGTTGCATGGAGGTGAGAGCAGACAAGCTGGCTTGCTTTTCTGCTGTGTTAGCGACCCAACTCCGAAAGGGAGCCACTAAATTAAGTGTTGCAAATGTATTCTCCTCAACTTCGATTTTAGAATGCATTTACTTCTGCCTTTGAACATAATTTTGTTCCTTGTAATCATATTCTGCTCAATTATGTTTTTAATGCTATATACGATGTTTTAGAAAATAGATACAAGTCTATTCAAAAGCACTTTGAAAAAATTTTATGCGAGTAATCATTTCATTCATTTTACTGGAAGCATCATAATAATCAAAATCTGCTTTGCTTCTTTGAACTCTCAATACCCTGCATATAAAGCATGTGAGTTATCCAGCTTTGACGATAAAGGTTTTAGCAGCATACATTTGTCACATTTACTTTGCAGAAATGGACATATTTAATGTATATTTAACATGAACCAAAGCACATGTATGTGAGCTTTTGCTCCAGAGAAGCCTAGAAGAAAAGACAATATATATACTAGGTATAGATTTTAAACTTAATCACAACTTGAGCAAAGCTATGGGTTTTTTCTGGAACAACCCATATTTTCCAGCACTGGAATTGTATGGGAACTTGAATTGTGAAGCCATGAAAAGTTTTTGTTCCTCTTCTTTTGAAACTTGCCTTAGATAGGCTCAGTTTTTGCAACCCCATCATGGAATCATGGAATCCTTGCATACTTTGGAAAATTAGGACAGATAATTTGTTGAATATTTTTTTTTTCCTTCTGTAATCTGGTTTTGAAAACAAAAATATCTTGGATTGGTGAACTAGCCTTTTTGCTTCCAGTGTTGTATCTATGAAATCTATCCTTCATACTTCAGCTGGAGGGATGTACCTGTCTTTTTACAAGTCTTCAGAATTAAGGCTGGAGTCCCCTTAGCACAGAGGTCACCTGTATTTTGTATCCTTAGGATTCAGTCTTGAGGAGACTGTTTGTGAACCTGAAGTTCATGGAGCATGTATCACTGAAAAATCATCTTAGAATGAAATTCTCTGTGTTTCTCTCTCCTCCAATTGAGGAGCAGGGACTGATTCTTGTTAATGTTTTTTTGCATTAACAGTGGTTGAAGCACAGTACAAGTTGGTTAAACTTAGTCTAGGTGCAAAAGAGACCTTCAGGAATAGTTACAGATTTCCAAGAATACCAAGGGCTTTAGAAATCAAGTAGAACAACCTCCTCCCCAGTGCCAAGAATTCCTTACATGATGTTCTTTAACAGATCCTTACTAGGCTTCATAGAAGATTTCTTGTGTTAGGAAGATTACTACTTTGCAAAGCAGCTGTTTCTTGATTGGGCAACTCCAGTTGATAATGATAACACATGGCTGTTAAAAGGATTGTACTGTACATGAATTTTCATTTACATGAGTGAGGCACAGATTATTATCACCTTCCTTTTAAAGATAAAAATACTGAACTTCAGAGAGGTCAAGTGACTTCCCCAAAGTCCCACAGCTACTTCCTGGTTGAGCAGGCTTGCCATGGGGAGGTGGGGGAGTCCACCTGTGTCTGACTTAAGAGCTGGAATGCTTGGCTGTTAAACCCCCACCAGGACTGCCTCTCTCTGTTATTGTTACAAAGTTATTTTTGATGACTTTTCTTTCCAAAAGCCCACTGTTAGAGATATTTAAGACTCCACAAATTATTTGTTACCACTAGAAATTTTTCTTGATTCTTCTGTGTTAAACAAGGAGAGGCTTTTGCCACATTTGTTATCCGTTCAAGCTTCTGAGGTCAGCATCGCCCATCAGATTGTTGCTGCATAGTTGTAACTTGAAAAGCACTACCCCAAACAAGTGGCTTCTTTGAGCTTCTCCAGTTAAGCTCAATTTTATATTTACTCGTTGGTGTATCTTATGTCTTCCTCTGAAGGGCTGCTTTTAAAAAGGTATTGTGGTGAAAAGTCTGCTTGACCAAGATTCCTAAATCTGTCTTAACTCGTTGGAAAAACTTGGGTGAGCCACACAATGGAAGTATAATCCTTTAGCTGTCAGAAGAGGGTGGGTGAATCCTTTTTATTTGAATCTTCTAGGGTTGATATTATAAAGTGGCCTGTATATGAGAACACTTTTTATCAATGCATGTATTGAAACTTCTTGCTCTTCCTTAGAGGTGCTTATAGTATTGATGCTCTCACTTTATACAGTATGATATTTCCTATAACCTGTCATATTGGAAACATAATCAATAAATAGTGCCTCTTGTGGCAATAGTACAATGTTGAGTACATACTCATTTTCATGAAGAAGATTGACAGTGCTTGAATTTAAAAGGCTCTGTCCTAAACCTTGAGCAGTTTCTCTTTTAAAGCTTCCTCATAGTAGGGTAGTTGGGATAGGTGGGCAGGATGGAAAGATGTTTAATTAAACATTTTCTTTTTAAATGAATTTATTGATTAAAACTAGAAACAGTTAAGCTTCCACCGAACTCATAAATTTCAAAGATTTCTCTTTGCAGTAGAATGAGATAAACCAATTATATATTCTGCCCAGTATGCCTCTCATCTGTTCCTTTAAAAAATGTTAAAGCGCCATTGAACCAATTTTTACGGTACTATTAATCAGTGTAATCAGTATTAATACACTACTTTACCAGCTCAGTGCCACTTGTCAGTAATATGACAGGGCAAATTTTACATCTTCTTCACAAAGGCTTTCATCTATTTCGGGGGAGAAAAAGGAGATCAGGATTTTAATTGTTAGCAATCAGAAGCCTATGTGATTAAGATTGGCACTCTGAACAAGACACATCAGAGATTTTGCTGGCAATATTTTTCATCCCTTACTAATTCTTTTGTGAATTTGAATATAGTCTTATTTACCAATATCTTGAAACTTTAATTATAGATCCACTGGAAAGTAATACGCCTGTTAGAAAGATAAAAGAATTTGATGTTCAGGATTTTCAAATGTGATTTCAACCTCCCTCCTTCCCCCTTATGTCTTGGTTTGTAGGTTTATAAAACATATGCTCCACTTCCTCAATCCTCCAAGTGAATCTTACTGATTGGGTTTATAATAGTCCTAATTTAAGCTTTGATTTCTTTAGGTTTCAGCTTGTTATGAGTAAGTGTTTTCTATGAAAATAGAAGTGATTCTTTGAGGCTGCTGCTGCTGCTGAGTCACTTCAGTCATGTCCGACTCTGTGCGACCCCATAGACAGCAGCCCACCAGGCTCCCCAAGCCCTGGGATTCTCCAGGCAAGAACACTGAAGTGGGTTGCCATTTCCTTCTCCAATGCATGAAAGTGAAAAGTGAAAGTGAAGTCGCTCTGTCCTGTCTGACCCTTAGCGACCCCATGGACTGCAGCCCACCAGGCTCCTCCGTCCATGGGATTTTCCAGGCAAGAGTACCAGAGTGGGGGGCCACTGGCTTCTCCGGATTCTTTGAGGAGCCACATGTTAATTTCTTTCTAGCATTTTTACCCTAGTACAATTTAACTTTTAGGTGGTTATTTAGCTGTTCAAAGCAGAGAACAAGATTCAAAAGAAAAATACAGGTAAGTATAATAGGCCCAGAATGATGGAGAGATGGCAACCATAAAGGCTACCACTATTCAGGGGTGAAGCCTTTATTTGTATGACAGCCGATGCAGATCTCTTTACAGGAAATCTGATGAGAGAAAGCAGGGAGAGATGAGGGAGCCAAAAAGTTCTGATTTTCCCAAAGCTAGTTGTGATTATTGCTTGCCACCTTGACCACTGACTAATGTGTGGTGCTTTTAATGACCAGAAGACCAAGTCAGTTGCTTAAGATTCCAGAGCTAGTGTTAAGAGTTCACACCAAAGTCACTCTGCAGCACAGCCCATGAACTTAAACCTCAAGCTTCACTGGCCCAGTTGAAAGCTAGAGAGACTCACTGGATGATTTCAGTTTAGCACAGAGAATGACAAAATAAGGCGAGGGGCTTCACTGGTGGTCCTGTGGTTAAATATCCGCCTTGCAGTATAAGGGACACCCATCTGATCCCTGGTCTGGGAAGATCCCACATGCCATGGGGCAACAGAGCCCGTGTGCCACAACTGCTGAGCCTGTGCTCTAGAGCCCATAACTACCAAAGCCTGTGTGCCTAAAGCCCGTGTTCTACAACAAGGAAGCCACCACAGTGAGAAGCCCACGCACCACAACAAAAGTAGCCCCCACTCACTGCAACTAGAGAAAGCCCACCACAACCAGTAAATAAATAAATCGTAAAAAATAAAATAGAAAGAAGGGAAAAGAGAGAACCTTCCTGCTTTGATTTAAAACAAAAAATAATGATAGTCATTTTAACAAACTATGGGTAATAAAAACATCTTTTGATTGTTTGCTATTTGATATGGCATTTTCATGATTTTATCAGACATGAACTATACTGTTTGATATATTTCTTAATATAATTAAAAAGTAAAATTAAGTAAACTTCCTGTAATTTGGATGCTAGGTTAAAACCCTAATTTCTTGGAAATTGCAAAGTCAGTGATAAACTTCAAATGTAGTTGACAGCTGTACTGACAGTTTTATTAGTTAAATATTTGAAGTGGGCCTTTGTGGGAGCATTAACACGGGATTCAGATTTTTTTTGCTCAGAATTATTTAATAACTGCCTCTTGCCTGTACTTGTGGACATCTGTCGTCTTTTCACCATTCTTGATCTAGATCTAGAATGAACCTCTTCATGTTTAAAAGTTAGCCAATTTCCGTCAAGGTAGAAGTTGTTTATTCATCTCACAGTCATGTTATGCATTTAACTGCTTTGCCCAAGTTTATGATGTCTGTTTGTATTAAATAATTATAATTGTAGGTAATTTTGAAAAAATTTAAAGTCAATTTATGGAAATACTAATTTAGTTAAATGTTAAAAGCTCTGTGCAGGTTAGTTATATTTTTACATGCCAAGATGATTACATTTATACTTTTTTCCTACTTTATCCAATGGGCATATAGTGTTTTCTTTCCTTGAAACACTAAGGATAAAACATGTCAAATTCCGAATGACTTGCAGAACAAATACTATTATGTAAGATCTGTTATATTTCTGAAATTAAATAGCATCCCAAGTGTTACTTACAGACATTGAATGCTGATTTGATTGCCAGAGGAAAGTCACTGATTGGTATAAGGTTTTTATGGTTTTTTGTTTGTTTACATTGCACTTTTTGTAGGTAGCAGTGATTCTTGTTCAAAACCTATTGCAAATGACTTTCAAATATTTATGTATGCATGCATATGTTTATACATAGATATGTGTGTATTACATGAAATGGTTTAATTATATATTACATATATATATATATATTTCAATTTGTGACTTTTTTTCTTTTGAAAGTTACTTTTGCCTACTCTTGGCATTTTCTTTTTTGGGCATTTTTTAAATAGGTTTTGGCATATCAGTAATATCAGGTCACGTTTACAGTTCAGACTGTTTGAAAAGGCTTTTTTGTTTTTCCTTGAGGGAGGGATGATAATAAATAATAAAGGTATTATAATGTCATTGTTGTATATATATATTTTCAGATTAGAAAATATCTTGTATTGTTTTCAGGTTTATTGTATGTATTCTGTGATATCTGGAGATAAAAGAATCAAAATTGGTGAAGTGAGTTGTAATACATGCATTTCACTTATACAATTTCATATTCACTTTCACTTCTTAGAACCTGTTCTTGAAATGAAATAGTGAAGTCATTTGTCCTAAAACTAACTTTGAATAATGGATTTATAATGTGTAATTAAAACACACTTTGAGGTTGATTGTTGAGAGATCATTGGTTATTTGGGTTATTTTCATAAATCCTAACTAAATCACCTATAATATGCATAATGAAATGACTACTGATTTTACTATAATCATTTTTAGTAAGTATAGAATATTATATAGATCTGTTCAGTTGTTTTTATTTTGGCTTTAGTTTCAAATAGTTTCAAGAGTGAAATAACTGACATCACTAAATGTTTTATAACATTTTAATGATTACCTGTTCTTTAAAATTATTCAATAGTGTCTCATGTTGAAGGCCCTTAGATATAGTAAAGAAGAGATATGGATTATGTAGATAAGAATTAGAAACACATTTAAAAAAACAGTGTTAACTATTGAATAGTTTTGAATTCCTTGACCATCCAATCAAAGTACTAGTGAATAGAGGATAGAAAAGTGTAATTCATGTGGTTTAATCACACAGGTTACCACACTGACATCAGTAGAAGGAACTTTAATATTAGATCCACAGACAGCAGTGTCTTAGGTTTCTTGACTTCAGTATCCTTGCTCATCAAAATTTTATTCCGTATGTTGGCCTGCATGTGATAGAAGTAATTTCTGACAGAGTGAAAAACAAAGTGAAAGCATTGTAAGGAACTACTTTCTCAAATTGTGCATAAGCGTCCACTTCAGAAATTACATATAAGAACTGCAGGTGAGGAGCTGATAAAGAGGATTTTGTTTGGAGAATTCTCATAAAAAACAGTTATTAGAATTCTTTCACCTTAAGGGACAATACATATACATCTGGATATCATGTATCCTTTATATTTTAAAACGAGTGTATTTAACAGTGGGAACTTTTCTCCTCCTTCTTCTCTATACTGTTGCCCTTCTCCTGCTCCTCCAGTTAGGTTCACTTACTCGTAAGTTCTGAAGTCTTTTTGTGGTTCACAAAAAGTGAAAACCAAAAATCCCACAGAAGTTACACTTTCCTGGAGAATGAAGTGACTGAATGTAATAAAATGAGTCATTTGAACTAATACAGATGTTAAAGCATTAGTGGACTTTAGTGACTCTGTCAGGCAAAAATGGCTAAAAAATGGTTTAAAAATGGTTAGGTTCATGTTGGTATAATTACCTGCATGTTAGTGTAGGTTTTGTCCATTTAGTGGATTTTCTGAGGTTGCTGGATGCCTGTTAATTTTATTGAGTAAAATAATACAGTACAAATTTTAGCTACTCTTTTCAGGTATAATTAGAAGAAATTCTTCCCATACTGCAACATTAGCTACAGCACTAACTGGTTTCTCAGCTGATGCTGGGGAGACACAGGAACGAGAATTCACTGCCCTCCTAACATTCCCACACGTGTGCAATCCAACATCATCTAGGTCAGGATTATAGAGTTCCCGAGGACCAGATGGGAAAGCATTTTGTATATTAATGTTAATTCATCAAATCTTCATGGCAATCCATGACTCAGATACTACTACCCCTTCTTACAGATGAAGGAAATGAGGTCTGGAGAAGGCAAAGAACTACTTGGTAATGGGCTGGAATTTGAATTGGAGATTGGGTACCAGATCTTTCCTCTTAAGCACCAGTTTCTTCTGGTTCCTTCCCATTGTTATACCCACCAAACTGATGCTTCAGGGGTTAAGAGCTATTCCTCTATTGGCCTGAAATTTTCTTTAAATCATCTGATAACTTAAGAGGATTTTGTTTCATGTTTAAAGTACATTTTTAGTTAATTTTGCCTTGATAAATTGTAAGTAATGATTTGAAAAAAAAAATCCGTGGCCTTCCTGTTGAGGATATTTACATTTTCATGTTTTATTGTTAAGGCTGAGTCAGTACTATGTTGAACATACATACCTGGTTGCTCAGTCACAAATAACTTTTTGCAACTGCATGGACTGTAGCCCCCCGGGTGCCTCTGTCCATGGAATTTTCCAAGCAAGAATACTGGAGTGGGTTGCCACTTCCTCCTCCAGGGGATCTTCCCAAACCAGGGATCCAGTCTCATCTCTTATGTCTTCTGCATTGCAAGCAGATTCTTTACCACTGAGCCATCAGGGAAGCCCATGTTGGACAGACAGGAGCATCTAGAACGTGCTGTTAGAGCAGTTTCATTTCATTCTTCAAAGTGTTGTCAGAGAAAAACCTGAGGATTTTATAAGATGAGTAAATGATCAACACACTGATGAGAGGGCCATTAAAAAAATCCAAAAATAAATTAGACTCATTGTCTTGAAGCATCATTTCATTTTTGCTTCATTTTAATTTGACTTTCTCATGATTCATAGAAAGAGAAAAGACTTCCGGCCTCAGACAAGTTACTAAAATGCATCTTGGTGAAGGAAAAAATAGGTTCACCATTTTTCAGTTTGATAAAGAGCCTCAATTTTTAAAATCTTTATGGTATAAAATATTTTTTGATACTTCTTTGCATAAAGTAAAATCAAAGACATAGTATTTAAAAAAAATTAACAGTTCTTTCAGAGGAAAAATCATAGATAACTAAAAAATTAAAAAAATGAAATTTTAAGCAGTGTTTGAAGAGTTAATGACTTGGCAGTTTTTAAGTTATTCTTTATCTTCAATGAAACAAAATTTGCAAAAACTTGATTTTAGATGTGGATGTTCATAATCCAGGGCTTCCCCAGTGGCTCAGTGGTAACAAATCTGCCTGCCAACGTGGCAGACGTGGGTTCAGTCCCTGGATCTGGAAGATCCCCTGGAAAAGGAAATGGCAACCCACTCCAGTATTCTTGCCTGGGAAATCTCATGCACCGAGGAGCCTGACAAGCTACAGTCCTGGCTTCACAAAAGAGCTGGACATGACTTATCAACTAAAACAACAAAATACATAACCAACAACAAAAGCAATAGAACTCACACAAACTAAAATTTAATTTAATACTTATCACCTCAGTGTTGTATCTTAACATCTTTGAAGCTGTATCTTTTTCTATAAAACCAATCCTGCCTCCATAGAAGATGATGATGGAAATAGTAACAGTTGTACAACTTGCTCATTTTCCCCACACGCTTCAACTGCTGTCGAAAATATCCCGAGTCTTTTATTTTATTTTTTTTCCTCTCTCTCCTTTGGGCCTCCACATCCCTTAGGATGTCAACCTGGTTCAAAAACTGCTGTAATTACTTCATGACATTGTTTGTGTCAAGCTTCAAACTTTCGGAAAGTATGGATTCTCTGTTTTTTGCAGGTAATAAATAGAAGGCAGAGGTTTTGTTCTTGAATTTTGTTCAGTAAATTGAAAAGAGTAATAACTAGAGCTGGTGCTTTTCCTGGTGGAACTATGATTGTTTTGGAGGAGGTCATATTGTGAGACTGAAAATTGTTTAATTATAGCATTTGACAGTTCTCTCGTAATAATAATAGTTAGTATTTATATAGCCTGTTTCATCTTCAAAGCATTTCCTAAGCACTAATTAATTCTCACAACATGCCTGTGAGGGTGGGTATCATCATCCCCATTTGATGGATGTGAAAATTGATGCAACCAAGTTAAGAATCTTGCCATAAGCCATTCTGGGAAGTCAGAATTTAAAACCAGGATGCAAATGCAGGAGTAGCTGATGCCTAAATCCCCTTCCTTAGCTCTGAATTAAGCTTCCTCCCTCTTCCTCCCCATCTTTTCTTTCTTTTTTTTTTTTTCAGTCCTGGAAAAGACTCAGTGTGATGTTTTCCTTTTCAACCTTACTCTTTGAGAGTAGTTTTTTTAACACTGCCCCAGAAATAAATAAATCATCTTAGTATAACAGCTTTAAAGACCTAATATGTCTAATCAGGATATAAATATTTCGGAAAAGTCAGGAAATGAATTAGGTTTGGGTGCAAGAAAGGATTCCAAATTACATTTTGTGTAATAAATATTGCATCTGTAAACAGTAAAAGTAATGATAGTGATTAGTTAACAGTATCAAATAAAACGTGCATTTAAAATGAACCTGACCGGGCATTTTTGTGTCATCCTGACTGATGTGTACACAGTCCATTCTTTGAAAAATCAAGGCACTCATTTGAATTGTAAATTGCCAACATTGTAGATTGTAAATTGCAGTAGTCTTATTGTGCTGAGATGTGACAAATTACAAATGGAATATTGGCTGGGCTTCCATATCGTGCATTTCTCCTCCACTCGCTGCTCCTATCACCATTAATCTCTTTTGCAGAAGCCACATGGAGAATTGTTCTGGACGTGGAAAGGACATTAAGTCGCATTGTTGGCTTTTGCAGGGCTCTGGGTGGCTTCTCTGACCTCTAACTTTTCATATTGGTGTAATTCAGTACAGTGCTACTCATCTTGGGCCCTGCTGTGTGTGCATATAAGAGGTTCTGGCACAGTTTATGGCTGACAGCTCACTTAATAAATATTGTGTTACAGTCTAGAATTTTGGCTATAATGTGTCAATATATCTTAAAATGGAATATGGTCCTTAAAAAAAAATCCATATCAGAATGATAAACTGTATCAAGGATGAGTGGATTCTTAGTCCAGTTTCTCATTTTAAAAGTGAGGAACCTGAAGTTGAATGCTCTTTAATAAAGATTAATTTTTGGATATGAGGCCACCTATGTAACTGTCAGAGCTCAACAGTGTAGTGTTTCCAAGTGGAATGCTTGACCTCTGGACCTATTTAATTTTTCTAATTGTGAACTTGTCATCTTAAAACACAAATAATTTGTGCATGTAACTTTGGAAGTGTGTCTACATATAGAAGTTACACTTTAGCTGGGCAATATGAAATGCTTCTACTGCCTTGGCATCACCCATGAAAATTGGTTGTGCTAGAATAAAGATTATCATAACTTGCTTTTAATGGTTCATAGTGAAAGCATTAAGGTATATTGAGTGAAAGTGAAGTGGAAAAGTTTGCACTATAATGATAAAGAAAGATACATATTAAGCTGATACAGTAGAAACCCTCTTACTCCATCTCCCTTTAGCCAGTGCTCCCTGCATGTGGTCGCCACACCACATGCTGAGTAACTCCAGGTAGTAGACTATTCTCTAATGTAATCTACATACACTTCCGGTGCTGCTAGTTGATTTGTGTATCCACCAAGAGTCAGTGGGGATAGTTCCAAACCTGCTAGGGCTTTGGAACTTATTATCATATTTAACATAGATAAATAGTATAAGAAGTTATGACATTTCAGAATGAGAAGAAAGTTCTTCCATGACTGCAACAGTGAATGCTTTAGAAAGATTTAATAAAGTGTATCACTTGAAGATTCAGATTGTGTGGGTGATACAATTTTCAAAGAAAGATTGGGTAAAAAAATCATGAACATTTGGAAATCTTAGTGGACCCATTATGGTCATAGATTTATGTGAGAAAGATAACTTGGTATTTAATACAAAGATTGGTGCAAAATATATTTTATGTGTTCTACCGTATGACAAATGATTTAATTGAATACTGTAAAAACCAATTAAGATACAAAATAATACTATATATATGGCACTTATAATGATTCCTCACTTTAACTGACTTTTTTTTAACTCTACTGATCAGTCAGCTGGTGAGGTGACTTCTGTAGTTATTGGTCTTATTCATGCACATAAAATCAACAGTCTTCAGCTGGTTGTTTTGAGTGTACTTAGTTTTATATTGTACTTAGTTATATATTCGGAGAAGGCAATGGCACCCCACTCCAGCACTCTTGCCTGGAAAATCCCATGGACTGAGGAGCCTGATAGGCTGTAGTCCATGGGGTCACAAAGAGTCAGACACGACTGAGCAACTTCACTTTCACTTTTCACTTCCGTGCATTGGAGAAGGACATGGCAACCCACTCCAGTGTTCTTGCCTGGAGAATCCCAGGGATGGGGGAGCCTGGTGGGCTTCCATCTATGGGGTCGCACAGAGTCGGACACAACTGAAGTGACTGCAGCAGCAGTTTTATATTATTACTGATTTTTAAATATCCTTTGATATTTTCTACATTTTCTTACAAATTATATACTTTCCCAGCAGTATTCTGCTGTGATTATAGCCTTTGTGTATTTTACAGTATTGGTATTGATTAGTGTGTCTGTTATGCACTTGTGCTATTTTGTACAAAAAGATGTTAACATTTCTTTCCTGATGGAGTTCATAATCCAGGAGACATACAACCAGATGATAAATTCTAGATTTTGAGAGATGAAGCGAGATTGGCACGCTCAGGAACACAGCAAACACTATTGCAGTCGAGAAAGAAATGGAGCATGGAATTTGCCAAATAGTACCCAATTCTCTTTAAACAGAAGAATAATCGACACAGACTTTGAGGAGTGAAAGAAACGTGATTCCTGGGAGCAGGTTTTCAAATGCTTCATGATAGGCCCTTGGGATGAATTATCCAGGAAAATGAGAAATTGGGAGAGGCTGGGATTGGACCTAAGGATTTGGAAATAGTGGTGAAAATGGATTAATTGAAGCTAAAAAGATTGAATTAGATTCCAGAGGTTTTTTGTTTTTGGTTTTTTTTTTTAGCTTTACATTAGAAACTAGAGTGAGCTTGACCCTGATTCCCACCACCTTTTCTGGTAACGCTTGTTGATCTTTGCCAGTGAATGAACCTCTTGTGCTGTGTTATAGACAGCTCTCTGCTGATGCATTGTCTGCAGTGGAGTGAGGAAGGACTCTCTGATTCCCTTTCCTTCTGTTTCCAGTATCTGACACAGTATAGGCCAGCAGTAGATTTCACCTGAATGCATGTCACAATCTAGAGAACTGTTTTAACATACTTACTTTTAGGTTGACTCAGTTTTAACACGATGTGATATTTATAGGCATCTATAATTCACTGTATATGCATTTGTTTTTTCTTTCCCTTGTGGTTTGCTTTGAAGTAGATCTTCATGGTAAGTGAATGCTCTACTTTTTTGATGTTGTGTTGGCAAGATTGGTTGAAAAAACAAAAGCTTAAATGTAGAAGGACAGAGTCCAAACTCTAGATCTTCCTGCCTCTTACGAGCTCAGTGACCACAAATAGGTTACTTTGGATTAATTGTCTGTAAAATATGAGTTATTATTCCTGCCTTTCAGTATTTTTTAATACTTACAAATAGAAATGATTAAATTAGAATATTACAAGGCATATTACAAGGTATCCAGCACATAGTATGTTCTCTGTAAATGTTTTCTGATTCTAAATATTGCTCACAGAAAAACGAATACATCTCAAAAGGAATATTTGGAAGATCGTTTTTTTGTTTTCTGAAATTGTGGAGAATTTGACATGATTCTACTCTTTTTTTTTTTTTTTTATGATTCTACTCTTAAACATTACTTCCTCATGGTCATTTATATAATTGTATTATCTTCCTTATGATTTCATATATATATATATGTGTGTGTGTGTATATACATATATATATAAGAAACTTCCTTATGAAATCATAAGAAAGGTAATACAATTACATACACACACATGCACACACACACATACACATTCATACATATATATGGCAAAGAAAGGCCTGAAATACTGAGAAGTACAAAATGGCAATACTGTTGCAATTCATGAACATTTCCCAAATTTGCTGTCAAGACAGTCTATAAAATGTGTCATTTGTGTATCCTGTTCATAGAACAAACAAAATAATACTTAACAATATAATAATATACAGTATTAAATCCCCCTGGGAAAAGAGTTGGTTTTAAATACTTTGAAAAGAAACTTTCAAGTTAGTGATTTACACAGTTAATTATAAACAACAAGGCTTGTAATTAAGTGTTGCCATTTCGGGTGGAATTGGTTTCACCCATCACTAATCCATCTATCCTTGTCTTTGGCCTTTGAGAGATTACAGGAAAATGCACACGATGAAAAGTTTAACTTGTCAAGTATAAATTTAGATGCAAAGTCCGGAATATCAAACACCACAAGTGATAATTATCACCACCTGGAAATAATTTGTACCACTGAGTTAGTAACAAATTCTCCCTTTCTGCTGATGGAGAGTATTTAACCTCCTGATCATCGAAGCATTCCCTGCAGTTTACGGTGATGTATCTTGTGGTTCATTCCCAGTAGTCAACAGAGCACCAAGCAATTAGTAGAACACTGGAGGATAAGTGTTAGCTTTGTAAAATGTGACTAAGATTAAACCAGGAGCAAATTAGAAGCAAGGATGATCAGCAGTCCAGTGTTTAAGTTATCTGAAGTCCAGCCAGCTCAGTTACCTGTTACTTCAGGTACCAACAAAGCCTGGACCTTTTGTTTAAACAATGAGTAAATAAAAATTTAAATAGCTGGATTTTCTGGATTATGGCTTGATATCTTACAGACACATTTTCATCTATATTAAAAAAAATCTTTTTGAAGTCATGAGATGTGCTTGTTTTATAGAGAAGTCCCAAAGCATGGAGATCAGAGAATATTTTTTATAAGAAATAAATATGGATTTTAAATACATTTTGCATAGTTGACCTGAAAAGTCAAAGTGTTAGTCACTCATTTGTGTCCGACCCTTTGCGACCCATGGGCTGTAGCCTGTCAGTCTCCTCTGTCCATGGAATTCTCCAGGCAAGAATACCGGAGTGGGTGGGCAGCCATTCCCTTCTCCAGGGGATCTTCCTGACCCAGGGATCGAACCCAGATCTCCTGCGTTGCTGGCAGATTCTTAACTCTCTGAGCTACCAGGAAAGCTCCATAGTTGACCTACGTAGACTTACTCCAGAGTTTGGGAGGCAAATGTTTTTATTCCCTGATGGCTTTTTATATATGATTGAGTTTCTTTGCTTTATTGAATTTTTGTGATTGTTAATTGGATTTCTGTATAGTGCTCTGTAAGCAGAGTTGATTTTGAAATTTTTGACTGCTTGTGTTTAACAAGATTTGATTTCCATTCTCAAACATTTACATGTATAATTCTGAGAACACATTTTATTTAACACAATATAGTAAACAAAATGAATCATAACTATGAACATTTCCAAAGGCATTTGTTGGATAAGTTTTTATAAAAAGAAAAACTACGCTACATGTAAAAGACTTATGAGTGGAAGAAGTTAGGTGTTTGAAGTTAGCTTCCCAGTTGATTTGAAATTATAGATTTTTTAAAAGAAGTCATCTAATAGAAAATTTAAAACAGCTTTCATTTATCTAATGAGAGAAGATAGAAGAAAATCAGATATGTGTGAGCTCCCTCTGTAGCTCTGTAATAACATTTTATTCATGATATATGATGTGATGTGGAAATTTTTTTGCTAATATGTCAAACAAAATTGGCTTTTCTCCAAAGGCAATTTATTATTTTATTCTAATAGATTTTAAAGGAAAGACCTTCACAATATAAAATGCAGACCTTTGAATGTGTGTTAATATTTTTAAAATTATGAAATATTAAAAATACATCTATTTCTTGAAAAGGAAAGAAACTTCAGCTGTGTTTTGTAAGCACTCACTTAACTTCCAGACATTACAATAAAATGCAGCATTTATTGTTGTTCACTCACTAAGTTGTGTTCGACTCTTTGCTTCCCCTTGGACTGTATCATGCCAGGCTTCCCTGTCTTTCACAGTCTCCTGGAGTTTGCTCAAACTCATATCCATTGAGTAGGTGATGCCATCCAACCATCTCATCCACTGTCACGCCCTTCTCCTGCCCTCAATCTTTCCCTGAATCAGGATCTTTACTAATGAGTTGGCTCTTTGAATCAGGTGGCCAAAGTTTTGAAACTTCAGCTTTAGCATCATCGTATTAAGTATCAATTTGGATTGTATTCATGACCAGATTGATTGGAAAACTAGAATCACTTAAATTAATACTGACTTTTATATTGATTAAAATAAGGAAATAAAAGAACACACACAAAAGTACATTGGTGAAAATGTGGAGTATTGAAACTATGTAAATGATATTTTACAATCCCTGTGAAGCGTTATTTTATGTTAACTTAGGTTAACTTTTAAAATATGCCTTAAAAGTTCAAGGTTCAATGAACTGCATTACATAAATATTTGCTTTTTCCTGTGTCGTGTTCCTGTACTCATTTGAGTGGTTTTGGTAACAAATACCCTAGTACTTTACCTTTAGTTACCGCAGTGATTTCATATTTTGAATAAGAATTATCTGATTTTACTCTTTTGTGTGTGTTCGTCACTCAGTCGTGTCCAAACTGTTGCAACCTCATGGACTGTAGCCCGTCAGCCTCTCTTTAGAATTTAATTTTAAGAAATTCTGTTATGACAGGAAATGATAGATTTCTTGACTGTATGTATCTATTTGTGTAATAGTGGTTAGTATAATCCCTCAAAGTGAAATGTGAAATTTTGGGGTTTGAAATACTACTCACACGCATATGCTACAGTTTCTTAAATAACAATTAAGATTTAAGATGAGCTGAAGTACTAACTTTATCTTATATTCAAAGCAGGTGAATCAAAAGTCTTGGCTCTGATGTACAATAAGTTTTTACTCTAGATATTTTTTTTTCTTTTAATTTTTTTTTCACCTTCTAAAACCTAAGACATTGATTTTGGGGAGGCAGCAGGGGAAGTTCCTAGTGAATTTTTAACTTTATAGAGAGTATTTCTGTCTTACTTAAATAATTTTTAGAAATAGTAATTGAAAAAGAATATATAATACAGTTTATTTTTGCACGTTTTTCTCCTTCGGATTCAGTTCCTTTCAGTTAGTATCATGTCTTTAACATTTTCTGAAATCTTTGTTGTTGATTTACTTGCGATATCTTGGTCTGTAGAAAAGAGGCAAGAAAGGGATTGACTTTTGAGGCATTATCATTTTTCCTTTTACATAATACAAAGCTTATATGGAAAAATGTTTTTATCTTCAGAAGTCTTTTGCTGTGTGTTATAGACTGCATGTTTGTGTCCCACGTAAATTCATATGTTTAAGCTGTAACCCTTCCCTCACCCCAATCATGTGATGGTATTTGGAGATAGAGCTTTTGGGAAGTAATTAAGGTTAGATGCGGTCGTGAGGATGGAAAGTGAAAACGAAAGTGTTTAGTCCCTCAGTCCTGTCTGACTCTTTGCAGCCCCCATAGACTATAGCCTACCAGGCTCCTCTGTCCATGGGATTCTCCAGGCAAGAATACTGGAGTGGGTTGCCATTCCCTTCTCCAGAGGATCATCCTGACCCAGGGATGGAACCCTGGTCTCCTGCATTGCAAGCACATGACGGTGGGACCCTGGTCTAAAGGGATTAGTGCTTTTTTAAAGAAGAGACTCAGAGAGCTTGCTATTGCTCCACATGGGTGCCTACAAAGGAGAGGTCATGTGAGCACAGAAGCAAAAATGCAGCTGTCTGTAAGCTGGAAAGAGCGTCTTTACCAGAAACTGAACTCTGTTGAATCTTTGATTTTGGACTTTCCAGCCACCAGAGAGGTGAGAAAATAAGTTTCTGTTGTTTAAGCCGCCCAGTGTATTGCATTTTTAATGGCAGCTTGAGATGACTAAGATACCATGTTCAGAAGGAGTTTAAAATGAAAATTTTAAGTTAACAACATCAAATAACTATTTTTGCTAGTCAGGAAAAGAAAATATATAGGAAGTTGGTAGGAAACTTTTATGGTTTTTATTCTAATTATGTAGGTATTATTTTCTCTTAACAATTGGACACTTAAAATATTTTATCTTAATCACTGTCTTTTGGAAACCTATTTTCAAAAAGACAAGTTACATGTAGGAAATGGGGTCCTTCAAATTTGGCACTGTTCACAGCCTGGTTGGGGGGTAGTTTGAGAGAGAGTGGATACATACAAGGGCTTCACGGATGGTGCTAGTGGTAAAGAACATGCCTGCCAAAGCAGGGAGAGACATGAGTTCGATCCCTGGGTTGAGAAGATTCTCTGGAGGAGGTCATAGCAACCCACTCCAGTATTCTTACCTGGGGAATCCTATGGACAGGGGAGCCTGGCAGGCCACAGTCCCTAGGGTCGCAGTGAGTTGGACGCTACTGAAGTGACTTAGCACGCTCTCATAGATACATATATATGTATGGCTGAGTCCCTTCACTGTTCAACTGAAACTGTCCCAACATCGTTTGTTAATCAGGCTATACTCCAATACAAAATAAAAAGTTTAATAAAATAATTTGGCCCTGTTTGGTGTCAAAGCTTTCATATAGGTCCTCCATATGTGACACTGTAGATGGATTTTAATCATTGGCAACATTTCAAATACTGAACTCATTTTCCACTGACTTCCATTGACAATGGAGTGGGAAGGTACAGGGGAGGTGTCGAGTATTGTGGACAACCTAACAGATAACCTCACAACTTAAGGCTAGGAATCTTCCATCTTGGAGCCCTTAACAAAGTGCTGAAAGTTTTATCAGGCTTGAATTTACTCTCAGATTCCCAGCATTCACCATTGTCGCTGCAATATAAAAATTTGGACCATCCAGTAAAATTAGAGTGCAGAAATTAAAACGCTTCACCTTGTTTTTCTTTATCTGTACTCATATCTCACATCTGATTGATCACTCATTTGTGTTCTCATCCACTTCTTTGGTTTGGGCCTTGTTTTCTCTTCTAAACTTTCACAACTGGTACACTTCTCTTGCTTTGGGGTTTGCTCTCTGTAATCCATCGTCCACTCTGCCAGCGGAGTCATCTTTATGAAATCAGATCATGATCCTGTTTTGCTCTTGCTGAAAGCCCATCACTGCCTTATCAACGTGGCATACAGATCTCTTCATGGGCTGGCCACTCTCATACAGCTCATCTCCTGACATCCCCTTTTCGTATTTCGCCGTCCAGTGAGATGAACTCATTTACTAATCAAAAATTTTAAGCCCTTTTTGTGCAGCCAGCGATACTAAGGTAATTAACACACTGTGCCTGTGTTCTGAAGGCTGGTGGTTATGATCATATTCATGCTTCAGAACTCAGCCCAGCTACTCATGTCCAAGTAGAACCTTTCTCTGACTGGTCCTACTGTTAGATAATAACTCTGTCTGTGGACCTCACTGATAGTTCTAAAATTGCACCATAGTGTCATGAGTTGTTTATGGCTCTATTGCCCTTCTAGACTCTGAGCTTTTAAGACAGAGGGTATGTCCTATCCATGTGTTCTGATGCCAAGCTTAGTGCTTGACTAAAGTAGTCGTTCAGTCAGTGTTTGTAGAATTTATTGCACTGGAAAATGTTTGAAAAGCCTGTCTTTGAATTGTACATTCTTCATCTATTCTCTGATTTATAGGTTTTAATCATTAAAAATATTTGGTGTATTGTTACCAGAAATATATAAAAATTACACTCCAATTTCAATTCCACTTCCTTCCTAGACCATGTGGACTTGTTTCAGAAATATTGGGCCAATGTAGCTAACTGTACTAGAATGTGGTTCAGACATGTACTGTCCAGTGTCCAATTATCCAATCTGAGGATTATTTTGTAAATTTGTGACTCCTCCAGTATTTTTTTTTTTCCTAAGAAAATCTCAACCTCTTTAGTGTCAGTAACCTTTACACTCCTTTCTCTTCAGCTTTTTGAGGACTTACAGTATTTCAGATTTCATCACTCTGTACAGACATCCCCTTAAAAGAGAGAACTCAGAAACCTCAGTCTTTGACCACATCTTCCCATTCTCTCTTTGACCTTATCAGTTTTCTCCATCTTTCTGAAAGGATGCCCAATCTATGCATCATCAGATGTTTGTATGCTCTTTCTCTCCTGCTGGCCCTCCACAGATGTTACAATCCTTGCACAGATCTTTATTTGGTTACCTATGATCTCCTTCACCAATGAGGGTCTTCTCTTGCTTCCAGTCTTTTTGGTTACCATTCTAAACTCTCTCATTTTTTTTTTTTTTTTGGTAAATAATTGCTTCTGTTTTATTGCAAGAGCTTCTGAAGCTTCATTTCATGCAAATAGGAAGAGGAGCTCTCCCACTTCTTTTCTAGACTAGTCTTTTTATTCCTTTGATCTGTTCTCCTGACTTTTTCATCAGTCCTTCCTTTTCGGTCTTCCTTTCTGCCAATCCGTTTACATCTGTAAAACTATATTAAATTATCCCCTATCTTATTAACATTTGACTCTGACATTATTTGGGTTTTTTGTTTTCTCCCTTCAGTTCCCCGCCTCTCGATTTTGAGAGATGTCTGGAGCTGAAAGTTTAGTATCATAGGTAGCGGGTTCAGCAACACCTGTGGCATCAACACGTTACTTGATGACACATCTGTCAGGTAGCCTACTTACCAGACTCCTTCCTTACGAGGATACTTTGGCATTAGTTTAGTATCGGTAGTTAGTTAGGAACTAGGCAGTCTGCCGTCCTCAGGAAACCTCCAGCTGTTTCAGTCTACATGATTGTTTTCCTCTTTGCCTTTCTTTTTAGTGCCTATCATTTGCTAATTCATAAAATCACTCCACCAGAAGTTCTTTAAGCACCTTATGTGTTTTGATATGAAAATTATTTACATATTCTTTTAGGGCAATTGGCATGCTTAAGAAAGTGGTTGTTTCTAATGTAGTTACTACCTTTATCTTGATATTACTTCATGTTTTCACATTGATATGCACATGTTTCCAAGTTTGTTAAGTATGATCACTCCATTTCTCTTCCTTCTTACCCAGGGCCACACAGCTGGCTCGTTTCCTCATACTGGTTAAATGCTCTTTCTAAACCAACTCCCTGGGTTATTCGTGCCTGATTTTCCTCAAGCAGACTGCATGTTCTACCATGGCTGGACTTTATCTTTAACTCATCTATGTCCTCTAAAATGGCACTAGTGGTAATGAATCTGCCTGCCAATGCAGAAGACACAGGAGATGCAGGTTCAATCCTTGGGTTGGGAAGATCTCCTGGAAAAGGAAATGGCATCCCACTCTTGCCATTCTTGCCTAGAAAATTCCATAGATAAAAGAGCCTGCTGGGCTACAGTCCATGGGGTTGCAAAGAGTAAGACACAACTGAGAGACTAAGCAGCAGCCCAAATATTCAGCACAGTACTAGTTGTGGAATTGACACGTAGTGATATATGTCAGCATCTTTAAAAAATATCTAGGGACTTCCCTGGTGCTCTAGTAAGATTAAGAATCAGCCTTTCAATATAGGGCATGAGGGTTTGATTCCTAGTCAGGGAGCTAAGAGCCGCATGCTGTGGGGCACCTAAGCCCGCAAGCCACAGCCGCTGGACCCATACACTCTAGAGCCTGCATGTAGCAGCTAAGACCCAATGCAGCCACATAATTTTTTTTTTTAAAGAAAATATTGAAAAGTCACGTAAGATACATGTTGACATATTCTTCGTAATGGAATATTATAATGGAATTAAAGTCATTTTCAGAGAATAATGACAGAAAATGCTTGGATTATGAAATGTGTTCAAAAAAGAAGGCGTCAGAAACTAATAACATGAGGGATTTTTTAAACCATTGATATTTCCAGATTAGGGGGAAAATATAGGAAGCAGGTAAGCATTCTCAGCTTTTCCTTTTATTTTTTTTTCTTTACCCAGCCCTCATAGATTTGAATACTCTAAGTACCTATGCTGATTTAATTTTGCAGAGATTTTCTAAACTCAGAGCATCTTTATATATCCCTGACACTTGTTGTTAGTTATCTGTTTCTGTGAGCTTTGTATCTTGTGCATTTTGAGGACCTGTACTTTCCAAGTGCTGGTTTACCAGATGCTAAACACTAGTGTTATCAAGTAACTACCGGGCGTTGATCTCTCAACATCAGGGGTACTGTTCGCACAGGAGTAAATACACCAAAGACTTCCTGTGATGTACTACAGATTTAGTGCTGTGGGAACAACTTGTGGATGTTTCCACTCCCACATGAATGGGGAGCAAAGTTGGTGTGAAGTCTTTCTGCAGGATAAGCCTTCTATTCTTATTCAGGAGAGTTAGTTGTAGATGTTGACTGCGTGAAGGTGTCCTATAAAGGTACTTATTTTCTTCTGTATAAGTTCTGTAAATGCTAAAGACAGCTCTTTTCCACCAATTTCCAGATTGTGTCTTTTAATAACTATAAAGATATGGGGATGGTTTTAATAATGAAAAAATATATGTGTAATTTTCAGTCTACATGTTGTATATACAGTTGTTACTTTAAAAATTTTACTGAAAAAACAATTTTTTTTACTGAGATCAGATTATTTAAAACCACAGTAAAACTTTGCATAGGTGTTTGATAGTGTCCTCTTAGATTTCACATATTTGCTTACCTTACCACTCTTAGGTATACCATTTCTGTGCCTTCCCTGCTAGAAAGTTCACTTCAGTCGCTCAGTTGTGTCTGACTCTTCGCAACCCCGTGGACTGCAGCATGCCAGGCTTCCATGTCCATCACCAACTCCCAGAGTTTACTCAGACTCATGTCCTTTGAGTTGGTGATGCCATCCAACCATCTCATCCTCTGTTGTCCCCTTCTCCTCCTGCCTTCAATCTCTCCCAGCATCATGGTCTTTTCAAATGAGACAGTTCTTCACACCAGGTGGCCAAAGTATTGGAGTTTCAGCTTCAACATCAGTCCTTCCAATGAACACCCAGGACTAAGCTCCTTTAGGATGGACTAGTTGGATAACCTTGCAGTCCAAGGGACTCTCAAGAGTCTTGTCCAACACCACAGTTTAAAAGCATCAATTCTTCGGCACTCAGCTTTCTTCACAGTCCAACTTTCACATCCATACATGACCACTGGAAAAACCATAGCCTTGACTAGAAGGACCTTTGTTGGCAAAGTAATGTCTCTGCTTTTGAATATGCTATCTAGGTTGGTCATAACTTCCAAGGATTAAGCGTCTTTTAATTTCATGGCTACAGTCACCATCCGCAGTGATTTTGGAGCCCAGAAAAATAAAGTCTGACACTGTTTCCACTGTTTCCCCATCTATTTGCCATGAAGTGATGGGACCAGATGCCATGATCTTAGTTTTCTGAATGTTGAGTTTTAAGCCAACTTTTTCAACTCCTCTTTCACTTTCATCAAGAGATTCTTTAGTTCTTCTTCTTCATACTCATTCTTTCCTTAAAGCCAGTTGGCCAACATGTCTTCTTTCTGCCAGTTTTCATATCCATTTCCTCTTATTCCCAGTGTCACCACACCAACTTGGTTCTTCATCATCTCTTTCTTAGCATCACTTCCTCAATGTTATAACCACAGTCTCCAGTGATACTGTTCTTAATTCCACTTCTTTGCATGGTGTCTTTAACTGTCACTCTTCTATATGTTGGTTTGTGCTCATAGTATTTAGCTGCTCTATGTTATGTGAGTTTATTCTGATTTCATTCAAATTCTGTTTTGAAATAGCCTGTATAAGAATTATAAATAAATACTTTATTACATCATTTTTATATCCTGCATGTTGCATCATCTTCAGTCTGAATAGTGTTAGATCTAAAGCTCTTGTTTTATTTTATAAGGGTTAAAGTGATTAGTGGTTGAAGACATACCTAGTAGCTAGACCATTGTTTATGTACTGGGTTAGTTTTGAACTTTGTTTTTTTTTTTTTTCATTTATTGCTTATCCACCATTCTGAGTATAGTAGCTGGATTAATAATTGTCAGTGAGGGTGCAGGTATCATGTGAATATATTATCCAGATATAAAAGTGAAATCAGGAGTGTTTGAATCTTTATCATCACTTAAAACTGAAAGTCAGTTTTGCTTTTGTATGGTTATGAAATCAGATTCTCTTGACACCCTTCCTTCCTGGCTATAGGAAGGCTTTACTCTCTGAGTATTGTGAGAGTTGAAAGAATATATATAACTCAATTCAATGCAATATCTGCTGAGATTAAGTGTTCAATGCGTGTTAGTTATTATTGTAATCAATGCCCTATTACAGATGTGCATTGGGCTTAGAGTTACTTAACAAAAGATTAGTTTAACAACTTGTGTGACTTGAATTTCCCAGTTTACAAGTTACCACGCTTAGTAAAAGGTTAGTTTTGAGTTTTACATTGTCATTAAAGGGCATGTCTTTTATCTTATCTATTTAGGTTATTTACTTTTTTTCCTTCATTGATTGCTTCTTAATGCTAAATCAGAGAGAAGACAAGTAAAAAGAGGAACAGGCACATTTCAGACTATTGTTTTGGGGCTCTACCAACAAGTAATTACTTATGCTTTGATTTTTTTCCCCAGTTTTACCTGTCCATTGAAATCTAAGATGGCTGGAAATAAAATTGTCCTTATTTCCTTGATAAAGGAATAGGAAGGCTCTAACTTGGGGTGTCTTAGATTCTGACACTTTGAGAATGGATAACAGTGACCGTTTGATTCTTACCTGGACAGAACAGTTTATCTCAACTCTCTTAGCTCAAAGGAGGTAATGTCAGCTGAAATAGAAAACCAGAATGGCTTCTTTTTATTAATGCTCAATTATCTCGAGTGTTTGTGGAGGTAAATATCTCCTCATCTATTAACTGCATTTTTTTAAGTTGACTTTTCTCCTCAGGACCATTTTCAAGTGAAGGTATAATTGGCTAGTGAAAGGAACCTTTACCTCATAGAGCTTCAGCTTTATTATTAATTGCCCATTAGTGTATTAGAAATGAAGTAAAGGAGTACAGTTATAACTGTTCTTTTATTCTCTTTGTTCCAAGCCTACCACTGAATTTTTCTTTCTTTCTTTCCTTTTTTTTTTTTTTCTTTTATATAGGAACTCAGCATGAAAGATGTGGAGAGATTGAATGCATTATTGGTTAGATTGTCAGAAAAAGTATGATCCTTAACCGTTCATTCTTCTGATATCAGTAGTGAACAAAACCTCACACATTTTGGGTTAAATTATTTCACCTTCTACATGAAATATAAAATTTTGAATATCTGAAAAATATATACTGATATACTTACCTAAATGATATCATTCTTAGGCAGAGCACACATTTCCTTAAGAGACTGGAAATTAGAGGATGAAGATTTAAGTGACTGCTAAAAGTTAAAAAAAGAAAAAGCTAAAGGCAGAATGAAAAAAATGGCTGAGGGTTGAAATCTCTGTTTACATCACTTATATAGTCAACACCTTCTTATTAAACTCTTGAATCCACAAGTAATGAAAATTCAAATTTATTATGGACTTCATATCTCCTAGAATACATGGATATGAAATGCATAGTCTTCATACGTTCCCTAAGGGTGCTGGCCCCTTAGGAGAAACTCATTAATGTACACACTTTGGAGAGTAAGTAGGTAGCTGGAAAAAATTTGTAAGAGGAAGCCTCACACCAATATCTCTCTCCTATGAATTAAAACATTCAGATTCTCTTTACTAAAAATTTCTGGTAGAAGACCAAATTTGAATTATTGTTCAAAATTGGGCTACTGGGCAGTGTTTCAAGGGTCAGTTTTGCAATTAATCCTTATGTGACTAGCTAATTTATTGCTAGTAGAAACAAATAGTCTGGTTCTTTGCCACATAATTTAAGGCAGGGCAAGCTGGGGATTCCTTTTCTAATGTACTAGAACTAATGTTTTGTCTTTAGCACATAGTTTATGGCCTTCTCTTAAGTGAGGCATGAGTTTGTGATTTTTAATTGTGATTTCATTATTTTTTTAATTTCTAGTTCTTAGCCTGTTCTCTCTCCTCTCTCTTCACTCTCTCCAAGTTAATTCTGTTAACCTCCTTTTAACTTTTTTGTCTTTGTCTAAATTATAGAAGTAGTGTTTTATTGGAAAACAGAACAAAGAAATTCAGGCTGCTGAAAGATAATAATAACACTAGTGTTTTATTTCTGTGTTATCTACTAGTTCAAAATCTTCAGATTATAGAAAAATATGAAACCATTTACCTCACATTGGGGATGGACTTTAACTCATGTGCTGGGACTCTAACCCACATGGCTAGGACTTGAATCCAGCCAAAACCCTGCTTGGGGCTTGAACCCACGTGGCTGGGACTCAAACCCACCTAAAACCCTGGTTGGAACTTGAACCCATGTGGTTGGGACTTAAACCCAGCCAACACCCTGTTTGGGATTTTAATCTAGCTGAAACCCACAATACTTGGTTTCAGGACATAGTGAAGTTCAGGTTCTTGGTGTCTCATGGCAGAAATAATTCAGTGAGACACAAAGTGATAAGTAAGAAATGGATTTATTTAGATTCAGAGAGAAGCACACTCATCAGACAGAGTGTGGGCCATGGCAGAGGATGAGTGTGGCCATGAAATGTCATGGTTAGTTTTTATAGGCTGGGTAGTTTCATATGCTAATGAATGGGAGGGTTATTCCAACTATTTTGGGAGAAGGGGTGGAGATATCCAGGATTTGGGCCACCGCCCACTCCTTGGTCTTTTGACAGAGCCTTGGAACTCTCCTGGCACCTCTGGGCGTGTCATTTCATTTGCTGATTGAAGATCAAGGTCTAGTCTTGTCTGCCATCTTGGTTCCATCTGATTATATTTGGTTTATGTTGTGTGCTTGGGCTATGTCATTCTTCCAAAAGTTGTGCCCTGCCCCTTTCCCTCCTGTTACAAATAGACCCCAAAGCAATCCATTACAGCATTATCAGTATAAATAAATGACCCAGAAATTTCTTGAGTATTTTACATGTTTCCATTTTAACCTGATTTAATCTGATATTGTAAAATATTTCCAGTTAGTTTCCTGCTCTCCATTATTTCTCAGTGTTTACTGCCTGTCTCACCATAACTATTTTAGGTGAAAGATTTGCTTAGTAGGCAGTTGTCATTGTTGTTGTTTTTTAAGTTTTATTTGTTAGTCATACCAAACAAAGGAAGCCCTATTTTGATTCCCACTCCTAGAGACCCCTCTAAATTTCAGTATATTTAGACTCTTCCTGTCTCTACTCTCCAGTAGAATTTTCTGTAATGTTGGAAATTTTCTGTAATCTGTGCTGTCCAAATAGTCTCATGTCTCTATTGCACCCAACATAACTTTGTATTATATTTAATTTTATTTATTTTTAAAGTCTTTATTGAATTTGTTACAATATTGTTTTATTTTGTGTTTTGGGGGGTTTTTTGGCCACAAGGCACGTGAAATCTTAGCTCCCTGATCCAGGATCTAACCTATGTCCCCTGCATTGAAAGGTGAAGTCTTAACCACTGGACCACCAAAAAAGTTTCCTATGTTTAGTTTTAATTATTTTAAATTTAAGCAGCCACATATGGCTAGTGGCTACCGTAGTAAAGATTTCAACTCTAGAAAATCATTCTTTATTACCACTGTTCTAGTATGTGTCCATGCTATTAAATTCATCAACTACTTTGTTCTTAAAACAATATGATAGGTTTATAAGACCTAATCTCAATTAGTCTCAGACTAACACACATTTCATATCTTTTAATTGTATTTTAGAAACAAAGAACTTATGGTCTGTGTAATAGCTGTGAGATTTATGTTGTGTTGCTGCTGCTAAGTTGCTTCAGTCGTGTCCGACTCTGTGCAACCCCATAGACGGCAGCCCAGCAGGCTCCCCCGTCCCTGGGATTCTCCAGGCAAGAACACTGGAGTGGGTTGCTGTTTCCTTCTCCAATGCATGAAAGTGAAAAGGGAAAGTGAAGTCGCTCAGTCGTGTCCAACTCTTAGCAACTCCATGGACTGCAGCCCACCAGACTGCTCCGTCCATGGGATTCTCCATGCAAGAGTACTGGAGTGGGGTGCCATTGCCTTCTCCGTTTATGTTGTCTAGCTAAATGCAATTAAAAAACTGAAGGTTCTTCCTTCTCATTATATCATTGACTCTTACTCTTGATACCTTCTCTGAGACCTTGCTTCGTCAATTATCTCCCTTTATTGTATCTTTATTTTTTACCTTCTTACATACCTATTAGCATGAAATATCTCCAATAATACCTTAACAAGACCCTGTTACTCAGAGGAGATTATAAACTCCATGAGGACAGGGACCTTGTTGGGTGTGTTATGGTCCCAGGGCTTAGTTCAATGCCTGAGTATTGTGTGAAAGTGAAAGTGTTAGTCACTCAGTCTTGTCTGATACTTTGGGACCCCATGGACTGTAGTGGGTCAGGCTCCTCTGTCCATGCAATTCTCCAGGCAGGAATACTGGAGTGGGTTCCATTGCCTTCTCCAGGGCATCTTCCCAACCCAGGTCTCCTGCTTTGCAGGCAGATTCTTTACCAACTGAGCCTGCACAGTTTCAATTTTGTGAATGAAGAAACAAATGTTATTGCCTCCCAATACTCTCTAACCCAGTGTGGTATAAAGACATGGCTTCAAAGTCAACTTCACACTTAGCATTTCTGAATTTCATTCTTCATACATTAAGATGAAAAAATTTTATTTTAAAATTTGAACCATAGATAAGAAACTAAAGAAAAATGGACTATTGTATTATAATAAACTGAAATCGTCTATAGAACAAATTGTAAAACATGACAAATAGTAGTGTCTCATATTTGTTAAATAAATGACTTTCACTGATGTTACAGTTGGTATTAATTTATGAATGTGAATGAAGTAAATTGCAATTTATTATGATCAACTCTCAAAATTTCTCATATATTTATGAAAGTAATCAATATTATTGGATTTTTAAAATGATTGCTCTGTTTATTCTGTTGTATCATTTTAATTTTGAGCAATGCATAATTGGTCAAAACTTGACATGATAGGTCAAAATCCATAGCACTTGTGTTTTGCATCAGCATGTTGAAAATAACTGTAAGGACAAATAAAAGGAATAATTATATTGCTGTTACATCATATTTCTTGCTTCGGAAGCTTTGATTCTACCCACTTACTCATGTTACTAAGGTGTTAAGGCTATGATTTTCAGGAATCTTATCACAGAGTCAGGCTGAATGGTTATTACTATTATACCCAGAAACCCATAAAATGTGTTTCTGTTGCTATTTTCCATCACATCTCCACCATTTTTATGAAGAAGTATCTTCCCTGTGGGTTAAAAGTGTCTGTGCTTATGAGCATAATCTTTGCACAAGGATGGGGATCACTGTGTGAATCTTTTGAAATATAGAATCTGCTTTCCTGGTTTCTTAAAAAGGCAGGCAAATCCTCGTTGTATCTGGGTTTAGAAGTAAAATTTAATTTGTAGGACACTAAGTTAATAGCATTTTCTCAAATAGGCTTTCTGTGTTTTATGGGAATGTTTTCAACTATATACAGCGCCATGTGTATGTAGGAAGAAGAGTAAGTCTGATTTCATTGAATTCAGAGTATACCAAAATACCTAACCAGAAGCTTGTCCTTAATACTTAGTTTATGGTACAGTGTTAAGATTTAATGCTCAGATAAAATGCATCAGATGCTTTCAGAAAAGTTTGATACATTTTTAAAAATCTTTAATCAATGAGCTTCTATATTAGCCAAAAAACAAAAAAAAACATAACTTTAAAGGACAGAGTTGTTTGAACTTAGGCTCCTTCATTAGAAGTCAGACTAAGATCTATATAAAAGTTAGAGAAATTCTGAATTTTATGATGGGATTATAACCACTATCCTAAAGTTATTTAAAGCCAGTTAACTTTGATCGCTGGTCTGAGCCAGTAAATTTTTGTTGATGACATTAGATAGTTATTCAGTGCTAGTTAATGTAACTGCATTTGTATACCAGTTTGAAAAATGTCACCGACGTTTTAATGCTGTCTCTGTATCATTTGAGAACTTTCTATCCATTGTGTATTTACTACAGATTTATATTTGAGAGAGTTGATACTAATACAAATGGCATGTGCTTCTTTGAATCTTATTCTTAGAAATACGAAGAAAATGTAACCAAAACAAATGTTAGGATTATGTGAACTTTGTGGTATGAAACAATTCAGGAGTCTGTCAACACGTGCCAGTTATTGCTAAAGAATACAAAATAAAATGGCCTACTTAATGCCAAATCCTTGGTTAATGTGTATACTTAACATCTATATAGGCAGATAAAATAAATTTCACCCACTTCTCTGACTATTTTAATAACCTAATCATAGTCATGATTCAAAAATGAGTTCAATTTGTATAGCTTTTTAGGAAGTTAGAGTAAAAGGAACTTTCTGGACCTAGTGTGTTTTTGGTTAAAACTCTTTTTGTATTTTGAATTTGACAATAACCTTCTTAACCATCCACTGCCAACAATTAATTACAATTGATAACTGATTTGAATATCATTTTTGGTGGTTCATTGGTGACTTAGGAATGAAGCCTCCTTGTTTACCAGCTGAACCTTAACTGGAAACTTAACCCATGTATAAGCAGACAGCATTATTATCATACTCTTTCAGGCAGTGATTTTGTTTAGATTGGCTTATCAGTAGTAAAGTCCTAGTCTCTTGAAAAACATCCTGATATTCAGATTGTAATTTTAGAAGTAGATCAGTGATCTTTCAAACTAGAATTTGCAGAGTTTGGGACAACTTTCCACGTGGTTTTCATGGACAGATGCAAGGAACCTGGCTTCTGGATATTGTGTATGATAAAAGACATAGCCATCACATGTCCACAATTTTAGCATGTTATCTCTCTGAGGGTTAGGACAATCTTCTGGGCGCCAAGCATTGGAGTAATAAGTCCAAGGCTAGTGTTCTTGGTTGCTTCTTCCTATTTAGCAAAGCACCTTAAACTTCTAGGCTTCCTGCCTTGCCCTGTCTTTTACATTTCTTATATATTTTTGGCCTGTAAAGCTTACATATTTGGGGCTGTGTTGTAATGTTCTGAGTATAGTCTCTTTTCTCTCTGAATTTAAGATCTGATTTCTAAAAAGTAAAATGGAAAGGGTATCAGGGAGAAGCTTTGGATGACTAAGATAGGACCAAGCTGCCTAAGAGACAATAGCATGGCTATCTATTAATCAGAATGACAGTACAGATTTCTAAATTAACATGTGAACTGAAAGTTGCTCAGTTGTGTCCAATTCTTTGCAACCCCATGGACTATACAGTCCATGGAATTTTCCAGGCCAGAATACTAGAGTGGGTAGCCTTTCTCTTCTCCAGGGGATCTTTCCAACCCAGGGATTAAACCCAGGTCTCCCACATTGCAGGTGAATTCTTTACCAGCTGAGCCACAAGGGAAGCCCTAAATTAACATAGAAGCAACATAATCATAAGGAACCAGAGAGATCTTTTAGAATCAAGGGCATACCACAAAAAGCTCAAAGCATAGAAACTTATTCTGGTGAACACAAAGTTAAAAAATAACCTTTTACTAACCTTTACTCAGAACAGACTAAATGCTCTAAGACCAGTTTATCATTTTAGCAGAGATTAAAAATAGATCTGATTTTGCATGAATTTATGGTGAGAAAGGATTCACAAGCTCTTTTTATTTTGCATTGTTTTATGAGTAAATCTATCAAGTTGCCAAAATTAACACATTTTATTACTTTTTCAGGCTTGTTATTTTCTGATATTATTAAACTGATGCAAATAACGTTTCCTTCCTTCAACTCTTACACAACTTATTGCTGACACTCAAGTTTTATCTTTTATTATACTTGGTCATATTTTGGAATGACCAGACACTTCACTTTGGAAACTACTTTTTTTTTTTTTTTAGTTCTCCTTGGTAGACAAAGAACATATTCTATAACTTGCTTGCTCAGTTAGACTTTTCTGCCACTATTATTTATATGAAATCTTAATCACCATGTTAACTATAATGTTTAACCAAATTAAGTAATTTCTGTTTCAAAGAGAGTGCTAAGAGGTAGATCTGAGATATGGCTATTATTCACAACCATTTTATCAGATTTGCAAAGCTCACAAATGCTATCACATGATTTTCTGCATTCACATTCATTGATTTTATACTTTTGTTAAGTGGAAAAATACAAACTTACATTAACATGGCTCACAGATATAGTGATGCTGAAATTTTGACAAATTGATGATAAGTTTAGAAATATCTCTTCTTACTTAGATATGTACTAGTTATCTAAAGATTGATTAACTCAATTATGTTTAGCCTGACAAACTACAGAGTGCAATTATTATTGATACATAATATTATTATTTACATTTTTCTCAGTCCTAGACATAATGTTGGAAAAATGTTAGCATTTAAATTTAAGACAGCAATGAAACTAGAATCATTAAAAATAAAAGCAATATTTTTAATTTTTCAAAATAAAAAATAGTTTAGGAATTTCAGGTTAACTGATTTCTTTATGATGACCTTCCCTGGTAACTCAGCTGGTAAAACTGTTGTAAAGAATCCTCTTTCAATGCAGGAGACCTGGGTTCGATCCCTGGGTTGGGAAGATTCCCTGGAGAAGGGAAAGGCTATCCACTCCAGTATTCTTGCCTGGAGAATTTCAATGATGTATAGTTCGTGGGGGTCACAAAGGATCGGACATGACTGAGCAACTTTCACTTTATGAGGACACAAAACTAAATTTTATAAAAATGAAATGTAAGCCTGAGTTATACTTACCATCAATAAAATTAAGGAAAGATACGTAGTATTCAAACCAAAATGGTCGCAGTAATCATGGTAATCTAAAAATGCGCATCAAGTATGTGCTTAGTAGCTCAATTGTGTCAGACTCTTTGCAACACCATGGACTGTAGCCCACCAGGCTCCTCTGTCCATGGGGATTCTCCAGGCAAGAAGACTGGAGTGGGTTGCCATGCCCTCCTCCAGGGGATCTTCCCAACCCAGATTGAACCCAGGTCTCCCACATTGCAAGAAGATTCTTTACTGACTGAGCCATCAGGGAAGCCCACAATTATATATACCTCAATTATATAAACCTGGATTTGTATTCTTATGTTAAGTTGCTCAGAGCTAGCAGATTCTATGAGGATTGCGTTTTTTTTTTTTTTTAAAGACTAGCTTATTTAAATTTTAGAAGCTCAATTTCTTTATTTTCTTAAAATCTGAAAGCATTGGAATGAATGCCATTATACATCTCTCAAATGCAATCATAACACATCTCATTTAACTTCAACAGTATCATATACTTTATTAATTCACTCTGGATATAGGAAATTATTTACTGTATAAATTTACACAAAAAGTTTTATTGTTGTTTGGGATTCACTTCTGGAACCAGAACAGAGTGCCTTTGCTTAACTACTTCTGGAAGGTTAGTCCACTCAGGTATCTCAGTGGAATCTCCAAAATTGTCCAAGAATAATTTTAGGAAAGTTTAAAACAGTGTACTTGCACAAATATAAACACATTGTAAAGATTTTTTTAAAAACTGATTAATAAGAGAACCAGGAAGATGACAAAGCTGGTTTGAAGGAAAATTAGAGGAACATGAGTTATATAAGTCCCTCAGGAATAACAGTCTGACTTAGGGACCAGACCTAGTGTCCAGTAGGACAGTGGGAACAGAGCCTTTGGGGTTATCATTTCTTTTGGAAAGAAAATGAACGTGTAACTTCACAGAATCTGAGTCTTTAACAGTAAATAGCAAAGTCAAACAGATACATTCCCCTAGATAATTCAGTAATTCTTATTGAGCCTTTAAATAATCCCCCAGTATGTAATTGAAAGAATATGCTACTTACTCCTTATTTGCCCTTATTCCCAAGTTTTGGATAATTTTTCATAACAGGGCTGAGAAAAAATTTTAATGTCAGCTTAAAAATGTGCTTGTTAAAATTAGGTCTTTAGTTTTTTTAAGGCCTTCATGAACAATAAATTTAACTACTGATAGACTGTCCTTACCATCTATTTTGGGCTTCCCAGGTGTTCAGTTCAGTTCGGTTCAGTCAATGAGTCAACTCTTCTCATGAGGTGGTCAAATTACTGGAGTTTCAGCTTCAGCATCATTACTTCCAAAGAAATCCCAGGGCTCATCTCCTTCAGAATGGACTGGTTGGATCTCCTTGCAGTCCAAGGGACTCTCAAGAGTCTTCTCCAACACCACAGTTCAAAAGCATCAATTCTTCAAGCTCAGCCTTCTTCACAGTCCAACTCTCACATCCATACATGACCACTGGAAAAACCATAGCCTTGACTAGGTGGACCTTTGTTGGCAAAGTAATGTCTCTGCTTTTGAATATGCTATCTAGGTTGGTCGTAACTTTCCTTCCAAGGAGTAAGCGTCTTTTAATTTCATGGTTGCAGTCACCATCTGCAGTGATTTTGGAGCCCCAAAAAATAAAGTCTGACACTGTTTCCACTGTTTCCCCATCTATTTCCCATGAAGTGGTGGGACCGGATGCCATGATCTTAGTTTTCTGAATGTTGAGATTTTAGCCAACTTTTTCACTTTCCTCTTTTACTTTCATCAAGAGGCTTTTTAGTTCCTCTTCACTTTCTGCCATGAGGGTGGTGTCATCTGCATATCTGAGGTTATTGATAGATATTTCTCCCAACAGTCTTGATTCCAGCTTGTGCTTCTTCCAGCCCAGTGTTTCTCATGATGTACTCTGCATAGAGGTTAAATAAGCAGGGTGACAATATACAGCCTTGATGTACTCCTTTTCCTATTTGGAACCAGTCTGTTGTTCCATGTCCAGTTCTAACTGTTGCTTCCTGACCTGCATACAGGTTTCTAAAGAGGCAGGTCAGGTGGTCTGGTATTCCCATCTCTTGAAGAATTTTCCACGGTTTATTGTGATCCACACAGTCAAAGGCTTTGGCATAGTCAATAAAGCAGAAATAGATGTTTCTCTGGAACTCTCTTGCTTTTTCCATGATCCAGCAGATGTTGGCAATTTGATATCTGGTTCCTCTGCCTTTTCTAAAACCAGCTTGAACATCTGGTACAGTTCACGTATAGCTGAAGCCTGGTTTGAGAATTTTTAGCATTACTTTACTAGCATGTGAGATGAGTGCAGTTGTTACTAGTGGTAAAGAATCTTCCTACCAATGCAGAGGACATGAGATGTGAGTTCAGTCTCTGGGTTGGGAAGATCCCCTGGAAGCCGGCATGGCAACCCACTCTAGTATTCTTACCTGGAGAATCCCATGGACACAGGAGCTTGACAGGCTGTAGTCCACAGGGTCGCACAGAGTTGGAAACGACTGAAGTGACTTAGCAGGCATGCACACTCACCATGTAGTCGTGTCCAACTCTTTGCAACCCCATGGACTGTAGCCTACCAAACTCAGTCCGTGGAGAAGAATACTGTAGAAGAATACCGTGGAGAAGAGTCCAGGCAAGAATACTGTAGTGGGTTTCCATTTCCTTCTCCAAGTTCATTTATACAAAGTGTTAAGTGGCTTGACCAAGCATCAGGAATCTATAGTTAGTTATGGGAAGTAGAGTTGGGAGATGCATGATCTGAGATGAACCAGGATAATGCCCAGTCCTGTGTTCTTTCTGTGTTAACTCTTCCTGCTCCTTAGTCTATTTGTTTTGGTCTCCTGGTGCACAAAGTATATTTCTGTGCATATATACAGAACATTCCTGGAATTTAAACCTAAGAATAATCATCTTGAAACTGCTGACAGGATCAAAACCCTTTATAATTAACACTGCCAATCACAATCAGGGCATGTATTAATGCTGCTTTTTTAAAGTATTTCCACCTTTTCTGTTTTGATAAATTAGCAGAACAATCATGGTTACATTGACATTGAAGAGGTACGTATATGAAGCAGTGTCTGGAATCTCGATGTCAGTCTCCCCCTCCGCTTTGCTGAATTGAATAGTTTAGATGGAATCAAGTGGAAACTAGAAATGGCATGAACTGCTGCCAAAATACAGTTAGGAATTTTGTAAGAGGTATTTCTTGAAAAGCGTATTCTAGGTTTCTGTGTTTAATAATTAGTATTTTTGAGTTTTGGAAAAACCTTATATCCATTATAATTGATCGTTTTCTTTTGAAATGTCAAAACCTTACTCCTTCACTTGTGTTTAATAAATATATAATTCAAGTAACATACTTTGTTTTTTGTTTTTTTTTTATTCTTTTTATATTATCATAATTGTCTTTACAATGTTAGCCAAAGCTTTTTTAATTTAAAGTTGTAATATAGAAAATATTTTTATGTGTACTGGATTTCATGACTAAATAATTTAGTATTTTTTGTTGGCTTCATATCTATTGTATATTTAAATACATTGGAAAGAGCAAAATGCACGTACTTTTTAAATTGCAGCTCTTGAGGTTTTTATTTAAACCAATGATCATCTATTGAAATGGACTTAGACTCACTAAATAAATTATGTTGAAAGAGAACCTTTTTTATTAGATTATAGTTTATTCCAAACCCCTAACTGGAACAGATTTCTAAAGACAACATATTTCAAATTTACATTGTGGGCTTCAAAGTTAATTAAAAATTTAAGTTCAAAGGATTACTCTAATGAGCATTTATGAGAGTAGATCCTCCCTAGGAATATTGTCAAGAAATTATATTTATCTGAAGAATGTGTTTCTACATAGTTTGTATAGAGTATGCCTTAATGACTGAAATTTGACTTTGTTTCCATGACACATTTGGTTTCGGGGTTTCTCCTGTCAAGTTCACTGTCCATGAGAATACTACTTTTAAGTTAATAACAAGAATAAAAAGCAGAGAACGTTGAAATATATTATTGTAAAAATAATACATTAAGATTAAGATGAAATATTAATGGATTTTTCATCATTAAAATGGGCACGAGATGGTTCCTGCCTTTTAGGAAAATGCTACATAGTGGCACATAATATACATGACCTTGATAATCACAGAAGGTCAAAAGTATTTATAACATACCTTTACACATTATATCTGTGTATGAACAGTATTTGTGTCTATTGATGTTATAAGAGAATAAGTTTATGTTTCTATCTGATTATTTACTTTGAAGTTGACAGATAGTGCTACAGGGATGGATAGTCATCATCACTCTTCCAATCTACTAATTTTTAATTTTTTTCAGATGGTCATACTGTTTCTTTAACTTAATGACAAGTACATTCCTGTCCCTAATAATTTTCTCCATTTTGATTAGCATCTACAGTGTGAATCTAGATTTTGTTGCACCTTAATTAAAGCTTACAAAAATTAGAGGCCTTCCTTTAAGAAGAATATTTCATAATAATGGATATGCAATTGGGCTAAAAATGAGTATATATTTAGAATGAGAAAATAAATCACAGTACATTACAGGATTTTAAAAGTTGACAAGTCCAGTTTCATGATAACTATCATGAAAATCTAGAAGAATAGTATATTTTGTTGATTATCTTCCTGACCATCTCTCTAATCCCTTTCTCTCACATTCTTGTCTGTCCTGATCTTTGAACACCTTATCTCATGATAAGAATTTTGTAACATTTTCAAGAGAGAGAATAGCTTTTTGCTTTAGCCTGGATAATCAAAATTTGTCTTATATGAAAAATCTTTTGTTTCCTTTATCTTCTATTAGATTCATTCTTATTATGCTGTCTTGGAGTCATACTAAATAGTCAAATAATAATCATAATTAACACAAATATGGGTCCAAAACAACTGCAGAAGTAAGTGCTAAGTCATTCCACAACCTAGGAAGCCATAGAGGTCATGGTGAAGAGCAGAGTCTGGAGTCAGTTAACCCCAGTTTGAAACTGATGAAGGATTGTCAGGGCTTTGAGTTCTTCTCTCAAAGTGGTCTGAAAATCAGAATTTGGAGGATTAAACTTTAGTATAGTTAGAACACCAGGCGTGTTTAAAGTTGTTTTCTCTCATACAGAAAGATATAATATTTAATATATTCAAACCATTTATCTGACTTTTTTCCCATATGTATAGAATCCTGGAAGCTTCTCCCTATACTCTTGTTATTGTTTTAATGCTGTCCTTGGTAAGTAGGTCTTCAGAACCCATGTGGAGTCCTTCAGCTTGTTACTCTGCCTCATGTTAATAGTGACTCTATCAGAATCATGGGAGAAAAAGGTCCTCAAGTTGAGGCCCTTGATCTTCTTTCCTCCTATGAGCAGAAAAAGCAAGTATCTTCCAGGGAAGGTATGTGTTTATGCACAGACTTTCAAAAAGTGAAGCTTTTGCATTATTTGAATAAGAAAGTAATTAGAATATCCATCTAAATGATAATAAGAATTCATTGAGTACAGACTGGCACTTTGAAGCTTATAGGAAGAAACAGACTTCGTATTTAAAACAGTTTGTTATAAATATCAAAGCAGAAATCTTTCCTGTTTTTGACAAACAAGGTGATTGTTCTAGATTTAGATGAACTATAATATATTGGTTTAAAAGTGCAAGAGTCTCAGATTATCTTCTTGCTTTAGGAATGTACATATCAAAGACTATGGAAACTGATTATTTTTTACCACTACCTTTCTCCTGTAGTGATAAAATGAAATAGAACGTTCTTCCTCACCTTTTGCTTTTTTAACTGTTGTTGTTGTTCTGTTGCTAAAGCTTGTGCGACTCTTTGCAACCCCATGGACTGCAGCACACCAGGCTCCTCTGTCCCTTACTGTCTCATAGAGTAGAGTTTACTCTACTCTGCTCTCATGGAGTTTGCTCACATTCATGGCCATTGAGTCAGTGATGGTATCTAACCATCTCAACCACTGCCACCCCCTTCTCCTTTTGGCTTCACTCTTCCCCAACATCAGGATCTTTTCCAATGATTTACTTTGCTGTAGAGTAGAAATTGACATTGTAACGCAACTATACTTCAGTAACAATTTTTAAAAGAGTATCAGTGTTTTAGTCTGGGCCTCAAATGATCTTGTTCATGCTGTTTCTACTTGATGGGCCTCAGTGCCCTGTCCTGGGGAATGGGACTAATTATATATACCTTGCTTACTTCTAAGTTCGTTGTGAGGATCCAATGATAAAATGTGTGTGAAAATGAAAATCAAATTGCTATTAATGTTGTCATCCCTACATTGGCTATTGTTATTTAAAGATATTAACAAGATGTTACGCAATGGTTAAACTTCTAAATGGGCTTCTCTGGTGGCTCAGTAGTAAAAGGATCCTCTTGCAGAAGACTCAGACACAGGTTTAATCCCTGGGTTAGGGAGATCCCCTGAAGAAGGAAATGGCAACCTGCTCCAGTATTCTTGCCTGGAAAATTCCATGGACAGAGGATCCTGGCAGGCTACAGTCCAAGGGGTTGCCAAGTGTCGGATACCATTGAGCACACACACACAAATTTTAAAATCCTGTTCTACATGATGTATATCATTGATCATATTCTTTGTTGTTGGACTAAAGTTCTCAACAGCAGCATTACTGACATTCTAGGCCAGATGACTCTTTGTTGAGAGGTGCTATCCTATGCATTGTAGCATAGCAGCACCCCTGACCTCTACCCACTAGAGGCCGGTAGCATCCTCCCTGCCCAGTGTGACACTGAAAATGGCTCTAGTCTTTGCCAAATGTCCTTTTATGGCAAAATCACCCCAGTTTGAGAGCCACTGGATTACTGTAAAGTGGAAGATCTTAGATCAATTGGTTATTGAACAGACAATCAAAAAACAAAAAGAGGTGGGTGAGTTAAAGTAAGCAGCTATTTAAAACATGAATACCTTAAGCACGTTATTGCAACTGAAACAAGCAGAACATGACATCGAGGTTTTCTCTTGAGTCAACACTACTGACCGTAGTCTTACCTCCTCTTTTTTTCCTAAACCAACCCTTTTACATATTTTTTCTAGTTTCGGATATCTAATTTTTAACAATTGGATAAAAACAGAAAGGCAGTTGTGAAATAATTTCAGAGTAGAAGTTGTAGGAGAAGAAAAACATTTTTTCCTCTACCCTTCTAGGTGTTTGGCTGAAATCTCCCTGTAAGAAAGACAGACTAACTAATAGGAGAAAAACAAACAGGAGTTTAATGACATGTAGACCTCTTGTATGCATGGGAGATACCCAGAACAACTGGATAACTCTGGAAATTGGCCCAAACCACCACTTTAAATACCACCTCCAGCTAAAGACAGAAGAAGATGTTTGGGGAGAGAGTTGGTGGTGGTGGTGTGGGGGGAGGTGTGGAGCCAATTTTGAGAGAAACCAGAAAAAGCACAGCAAACCAGGCTAAAGTTGTCATGCAGATTCAAGTCCTTGGTTTTTCCTTTAATAAAAGAGTTTTCAGAGGTTTAGAGTCATTCTTCTCTTCCTCCAGGAGACACTTCTATAAATGGAGAGAAGTATTAGTCACTCAGTTGTGTCTGGCTCTTTGCAACCCCATGGACTGTAACCTACCAGGCTTCTCTGTCCATGGGATTCTCCAGGCAAGAATACTGGAGTGGGTTGTCATTCCTTTCTCCAGGGGATTCCCCACTGAGGGACTGAACACAGGTCTCCTGCATTGCAGGCAAATTCTTTACCATCTGAGCCACCAGGAGATATCTCTTATAAATGTAAATATCTTTTATAAAAGGGTATCTTCTCAATTTTCAGAGCTTCTGATGTGTTTACTGTTTTTTTTGTTTTTCTTTAATAACCAGTGCAAAGTAATCTGTACCAGGGAACCATGTTTTGGAGTGGTGTATTTTGCTCCCTTTTATCCTCTGAATATTATAACTTTTCTTATTTTTCTATACAGATCATCTGTAGCCAAACCAATGTTAATTTTGTGGCAGCTCATCTTTTTTAAGTCTTTTCAAAGATTCTAACTTACTTTACATAAAAATATCAAATATCTGTTTCTTAAATTTCTTAGGAATACTGACTAGAGGTCAACAAGAAATATAAAATTTAGAGACAAGTAAAAAAATATATTTAAGTTCCAATATTAAATATTTTAGATTCATTTTCCCATTTGAATGGAGCAGTTTGCCATTTCCTTCTCCATACACTATGAATGTGAAACACTTCAGTCATTTCAGTTCAGTGGCTCAGTCCGTCTGACTCTTTGTGACCCCATGGACTGCAGCACTCCACACCTCCCTGTCCATCACCAACTCCCAGAGTGTGTGCAAACTCATGTCCATCGAGTCAGTGATGCCATCCTACCATTTCATCTTCTGATGTCCCCTTCTCCTCTTGCCTTCAGTCTTTCCCAGCATCAGGGTCTTTTCCAGTGAGTTAGTTCGCATCAGGTGGCCAGAGTATTGGAGCTTCAGCTTCAGCATCAGTCCCTCCAATGAATATTCAGGTGAAACACTTAAGGCTTATTAAAAGAGTCATTATTAATATCTTGAGGGCTTCCCTGGTGGTCAGATGCTGAGGAATCTGCTTGCAATGCAAAAGAGCTAGGTTCAATCCCTGGGTGGAGAAGATGCCCTGGAGAAGGAAATGGCTACCCACTTCAGTATTCTTGCCTGGAGAATTTCATGGACATAGGAGCCTGGCGAGCTACAGTACATGGTGTCACAAAGAACTGCACACGACTGAGCCACTAACACTTTAGTTCGGTTACATGAAAAAAAAAGAGAGAGAGATTGATGAGTATGTTTATACTAATGCTACATACCAAACTAGTTACATTTAAAGTCATAGGAAAACGGTATCTGGCATTTAATTTAATTTATACTTCATGGCAAAATGCATAGGTTTGAGTATTCTGCAGATTATTAAACTCTTTCTGCATAAAATGGTGAACTAATTCTAACTTTTCAACTAAACTTATTAATGTCACTTCATTAAGTTTCTGGATCTGTTTGGATCATAGTTGTCAAAGAGGAATTTAGTCTTTGAGAATGTCAGATCTCCTTGACTTCTACAAGATGGTGTCACAGGGGTGACACCACCAAGATCTTCGTGTCATTTATGCTACATAAAGAAGTAAATAGTTTGGAAAATGAGGCTATGTCTTTGTATTCCAGCTTGATTCCCTTCAACTTACTCAATGGCCCTGGAAAAGTTACTCCATTTTTCTTAAGTCGGCGACAAATTTCCCTTCTATACCAGCTTAATTAAATCAAATATGTACTTGTATGTCATCTCTGGAGATTCCTTTTGGCCTTTTACTCTACTATTCTTTGTCATACAAGAACCATATTAGAAAAAAAAAAAAACACCAAAATATATCCTGTTTTTCTTATATTGGAATTGACACATTACAGTGTAAAGATCTTGTGATGGTAGACGTCATGCATTTGAACATGAGAATATTAATGGAACCACAGTCATTTCCTATCCTTGCCTGGGAAGTAATTTTTCCCATTCAGCTGTTTTTTTGTGTCCCTGCTGTTTATTTGAAAGGCTCAAGTGAAATGTGTTTAGAATTATGGCATGTAATAGTTCACTGCAAAATTAAACTATAATGTGTATAAATGAGAACTAACATCAGTATGGCAAACTTAAATCATTGTATAAATAATGATAATCATAATAATTTAAGGATATTTTAAAAATAATTTATAGGTGAAACTATTAAAAATCATAATAGCTTGAGAGTTGACCATGGGATAAGAAAGAAGGGAAAGGGAAGTTCCTGTTAAACATATGCTTTATCTAATAATAACAAATTTTAAACACTCGTTACACCTACTGCTGTATTTTCAGTGAAGATCCTTGAAGTGGTCAAGATATTTTCACTTTGATTTTGTTTTTGATTTTTACATCAAAATAGTATTTTTGTTTTGGATTTAACATGTTCACTTCCTTCTCTTGCTTTGAGGTTCTTTAGATATTGACCTGTCTATTCAGTTTAATTCTTGATACTATTTATTTTCATCCAGTTTCTAGTGTAAGTAGGAGGTAAGTGGCAGTTGTGAATTAATTGAGAAAGTTCTACAGGGAAAATACTGAGTCAGGCTCAGCCTTGCATTTTTGCAGACACTCTGGATGACTTAGCAAGACCAAGCCTGCCCCTGGGGCAGCAGGCTGGAGACGAGAGCTGGCCCTTTGTGGGTCAGGCTATGGAAGCGGATATCAGACTGTGGAGTGGCATGTGACAGAGCCCCGGGAAAAGAAGAAGTTAGAAAAATCACGGGAAAAAATGGACTTTAGGTTTTAGAGTTCCAAACTCTGATAACGAAGTCCCAAGGCAGAAATGACACTTCCGAAAGGGAAGTAGAATGAATTCTGGGAAGAGCAAGGGAGAGTTGGCCTCTGGGTGAGCAGGATTGATTTGCTTCAGAAAGAGGATCACTATGGGGTTGAGGTAAAGATTTGCATTGGTAAAAAGTGTTCTAAAATCAGATGGTGGGAACTTCCCTGTGGGTCCAGTGGTTAAAACTCTGTGCTACAATGCAGGGGGCTAGAGTTCGATCTCGAGCCCGATATCCCACATAGTACATGGCACAGCCAAAAAAAATTAAAACCAGACTGTGATGAAAAGGTTGCTTAACTGTATAAGTGTTCTAAAATTCAAGGATGGAAGAAAGATAATAAGCCAATGGAGGCCACCTTTTTTGAAAAAAATTTTATAGGGAATCTGTACTCCATGAGGTTGCAAAGAGTTGGACATGACTGAGTGAACTGAACTGATTTATGGAATTTAACATATCCACACAAAATTCAAGGGAACTAAATTGTGACTAAAACCTAATATTATGGTGTGTGTGTATGTTATACAAAGAGAGTATGGATATAAGTGTTATCATTTCTTGTGTCTGGTTCCATAAATTAGATTATGGACTGCTTAGAAACATGAACCAGGCCTTATTCATTACATTTTGTGTGGCCTTCCCACTCCTCATAACAGCATTTGGGTCAGAGTAGTTAGATATTTTGAGAGGTGAAATAATAGTTAAAATTCTAAAATATGTTGAGATGTGTTTGATGCAATACTAGACCAGCCTTATTAGGACATATATGTAAGATATATTTTTAGAGGTATGTATACAATAACCTGGGGTTCCCAGGTGGCGCTAGAGGTAAAGAACTCACCTGCCAATGCAGGAGACATAAGAAACTGGGGGTTCAATCCCTGGATTGGGAAGATCCCCTGGAGGAGGGCATGGCAACTCACTTCAGTATTCTTGCCTAGAGAATCCCATGGACAGAGGAGCCTAGTGGGCCATGGTTGATGGAGTCACAAAGAATCGGACATGACTGAAGTGACTTTGTACACATGCATGCCCTCACATAATAACCTTACTTTTCCATGTGTTGGAGAAGTTTCTTGAGAATCCCTTGGACTGCAAGGAGATCAAACCAATCAATTCTAAAGTAAATCAGTCCTGAATATTAATTGGAATGACTGATGCTTAAACTGAAGCTCCAATATTTTGGCCACTTGATGTGAAGAACTGACTCATTAGAAAGGACCATGATGCAGGAAAAGACTGAAGGCAGGAGGAGAAGGGGATGACAGAAGATGAGATGGTTGGATGGCATCACTGACTCGATGAACATGAGTTTGAGCAAGCTCTGGGAGTTGGTGATGGATAGGGAAGCCTGGTGTGTTGCAGTCCATAAGGTCGCAAAGATTTGGACATGACTGAGTGACTGAACTGAACTGATTTATGGAATTTAACATATGCACACAAAATTCAAGGGAACTAAATTGTGACTAAAATCTAAGCCTTTGGTGTGTGTATATTAATCTGTCTGTTGTGTCCGACTCTTTGTGACCCCATGGACTGTAACCCCTCATGCTCCTCTGTTCATGGGATTTCCCAGGCAAGAATACTGAAGTGGTTGCCATTCCCTTCTCCAAGGCTGTGGTAGATAATGACAAATAAATAAAATTATTTATTATATATAAGCATATGTTTTATATATATGTGCATATATATATATATATGTTTTAGTGGAGGCAGAGATAGAAAATATAGTATTCTCTGACCAAAAATATGATGGTGATTCATTGAACTTTTTCACTCATGAAAATAGCTTCTTTAGCTCAGGGGGAAAAAAAAGAAGTGATGCATTTATCTTTCAAATCCATATTGGAGGAGAGGACTGTATAGTTATTTCTGGAAACAGTCTTCGGAGAACAATGAGTTTCTTCCCTTCATGATCAGCTCCATTTTAAATTATATCAAATTCATGAAGAAAAGGGGCCAAACTTTGAATTTATAGTCTGCAGATTTCCATTTTTAAAAGCAAAGTAGTTCCTGAGGAATGCAGATTTTTTTTAAAAAAAGGCAACTAAAACCTCAAAAATTCTCTCCTTTTTGTCTTCTGGTGCTTAAAAAAGTACGTGAACATACTGTTTTTAAATTTAGGCTTTAAAAAAAATGTCCTCATGCTGAGTTCTTGTTTGCCAAGTTTCAGCTTGGAGAGAATTTTTATAGCTTTTATAAACCCCTGAAAATAGAAAATTTTAAGTGGAAATCCTTACACATTCTTAGTAAGGGCCAGAAATCTTGCCACCTTTTGAGAATGAAGGTAGCTTTTCATTGTTTAAAGATGGTGGCAATGGCTTGTCATCATAGTTTTTTCTAAAGACAAAATTTTGTTTAGCTGTAAATTTAATATGTTAAATTTTTCGTGGGATAAATATTTTAAAATTTTAAAATGCATTTGTCTTCAACTAAGTGTAGTTATGTGGCAAAGCCTTTGTGTTATCCATTTTGTGGATGTCACATATAGTTTAACTTCTTAATTAAATATAACTTGTGTTTTAGCTGCTAAATATGGTTTAGATTCACTGTGGAAGTTGAATTTGTCGTGGTTGAATTGATTATGGCTGAATATCTTTGACAGTATAAAAGATCCCCTATAAAAGTCCTTGTTCTCTCATTTTTATCATGTAAACCAAAGAGTCCTTTGTCCTTTGGGGAAACGCAGAATATGTCAGGTCTTCATTGCATCCCAGATCTGTTGTGGGAATTTTACAACATTGGAACCCAAAGTCTCACTTCAGGAGTGATAGATAGCATGTGGTACTTTACTGCAAATAGGGATCAATTTTAGATCGGCAAACAAAAAGGGAGAGTAACTGAAACTTTGGGCACAGGGGACGTGTTCTGGGAGGCAGATACCCAACAGAGACAGTTGGTCATTTTTGTCTGGACCCACACAAAATTGAAGACATACTGCCAAACAAAGACCAATCAAATGCAGGCATAGTCTTTTGGTTGTCTCCTGAAAAAAACAAAAAAACAAAAAAATGGTTTCTAAGCAGCAATATATATATTTATTTTAAAGAAAATCTGATAGAGCATAATGTTAGTCATGTAGAAAATTTACAGATAAGTTTTGTTGCAGCACATAATTCAGATTGAAAGAGACAAAAGTCCTTCTTTTCCCTGATACATGTCTGTAGCTTTTTTCCTCCACCGGAAAGGCAATAATTTCAGATTTGGCAGGAGCTATGCTTTTTAAACTCTTGACATGCATAGCCTTTGGCACAAGTGCCCCTAAAAGAAGGCCAAACAATTTAATGAAGGACAACTTTAAAGGGAAAAAAAAAAAGTAAAACAAACTAAGACTAATATTTAGTCCTTGAAACAGGTGCATGAATTAGTGATCCAATATTGCTTGACTACGTCCTTAAAATCCTTTACATTTATTTCTTCAATTGAATGAGACTTTCTAACATCTGTATCTGGAACTAATTCTGATAACCTTGACATTCAAAATGGAGATAAAGGATAGATAGCTTTCCTCAAAATGCTTCAATATGGCAGGAGGAATTATCTAATATTGATAAATAAAGCAATGTGACATGTGTACTGAATTCTGAATCGATTTGTTGAGCTATGTAAGAGGTAAAAGAAGGACTTATTTTCAAGATGGGAAATGCATTGGGAAAAGCCAAGGTCAAAGCCAAAACAGGACTCCCTGCAAAAAATTTTCAATCTTAATGAAAATTTTTCAATAAGAAATTGACAGTTGAGGAACAGTGTCATTGTCAGAAGTTTAACATTCTTTTCAGAGCCTAAGAGACAAAGTCCCAGAGAACTGAGTTGTAATAATAGCTACTTTAAAATTTATGGCTTGGGAAGAACAGATTAATAGTTTTTGGAGGAAAGCCTGAATTATAGAGGGCTGACCTGAGCTCTGGTGTGAGTGATCAGTGAGTTCAGTGTCTGCAACTCTAGGATTTTAAGAACCCTTAAAGTTCCTTGTTAGCCTTTGGAAAAAAAAAAAAAAAAAACATCACAGAGGATAAATCTATTACAAGCCAAGTTTTGTATATGTGTTTATATGGCTTTATACTTCCAGTGTTTCTTTAAAGAGGAGAACCATTGGGAAATGGCACATGGAAGTGTATTTCCAGATGTGTATGAGAATATGTGACTGGACTGGGCTTTGAAGGATTGGGAAAACTAAGATAAGTGGGATGGATTGGGTATAGTGTGGATACTAGCAGAAGATGCAAGTTATGTGGCTCAGTGATAAAGAATCCACCTGCCAATGCAAGAGACATAAGAGACACGAGCTCTATGCCTGGGTCAGGAAGATCCCCTGGAAAAGTAAATGGCAACCCTCTCTGTATTCTTGCCTGGGATATCCCATGGAGAGAGGAGCCTGGGGGGCTATAGTCCATAGGGTCAAAAAGTCAGACATGATTGAGCATGCATTCTTTTGAATCCAGGAGATCTTTACTTTAAGGAATTATACTTGAAGACACAGAGTTAGAAACTTGAGTATCATGCCATAAGAGTCGAACTTTGGTTAAGAGTAAAGCCACTGATGAAATTCCCTGGTGGCTCAGTAGTAAAGAATCTGCTTGCCAATGCGGGAGATGGAGGTTCAATCTCTGGGTCAGAAAGATCCCCTGGAGAAAGGAATGGGAACCACGTCCATGAGTTTCCCAGACAAGAATACTGGACTGAAGGAAATACTGCGATTTCCTTCTCCAAGGGATCTTCCTTACCCAAGGATCGAAGCTGCAACTCCTGCTTTGGCAGGCGAATTCTTTACCACTGAGCCACCATGGAAGCCTATGTGGTCATATCTTGAAACAAGATATGACTTATTACTTACTCCTTAGCTAAGTATTATTATCCTTAGCTAAGTATTATTACTTAGTCCTTAGCTTGCTAGAATTTTAATTCAGCATAAGGAGTCACTGAGAGGAATTTTTAAATCATAAAGGAGAATATTTACTGGGACACTTTTTATTTAGTTCAAGAGAAAGAAAGACAGGCCCCAAATGCTGCACTATATAAAACTTGTCTTAGAAGTGACCAGTCTTTCCAGGATATGCTGAACGATGCATTAGACACAAATCCTCCAGGAAAGTCAATCAAAAGGTGGAGAGTATTTTGGATTCACTTCCAAATGGCACTGGCCTCTGAGTTCTGCAGTAGGGAGCTAAAATTCTAGAGAGGTCTGGGTTCAGAAACAATAGCAGAGTTACAAGAAAAGGTTTTTTAGCTTCTCTTTCTTATGCCATTCAACAAGATTTAGAAGGAAATACAGCCAAATTTAATGGTCGTTACCTGATGAAAAACAGACATCCTTTGGATTATCTTCATGAAGTACTGAGCAGGACTAAATGCAATTAGAAGACTCCACTGAGGCCAAGATGGTTGAGGAATTACAGAAAAACTATTGCATATGAAATACGGTCTCACTGTATTCAGGTAACCCATGCGTTTTCAAAATAGTACTATAGGAAAAGCATAAGAGCAACTAACTGTGTTGTGAAAAGCACGTTAGATTTGTCAACTTAGTATAGTATGAAGTCAGTATTTTCAGGTTTGGAGAATTTTGCTTTCAGTCAGCTCTTCAAAGAATGCAGAAATCCTTCAAGCTTGCTTATCATCCTTTCTTTATATTCTACCCCTTCATTCTTTATTATGACATCATTTTTCTCCAAAGAAAGTTCATGCCATAAACATTGATTCCATTATATTAGTGATATATTACACTTTTTGTTTTTAAAATGACAAATTCCTTGTGTATATTTATAGTAAACTTGGGTTTAGTCCTTGTGTTGAATCATGCAGTAATTTTTGCATGAATTGAAATAGAGCACCTATCTAATTTGAATAATTATGGTAAGGTGGTCATTACTATTCAAGAGAAACTGATGTTTTACTTTTTTATTTCAGAAAGGCAAGTTATTAGTCTTTTTTTGCAAGAAAGAGAATACAAAAATTATTGTGATCAGAGCCTCCTTTTGAAAGCTAGACCAACTCTTTCCTGTACACCAGCCGTGGAATGGCAAGACAATTTAGTAACTTAAGCAGTCATTAGGATTCACAGCCTATACAGAGGCTTCACCCTCAGGCCAGACCTATCGTAGTTGTAAGAAAATGATTTATGTGTTGTAATAAATGTTACTTCTCAATCTGTTTGCTTGTTCAGTGGTTGAGGTCCCCAAAGAAAAGGTCTATCTCAAATTAGGACTGGCATGTATTATCTGTCAACTTTATATAGTACTGTAAAAGTCATTCAGCTGACAGTAATATTAGCAGAATGTTTTATAGGTTTTGTACTGTGTGAAGCTTTGTATGGGTGAGGAGAGGCGATGGGTCTGTGGGGCTCTGTAGTCCGGGATAAAGTTGCGTGTAGATGAGTCGTTTCAATGCTTCTCTGTAAATGAACATCTGGCTCCCATATTGATTCCATGTGTGAAAATGAGATCAGCCCATATAATGACCAGAATCAATCAGACTTCAGCCGAGGAGTAACATACACTGGCCTTGATTTGTTAGACAACCAGAATTGGCAGCACCTTGCATAATTTGGCACCAATTGACAAAGATTAGGCTGTTTGGGGGCCTGGGTGGTTATTAATTTGAAACCCCCCTTAAATATTTTGCAGAGTAAAATCAGCTGTAACTTATTTGTACCAACCCCCTCCGTTTCATACTCGCTCTAATTGTTTTAGACAAACAAGTGAGCTTGCGGCCTGTTCACTTTACACAGGAAGACATGAATTCTTTGATCCATACAATATTCTTTAGCTCAACCTTGGAGCTATTTACTGAGGAGATTTATTTGCAGACAGACAGTAGAACAGCTCTTTGTGAGCAGAAATGAGTACAGCTTCCATGGGTTTTCAGCTCGTATTTCGGCTACTTACTGTAAGAGATAAAACTGAGCCGTCTTTATTTTTAACCTGAACCATTCTTTCTTTAAATGTATTTTTGAAAACCAAATTAGACTCGACCTTCCCGTTTTCTCCTCACCTTTTAGAGATCGAACTCAGAGAATGACCAGATATCATTTCATGTTTGTGCTTTGCACAATCGTGAAGAAAAAAAATTGTAAGTTTTAAAACAGGACAGACATTAACTGTAAACATTTTGCAAATAGGACTTCTTAATTTCTGAGTATACAGGGAACTACCTGTATTAATAGTAGATATTTGAAGAAAAGAGATAGCTATAATTGTCCAAATATAATTTTAAAAATTGATTGTTGTTGCCCAACAGTTTAAAGATAGAGACTCTTTTCTTTAAATTTAGGTCATCCTGTTTAGGTAAGTATCTAAACCAATGGGCTTCCCAGGCAGCACAGTGATAAGGAATCTGCCTGCCAATGCAGGAGACACAGGAGATATGAGTTTGATCCCTGAGTCTGGAAGATCCTGTGGAGAAGGATAATGGCAACCCATTTTAGCATTCTTGCCTGGGAATCCCACAGACAGAGGAGCCTGGCAGGCTACAGTCCACAGGGTCACAAAAAGTTGGATACAACTTATACATGCACACATGCTAAACCAATATTTAATGTTTTCCTCCAATTAAATAAGAGTTATTTGAACAAAGCCTCTCTAAATGCTTAATATGTAATGGACCAGACAATGCAATAGTAACAATGACATGACAGTTCTATAAATGTCTTTTTATAATGCTGTAAGATAAGAGCTCCATTAAGACTGTTTGATTTCTACTTAGAGAAATTTGATTTATGAAATCAACTCTAGGGATAATTCTCAATTCTTAATTACCTCTGACAATTTATTTCTAAACTGTATTCTCTTTTGTTATCTCAGAACTTCATTTCCTGGGCCTCTTGATAACCTGGTATATGAAAAGTTGAATCCCTCTTTTAATTTTTTTTTCCCATACAGATTTGTAAATTAGAATTTAAAATGTGTTTCTTTAGAGAAAAGTTCTGATCTTCTGATTTTATCTCCTGGTCACTTAGGTTATTAAATCATATATGGCATTCTTTCCCTTACATTTTCTTTTGGATAATTTATTAACAGCATTTTAGAAAGCTGTGTGACATCATATAAATCTTTACAGTTGGTTAACAAGGTAGACTGCTCTCACTGAAAAACCAAAACTGTTTTGACTCAAAAAATAATCACATATTAATCAAATGTTTTATTTTCTAAAATTAAGTTGTGGATTAATGTTGATAGATCTTCAGATTTTCATTATAGTTTTGAAATACTCTCCTTTCCACCTGCTTAGAAAGTTACAAATAAATAAAACTTTGGGAGGAAAGCATTTGCAGACACTTAAACACACACACACATATTTAAATCAGGAAGCTTTTAAGTCTAAACAAGCATTCAGTCTGTAAGTCATCATTTTTCAAAATCTTTCAAATTGCCTCCATAAGGCTTAAGACCTAACTTTGGTAAACAAAGGTGTCTAAGTTTTTGCCAATGCTTTACAAGATCACTTTGCAAGAATGATGTATAAAGATTTTGGAACAAATGCATACCTCTGGTAAGTAGTTAGATTATTTGTTATTTGTTAAAAGGATTAAGAGAAAGTTTTAAGAAATGCTTGTATGTATAGGTAGAAATGGGCATGGCCAAGGGTTTTGTAATTTCAGGCCATTAACTAACACATCACATGTAACACTTAGAGAAGATAACGCTATCAAGACGTCACATGCAGCTGACATTTTAGAAAAAGGAGGAATGTGTGGTTGTGTCACACATTAAAACAGTTTTGGCACACATGCATTTCCCTGACTCTTACGTCTAGCCTCAGGTAAGAGTTCTTACATATTAAAAATATTACCACTGTGATTTCAAAGTGAGGCCAAGTCCTGTTAGGGGAATATGTGATAATTTACCGTCCTGTCTACACTGCAAGTGAAACCATGTTAACAGCAGTCGTGCATAAACATGGTTTTCGTTATATTTCAAACATGGTGTGGACAGCTTTATATTTCATAAGACACTTCTTTCTTGTCTTTTTTGGTACATTGGTTGATTTGGCATAATTCTTTCCTTGAAAGCATCCATAAATGGTAATTGATAATGACAATAACCTTCAGAGCATTCTACCAGATACCCTGAGAAGGACTGTCTTTTATTTCACATTTATTTACAGAGGCTTGCTGAACTTGTTAAGACTTTTTTTTTTTTTTTGCCAGAATAACAGATGATAACGGGTCTCAACTTGGATCTGATGGCATGTATCTTGTACCTTACAAAAATGTCAACCAAAGTCCCCCACACAATTGCCGTATCTTTGAAGAAAACACTTATCTAATGGTGATTTTTACAGTGAATGATTTTCTTATACCTGAATAAGTTCTCCTTTTTACTTTATTTCAATTTTATTTAATTTAAAGTGTTACTTGAATATATATGAGCTAGCTGTGGATGAATTCTTGAGGTAGGTGTTCATACATTTCAAAATCAACAATCTTTGGGGGATTTCAGAAATAAATAGGCCTAGCAGATAATAATTTCAGGGAAAATGACTCAGCACTATCAGTATCACTCATAACCACATGGGCTGACCTATGTTAAGAAAATCATTTCCCTTAACAAGATTTTTGAAGCTGCCTATTCTACCACTTGTTTTTGTTTAAAAACAACAAAAAAAAAGTATTTAAAGGTTGGGAAAGAACCAATTCTCCAATTGAGAGCTTTGAGTTTTGTGCATGAGAGCAGTGAACGATAAGAGCACAAGTTTACATTCTGATGATGGAAGGGATCTTGAATACTCTGAAATCATCTGCACTTCATGTTTTAGGTGGTACAAGTCATTTGCTCATGATCCTGTTCCACCCATATATCATTCAGTAGCTTAAAACAAAAAGGAAACAAAAAAGAAGTATGGAAGTAGTTGCTTTTATAGTAGTCCTTAGACATTCCAGAATTTCTCAACCGGTAGTGCCTTGTTCCCATTCCTTTTGTCCTAGGATATCTTGGACTTTGCAACTCCTATTTTAGGACAGGCTAAAACAGACTATATATTTATATATGTATCTATGTGTGTGTATTTTTGATACACAGTCTAAGTGAGACCTAATAATTTTCTGAAAGTAGAAGCATTGTAGTGGAGTTGACCCACAAGTTTTGGTGACCGGTTAGCTATGAGAAGGGTTTGAGGGATGATGAAAAGGATGTAGGGCTTCCCAAGTGGCTCAGTGGACACGGGTTCAATCCTTGGGTCAGGAAGATCCCCTGGAGTAGGAAATGGCAACCTGCTCCAGTATTCTTGCCTGGAAGATTCCATGGATAAAGGAGCCTGGGAGGCTACAGTCCATGGGATCACAAAGAGTTGGACACGACTGAGCAACTGAACAAGCACACAGAAGGGATGCCAGGAAGTTACCCTGCCTGAGATGGGAAGCGTGGGACCAATAAGCAAGTTGTATAATTTTAAAAAAGCTCTTGGAAAAATATGTAAGTTGTCATCTATAATGGTAAGGGTACATAAATTTAATGCACCATCATGATAATACCAAATAAGGGAAAACATGGTTTTCATTGCAATAGTAAGTTGGTGGTACAAATTACATTACCATGTTAAGAAAGGAATGTTTGTTCTTTTCTGTCAACCCAGAAATAACTCCAGAATCAATCAAGATGAGGACAAAATACAATTGTTTGTATATCTGCATCCTTGCTAATAAATGATTTTTGCCTCTTTCAAAGCAATTTTTAACTTTTTCATTTTGTCAGCCAGAATTACGATTTTTCTAGAGCTGTGGCAATTTTAAGAAGCTTGACCCAGCCATCTAATTTTAAATAAAACTGAATCCTGTCTGGCATTTTAGTTTGAAGATACCCTATATATATGTATTTACCCTATATTTTTCTCTATTTCAGGATGTTTAAGTTTATTCTATTATGATTTATTTATAAAATATTTGTAATTAATATTAAATATTATTAAAATTATTTCTAGTAATTTTGAAGGAGGCTTTTTCTTAAAATGTAGAAAATAAGAGGGTTTTATCCTAATCTGTGATTAGATTTGAACTATTTCTTTTGACTGTTTTCTTTTTAAAAAAAATTTGAGTGCAGCTTTTTTGACAGGCAGCACCGAACTTTGGGTTGAATTGTATAGTTGAATTGTATAGTAATTCACCAATATCTTACGTGTCAATCTTAGAATATTTTGAATACAAAGAGAAACACCATCCAGTAGGGTTTTAGCATTACATTATGTATCAAGGAAGCCAGAGTATTTCTAGGTATTTACATTGAAGACTTATGAAAATAAATTATCTAAAAAAAATATTCACTATGAATAATGATGACTATGCATCCTGCAAACTTGGGCAAACTCCAGGAGATGGTGAGGGACACATGTGCTGCAGTCCATGGGGTCACAAAGAGTAGGACAGGGCTTGATGACTGAACAACAACAAAAAATAAAACTTTAAATAAATGAGATGCCATTTTAAAAAATATGTGTACATGTACATATATGTGTATTTTTAAAATTCTAAGCATGATTAGTTGACTTATTGTTTTTAACAGTCTCATTATTGTATCTAGTTGTTTGTCTAACACTCAAACACACTGCATTTTTTTGAGCTTCTCCTGTGGGCCAGACATAGTATATTGTTTCTAGGTATTTTATTTCCACTCTGGACTTTGCTGTGGGCCTGGATACCATATAAGCTGGAATATCAGAGAGCCTTCAGGTGCTTGGACACTTCAGACCTTGTGAATGTCCCCATTTCTGTTCTGTGGCTTCTGTTTAACTTTCTCTTGTGTTTTGCCTGAATTCTCCATCAAAGAGATAAGGGGGAGGGAGCCAGTGACTGGAGGTAGTAAGCCTTTCGTTATTCTAGTTTCTGAAGTTAAGGCTGATTAGTGCCCAGGCCTCCAAGGTATTCTCATCTGCTTTCAGCTGCTGGAGTCCATCCTCTGTGGACTTTCTCGTTTTGATCATTGTGATTTAGGAAACTAAAATCATAGCTTGGAAGAGACTGTGGTGACTTCCTTGACCTTGCCCTGGTCTTCTGACTGTATTTTGCTCTATCAAGAAAAAAATGGGCTCACATTTGTAGCATATCCTAAGTGGGTGACTTTATTCTTCTAGATCAGCGGTCCTCAACGTTTTTGGCACCAGGGATCAGTTTCCTTGAAGACAGTTTTTCCACAGATGGGTGGTGTGGGATGGTTTGGGGATGATTCAAGGGCATTACACTGATTGTGCAATTTATTTCTATTATTATTATTACATCAGTTCCACCTCAGATCATCAGCTGTTAGGTCCCAGAAGTTGGGGACCCCTGTTTTAGATGATTCCATTCTTAACTCATTTGTAGTCCACATAGGAGAATTTATTTCCCATATAGTTAAGTATGTGTTGGCTCTAAAATGCAAGGAAGGTAGATTTGAAAGGTGGCTCAGATGGTTAAGAATCAGACTGTGATGTGGAAGACCTGGGTTCGATACCTGGGTTGGGAAGATCCCTTGGAGAAGGGCATAGCAACCCACTCCAGTATTCTTGCCTGGAGAATGCCCATGGACAGAGGAGCCCAGTGGGCTGTAGTCCATTGGGTTGCAAAGAGTCAGACACCACTGAGTGACTAAGCACAGCTTGATAGTGAATCACTGAAAATTTAACCAGGGGAAGGACAAGATTGAATCTGCATTTTAGGATTCTGCTGGCAGTGACGGTGTCCAAATAAGAAGATACCAATTAGAAATCAATAGAAGCCCTGAATTAAGACAATGGAATAAATTTAGAGAAGAGTACTGTTTCTGAGAAATTTAAGAGATTAAGTTACCTAGAGTTGGTGAAGATTAGATACATCCTGTGAGAAAATCACCTCCTATTTTCCCCTGGCTGACAATGTGAAAAAAATATACCATTACAAAGATAGAGAACTAAGACGTATTTTTTTTTTTTTGGTGTGTGGGTGGGTGGGAATCATCTTAGTGATAATGATATTGTTTGTTTGTCTTTGAATGTCACATGTTTGGGTCCACTCCTTAAAACTAAGCGGATGAGAAAGTGGCTCCAAGTAGAGATTCTTCTTTTGACTATACAGATTTGGAAATTGGGGGTATTTAAGATTTAGTTGAAATCACAGGCATAAATGAGATTTCTCATTTATGGTCAAAGCTTCAACTAGAGTTTGTGGATACCTAGGTTATAGCAGTTACACTATATCATCTTTTTTATTTGCATGTTAGTCTCCCCACTAGCCATAAACACCTTGAGGCCAGAATCATCTTTCTTCCTTTTAACGTCTCTAACCACCTAATGTAGTACCTGGAACATAGGCAGGTATTCAGTTAGGTATTTAGTGAATGAATAAGTAAACAAATATATGAGTTAACCCAGGAAGCATAAAGTAAGAAGGGACTCTGAGAAAATATGGTTAGGAATCGTAGAACTGATTCTGAAGAGTAATCCCATGATATTGATGATGCCTGGAAGAGACTGGTGGCTATAACTACAGCCAAGAGAGGAGAATAATGAAGCAGCATTTCTTCTGCCCCCAGGAAATAGTATGGAAACACTTCAGACAGACCGACTCCGTTACTAAAGAAAACTGTGTTTCGGGAGACACCCCTAACTTATGGTTTTGATTAAAGGTTCTTCTTGCATTCTTATTGCTTTTAACTTTTCTGTTGTTTGTTGTAAAACCTGATCTATAAAAGATCTCAATTTGAAAATCTTAGACTTTTAAAACCTAGAAAATTTTGCCTACACAAAACAGCAAATATTCTCTTGAGGGTAAAGAGCACACAAACAGAAAAATGAAGGAAAGAAAAAGAAAAGACAAGAAACCTAGTATTAAAACACTGGAAAGCTGCTGGCCCTGGTTAATCTTATTTTTGTGTATTATTATTAATAAAACCAAAAATTATTTTGGTTTTCCAAAGAAGCAGGACATATTGATTCATCAGTAGTACATACATGTCACTAGCATAGAGCACCTTCCATTTGCTGGAAATTTTTGTTCTGCTGCTGCTGCTGCTGCTAAGTCACTTCAGTCGTGTCCGACTCTGTGCAACCCCATAGACGGCAGCCCACCAGGCTCCCCCGTCCCTGGGATTCTCCAGGCAAGAACACTGGAGTAATCTTCAAATGGGCTTCCCTGGTGGCTCAGAGGTTAAAGTGTCTGCCTGCAATGTGGGAGACCTGGGTTCAATCCCTGTGTCAGGAAGATCCCTTGGAGAAGGAAATGACAACCCAAAGTGAGCACAATTTTATTGGGAGATAAATTGTAATAAATTTGAGTCAATTGCCATTTGTTATTGATCAACATAATTTCAGAGTTTAGGAAATAACCAAGAAGTGTGTCATCTCTGAACCTGCATAATACTTATGCCAAAGCAGATCTTCATCCATTCCTGAATTTATTCCTCTATTAAATAAAAATGGGAATAATAATAATTATATCACAGATTCTGCTTGAGACATAAGAATATTGTTAAGTGCAAAAAAATATGTAATTTCTGAGGGCTTTGTCATTTTTGGATATAAAGGTACTTCATTTTCCAAAAAACTTGAATATCATAATAAGTAGGCTAAAAGGATGAGTAAACATTTCTAGTTTATGGTATTTATTCTGAGGTCTGCCACACTTGCCAGGTGGAAAATACTTGTGATAGAAACAGGTTGCTTTATTACGACTTCAGTAAACAACCATGACTGGCTCATTTCTGTCTGGAGTTATGTGTTTTCTTTTAGTGATAAGAAGTATATTTGTGATGAATCATAGTTCCATCAACCCTCCTGGCATTTCCTCAAAGAACTACACGACATGAAGTTCCTTTTGGTTTGATTTTCTTTACTTTGTGTAACACGAACCTTTTGTTTCAAATACATGAAACTCCACACTACAAGATTCAAGTATATATTCATGGCTTCTACTACATGTGTTTCTGGCTTGTCAAGTCCTACATAAGTGAATTCTCTAAATTCTGGAATTATTCCCCAAGATTAAAACTGGGAAAAAAAGGTATTGAGGAGAAGTATTCCTAAAGTGTTTGGTAAACTACCTAAAGTCAGTGAAACAACTGTGATATCTTTTGTATCTTTATTGATTCTTAGTATCATAAGGTCGGAGAAGGCAATGGCACCCCACTCCAGTACTCTTGCCTAGAAAATCCCATGGACGGAGGAGCCTGATAGGCTGCAGTCCACGGGGTCGCTAAGAGTCGGACACGACTGAGCGACTTCACTTTCACTTTTCACTTTCATGCATTGGAGAAGGAAATGGCAACCCACTCCAGTGTTCTTGCCTGGAGAATCCCAGGGGCGGGGGAG
>NW_011495050.1:6416339-6427024 GCF_000754665.1 Bison bison bison
TCTTGCCTAGAAAATCCCATGGACGGAGGAGCCTGATAGGCTGCAGTCCACGGGGTCGCTAAGAGTCGGACACGACTGAGCGACTTCACTTTCACTTTTCACTTTCATGCATGGAGAGGAAATGGCAACCACTCCAGTGTCTTGCCTGGAGAATCCCAGGGGCGGGGGAGCCTGGTGGGCTGCGGTCTATGGGGTCGCACAGAGTCGGACACGATGGAAGTGACTTAGCAGCAGCAGCAGCATCATAAGGTAGCAAGCAGTAGAAAGCAGTACCCATTGTTTTCTACACTGCACCTTTCTTATATGGTTTTTGCTTTTGTCTTTTTATTCAACATATGACTAATATTTCTGCCTTGCTAGTGATGTTAGATGAACTTCCTTACCCCACACCTATGCCTTTCTCTTTTGATGTCTTGAATCTGCTAAGGACTTCAAACTGTAGAGAAAAGAGAATCTGATCGATTGATAGTCAATTTTATTTTTAATAAAGGCATGATCTTCATGTTTCCTTCCATCTGTTTTGACTGAGAAGATTTTATCTTTTGCATGTTTATCTTAATTTTGGAGACAAGAATTTATTTCATCCTTGGCTTTGAACTTCAAGATTATTCCTACAGAGAATAGGGCGAAAGAACCAACATAACTTTCCACCTTGGAATTGATCGTCTTCTCCAACAGTAAGATGTAGTGTTCAAAAGAGCAAAGAAATCTTAGGTGAAGCACATTCACTTGCTGATTTTCATAATAATTTGCCAGCCTTTGTCTGTAGCTGTTAAACACTGGCTTAAAGTATCTTAGTATAATATAGACTCAGGGGGTGGAGGCATGCCTAAGGTCATGAATTCTTAATTCCACTGTAAGATATTTAACATTGGTTACTAAACTGACATTGTTCTAGGAAGACACTGGGGATACAATGAACAAAAAAAATCCTCAATTTCATGGAGCTTTTTTAAATGCTAAGACATCACCAATAATATAAGGTCTTTTTTTTTTTTTAATGTCTTTGTTCCTGCTCAGATTAAGGTCATAAAGTTAACTGAAAAAGACAAAACAATAATAAATGCTTTTCTTGGTGAAGTCTTTTCCCCTCTCTTATCTGTACTCTAGGAATATTTGTGTCTCTCAAAATTCTCTTGGCAACTCTTATATTTATTATAAACAAAATTTTATAAATCTTCAACTTCCTATATTCTAAACTCCTTGTAGGCAAGGTTCATCTCTTTTAAATTTTCCCCTATTTCCTATAGGATTTTGTACATGGAATAAGCTCAGATATTGATAAAGCTCATCCAAGCTCCTAGTTCCTTGACAGCATTGAGAATGTCTTCTTTTTTTGTTTGGTGTCTATGACATCTATAAGCATTCAGTACATACTGACTTTATATGTATTCCTGTGATATTTTAATATCACAAGGATGCATCTTGTTGGCATATACCCATCAAAACCTAAGCTTACAATAGATGCCTTCTACAGAGGCTTATTCACGTAACATACCTTTAACCTCTGATATTTTTGTGTCATACAGATCGTCACAAATTGAGCAAACAGATGGTTTGTCTTCTTTGAAACTCAGCAACATGAAATGGGAGAATTATTTGCTCAGGTCCCATGGTTATGCCCCAGAGAACTGGTAGAGTTCTTCCTTCCCCTTTAATTACTTTTTCTAGCTTGCTTGTGTGCAATTTCCTCTGCTTTTCAGAAGAATTAAAACTTGAGGACCCTTGAGCCCATGATCTCTAGACTTGATATACGCTACAACTATCATAAGTAAGGGAAAGAGGGAACAGATGTGTTCTATGGCACAAAACAAGCACTGAATTAAATTAATACTGTGTTTGTGCATGGATGCTAAATTGCCTCATCATTTCTGACTCTTTGTGAGACCATGGACTGTAGCTTGCCAGGCTCTTCTAGGTAAGAATTCTGGAGTGGGTTGCCATTTCCTTCTCCAAATTCTGTGTTCACTTAAAGAAATAATCCCTGAGCAAAGTGAAGATTATATTTGATACCTACATTTTTTACCTTAACTTTCTAAAGTTGTATCTTTAGTTTTCTTCTCTGGCTTTGGACCCAAGAGAACACTTCTTGAGACAAAAGGTATTTTTTGAGATTGACATTTGATGATTTAGCATCAAAACTTTATAAGCAGCAAACGTTGGTGTGGGAGGTGTGTATAAATATAAAAATACAATTTTAGAAGCACGTAAAATATATTAAAAAGTTTGATTTAAAATTGAGATACAAATGTAGGGAATTGATGTTATAATACAATGCAACTTCGCTGTATGTACTATTTGAAAATTCGTAATTCAGTGGGTTTGTTGATGTTGCTTTTTTCATTTATGAAGTTGGCATTATACTTTCTTTACAGTATTGAGAAATTCACTCTATCTCATTTTTCTTGAGACTTGACCAGAAAAAAATGCTGACAGCAAAGTTTATTTTTTTCCCTTTCCTGGTTATGTAGTAGTAAATGATGGCCATTATATTTCAGAATTAAAAAACCAAGTACTTGCATACTTTTTAAGACAAACTTGTTATAGGATATTAATCACATTTAAAGTCTTTATCTTCTTTTGTGCCTAAATGATTCATTCTTCTGTCTTTTAACGTTAATGTTAATATGTAGCAAAATAGTTACCCATTTGGAGCAGAAAGAAATCTTATCCAGATGTAGGCTGTGTTTTTTATACTTAAAAATTGCTTGTCATATTTTAAAGACTTTATTGCTTATTGTCATAATACAAGGTCTAGAAAATGCTCTTTATTTCCAAGGCGATCCATTGATTGGAAAGAACTTGAGTTTTGGAAGGAAAGAGGCAGATACAAATCGTGTTCTGCTAATCAGTGCCTGAGTCTTGTTGCGAGTTCCTTAGTTCCTTAGACTTTCTAAGTTGCAATTTTATTTTCCACCTAGTAGAAATAGCACCTATTTGTGAATAATTATTGTAAGGTTTTTTTTCAGATGCAGGTTTTGACATATTGTAGTTGCCCAACAGATACACTTATTAATTTATTATATGAGATGTGAGAAACAATGGGAGGACTTGATGGGGTGGTGGTGATGGAAAGAGGACTCTTAAAAGGTGTTGAATCATTGACTATAAAGTGACGATTGGAACTAATCATCCAGGAAAGGAACTAAGAGACTCCAACTACTCCCTTTTTGAAGGTACCTCCAAATTTAAGAAACACCATGCTTAATTCGGGCTTCCTAGGTAGCGCTAATGGTAAAGAATCCACCTGCCAATGCAGGAAACACAGGAGACACAAGTTTGATCCCTGGGTTGAGAGGATCACTTGCAGGATGTCATGACAACGCACTCCAGTTTTCTTGGCTGGAGAATCTCATGGACAGAAGAGCCTGAGAGGCTACAGTCCAATGTGTCACAAAGAGTCAGACACAACTGAAGCGACTTAGCAGGCACACGTGTATGCTTAAGTCACCTTAAAATTTGGACTGTATAGAATTTTGTTTGAACTGTATGGTGAGCTCAAAGTAAGCCATTACTCAGGTTAAACCTGGTTATCTGATTTTCCCATAGCCCTTTCATAGATTTTTATTTCATGTTGGACAGGTAATGGAGAAACATGTTTAGTAATTGAGAAGGTAAATCAGTACTATTTTGTATAAGCAGTTGCCCTCTTGTAAGTTGTTTCTGTTCTTCAAATGAAAAACACTTTATTTCAAATTCTTTAGGAATAGGAAAAAGTTTCAATAAGATCCCATTCAAAAGGTGATTAACTCACACCTTTATTTTTTTTTTTTTCCTGCAATTTCCACCATAATCTAGCTTTTATTTTTCTGACGTAAGATCTCTTAGACTATAGTACAGGTTTCATCACAGAAGTAAGTAACAGCATGTTTCCTTGGGAGCAATTGAACAACAGAATAAAACAGTACTTACTGTTTTTTGAAAGTTGTGTCAGATTGTCATGGTAATACAGAGTTGCCTTATGTTGTCATAGCAACCAGAATTATAAAACGGATTTAAAGAGGATGAAGAGATACCCTTTGGTGTTGCGATTCCTTTAACTTTAAAGGTTTCATTCCTTCTCTACTTCCGTTGATTTCATTTTGCTTCTTCTTCTTCTTCTTTTTTTTTTTTTTTTTGGTAAAATGTAGAAGGGGAACTGTGGCTAGAGGGAATAATGGGAACCCACCCATACTTCTTCCCAAATGAAGAGTCTCAGTCATCACATTTTCTTTGAGCCAGGTAGGATGCAGGGTCTGGAACACGGAATCAGATAAACTGCTGTGTCAAGCCATCCCAACCCCAAGCAAGAGGAAGTCTCAACTCAAAGTGGGTTGAAAAGGTATTTCATCTTTATTTATGATTATTCATGACTTTTCTTTCCAGCAAAAACATCCCAGTCTTCCTCTGAACAAAAATACAATATTGAGCTTTGGGAGCCGATTCATCAACTAGATCAGGCTTTGGGGAAGACCATTTTTTGTCTGTAATTAGAATGATTTCGGTCATTAGACTTGTTCAAGAGGTTAAACTTTGACCCTTGAGGTGAAAAACTAATTTCAATGCTAAACCATTTCCATTATTCCACAGTAGGGACCAAAAAAAAAAAGCTTTACAAGGCTATTGAGATATTTGTTGCTGGTCTGCAGAATGCATGCAATGACAGATTCTACAAAGAGTAACGACTAAAAATAATAATACTAATAAGCTTGTTAAATATAAAACTTTGCTGAAAATCATTGTTTTAAGTGTTTTCTCTTCACTCAGCCCTTACCCTCTTGGCATGAGCAGTTTGCTCTCATTCTCTTTGTTGCTGCGTTGCCTCCTCTCGACTTGCTATTTAACAGACTCTGCAAGTTGCAGCAAGTTTTAGACATTAATAGTGGCCAGGTAGCATAATACTATTTTTAATGAATGTCTGTTTTCTATTCTTTACCGTGCTTTCTTTGGAAAGAGGCCCACGAAACAAAGTATTAAGAAAACACACTGCTGCCCTGGAATGTGTGTATTAGCTGCAGATTATTTCCTATTAGCAGATTAGCTGCAAGGCTATTGGCTCAGAAAGGTCTTTGAGAGTATTTTGTTTTGTAACTGATTCAAGCCATGGGAGAGAATTGCCACCATGATTGGAAAGAAGAATTAGCTACTGTTGCCATGGACACTGGAGTTCACAGTCCCATTGTTAAATCTAGCGCTTGAGAATGAGATGCCCCAGCATGAGTTCAAGCTTTGTTAATGAAATGATCGAATATATTTTTTCGGAGCTGTGACAGAATCTTGTGAAAGATACATGAAATACATTTTGGCTACAGAAAAATTTTGTTTCCTGTATAATTCAGTGTTCTCCACTAAAATAATTCCCTGCTCTAGCATGGCAACTGATACCTGCATCTCTTTAAATCTTTAATTACCTTTGTAATACATAACCATTTACAGCATGTCTTTGAAAATTATGTTTTGGTCAAACATATAAAAATGACATTAAAATGCAAATGTTCAAATAATTAGAAGATCTATACCAGTATGCCAGCAGTATAAATAATGATGGCATTATACATGAAGTGTATCTTTAAAAATGTCTTTGTAGAAGCATGGAGATCAAAGCCACCAATATGTTTCAAAGGTGGGCTGTAGACCATGGTGTGACATACAGTAGATGTCAATTTTTAAAACTGGAAAAAATTTGTGGAAGTAAAGACTAGTGGCTTATTATGATGATGTGGGGGAAAACTTGTGAAGTTCAAAGAGAAAGTGACAAAATCTTATCAGCTCCAGACTTCTGCTAATAGTCCAGTCAACAGCTATTTAAGTGCAGGCTAAACGCCAAGCATAATGTTCTACACTTCAAAGAGAGCTTGTGGTCTTAACCAGGCTTCCCTTTTTTATATCTTACCCCTCCTTTCCATCAAAACCACTTCTGTTCCATTTTTTTCACCTTTATAATACTGTTTCATTCATTTACTTTTCAGAAAGATGTAGGTCCCAATCATGTTTCTGCCACTTACTCTTCAGTGTGACTTTGGGTCAATTAATTGTTCAAGTCTTAGTTTCCTCATCTATAAAATAGGATGGCAAGAGCACCTACCCCCATAGAGATTCATGGATTAAATTAAATAAAAATGATAAATTTAGTGATGCCTGGTGCTTGGCATTCAGTAAATACAATTATTTCCTCAAAAATTCAGCAGTTCCTATTTCTTACAAGATGCTTAGATATTCTAGCAGTGAAACTTGGGCTCTTCCTGCTAATTTATATGGCTCTCTAGTTACTTGTGAAAATGTATCTAGTTATTGTCCCGATTACCTCCCAAATGTATTTCATGAGCATTCTCACCTCTTTGCTTAGCAAAGTCCCTTTTTAGGAGTTCCCTTGCCGCCCCCTCCACCTTTTTTTCTACCTAAAGTCAATATTTTCTTTAAGATCCATAGTCTCTGAAGTAATTCCTGACTAATCCAGCCTCCTTCCCCCAATTTTAAAAATTTATTTCTCAGTATTTTTTTTTCAAAGATTTAAATACATATATTAGAAGCCCAGTGAGAACTGGTTTGAAGTTAAAAGACTCTTGACTCTTCATAATCATCAGGCCCTCCTTGGAATATTTCATTTATGAAAGAAAGATTACAAAAAGTAAGTATATTCCAAAGTTATTAGCTTTCCACAATTTCATTTATTTTAAACATTTGAATTAACCACTTTGTGCTTGGCTTTATTCTTCGTTGCTTAACCTGTTACAGGTTGGGTTAACTTGTCCTTTGAATATGTATCATTAGACAATAAATAATTCTAATGGCCTCGTTGCTGCTGGGTTCTTGTCAGTAGGGAAGGCAGCATTACCAAGCTTTCCATGAGGCTTTCTGTTGGCACTGTGAGGGGAGAGACCACAGCCAAGCCGAAGCAAAAGGACAAAAGCAAACCAACAGTACTTCAAAATGAGTCGAGTAACAGTAGGATCTGTTACTGGACTGTACACACTCTCTCTTCAGTGGAATATCTTAGAGTCTAAGATTCATGCGGTTAACTCCTTTATTTGGAGGTAAAATCTGGCAAATGCAGCTACCTGTGACATGAAAAAGACAGACACAAAGGTCTCACGAAAGAGGATCGTGAGTAACAAAGCTGCAGAAAAAGGAGTTGGAACCAACTTCAGCAAAGTCTAATTATTAAACAGTGGAAGTACAGATGTCTACTTCGTTTTTCTTCCAGTTAGCACTTCGGAAGAAAAGAGAGTTGTTAACCATAAACTGACATTCTAAATGATACATTGAAAAATTTTTCTGAAAAACTAAAATGGAGAATATTTGTTCCAGTATGTTGTTGTTGTTTCATTATGCCGTGTTTGGATAATATTGGAATTGGATTACTGAGTACAAAGGATCCGGCCAGGTTTGTAGTCAAAGAGCTGTCAGTCTACCCTCGATTTAATCTGGATGGAGGAATGATTGATTTCCAGGTTACAAAATTTTGGAAGAATATTTTTTTGTTGTTTTTTGTTTTAGTCCTTGATAGTAATTTAAAGGAAAGTTTCATTAGAAGATAATCACAGTTTCAAATTCCATGAGATTAATTATGTGGTCTGGGATAATGGAATTATATGGGAATTATATATGCCAACAACCTGAGACTGTTGGCAACAACAATAAAAGATAAACACAAGTTTTAAGAGCAGAAAGGTCCTTTGACTCAAGGAAGGATATAAAATAAAAGACTAAAAAAATGCTGATTACTGTACTAAATGTACAGCCTCTTTTAGTGGAAGTAGGAATATATACTCTGGGATTCCAAATTGTTAGACTTTTATTTATTGTCTGTATTAGGAAAAGAGTTATCTTTCTTTACATAAACACACATTTCATACAGATGCATGTATAGGGTATGTTTTTTATGAATTTTAGGATGCAAATTATAATTGAAAGATTATGAATAAATGTAATGGCATAATCAACTATGCTTATTTATCCTCACAATAAAGATATTTTAAATTATCCTCACCTTTTAAGGAAAAATTGTAATGCAAAGAGTTATTTTACAGACTTACTACTTGCTTATTATAATTTCTGGACTCTATGAGAATTGAAACAGTTAAGAATTCCCTATAAAACTTGGTGATGTCCCAGAAAAATGCCCTTGTTTTATTTAGTAAGATAAAATGTTTATTTGACAGAACCTCTATATGTGCTTTGCACTGATAACTATATAAAAATACAAGTGTACAGCAAAATGTAGAGATAGCCATCAGACAAATTCCATAGACATTATTTCATTCTTTCTTCCTCTTCACAATTTATTAGGTAAAAATGGGACATTAGAGGATCAGTGACTTTTCCCTAGCAGAGGACAGAGGGACACAAAACACTACAATGCATCTTTATGTATAGCATAGGAAATGGCTTTAAAAAAATTAAGCTTAAGATGAATCAAGAAACATTACTTTCTTATAAGGAATTAATATAAGAAAATAAGAAACATACTGCTAGATTTATAAAAATGGTAAAATACCATGCACTTGCTTTTGAGTGTTTTTAGAAAACAGTTTAAATGATTCAGAAAGCTGTAACTTTAAGGAAACTCTTTTAAAAGGTTGAATTCATACTTCTAGGGATTCTAGGATTCTAACAAAAGTGTATTTCCGATAGCATTTATTGTTGTATTCAAAATGTCACAGGCACATTTTTTTCTTCCTACTTAAAGCCACACTTGGCTTTGAAATTAGAACATAATGTGTCCTCAGAGCATCATAATTCATGATCTTTTGATACAAGTAAATGAAAACAAAATGCGTGCTCTTTAATTAATGTTTAAAAATCTCACTCTGTATTAGTAAACACAGAAATATTTGAATGCCGAACTGAATTCTGTCGTAGGCTGTAAACTTTTTAATTAGAAAAGATTGAATGCTGCAGGAAGAATTCTGCTTCTTTTCTAAAAAGCAGAATGGGGAAAAGCTTTGTTTTTCCTTAAAAACTTGTTGCAAATTTTAAAACCAGGATTCAACCAGAGTTTTAGTTTTGGTTTTGTATGTTGGGAATAACTGGGCAATGTGGCTGCACAAAAATGAAATAAGAAAATACGTCCCCACATGCTGTGAGGAAAATGCTAGCATTTTAATAGCATCCCATATATCTCATCCGTTTCTAAATGAAAATGTATGTACCACGTAATTCACTTGAGACTAGGTATGTATCCAAGTTTAAACACAGTGGGAGCTGGATATGGATATGAAGACTAAACTAAGTCATATAGATTGTTATCCTGTAGACAAAGGGTGTCCTTATAACGCAGAGTAAAAATCATCAGAATTGTACTCTTAGAGAATAGGAATGCTGTCACTATTAAAAAAAAAAAATGTAGAAGTCGTTGTGGCATACCAAAAAGAGTATGTAGTTATTTTTATGGGAACATTTTTTAAGTATTGAAACATTCATACCTTAACCTCAACTGTGTGTGTGTGTGTGTGTGTGTGTGTGTGTGCTGTCATGTCCAACTCTTTGCAACCCTGTGAACAGTAGCTCACCAGGCTCCTCCATCCGTGGAATTTTCCAGGCCAAGAATACAGGAGTGGGTTGCCATTTCTAACTCCAAGGGACCTTCCTGACCCAGGGATCAAACCCACGTCTCTTGTGTCTCTTCCATTGGCAGGCAGATTCTTTACCACTGCACCGCCAGAGAAACCCTACCTCAATTTTAGTAAGCCTCAATGACTTATGAGCTTATTTTAATTCCAAATTAAATATCTGTATCATTAAATATCTTATCATTTAAGATAAAATCTGTATCATGAAATATCTTGTCTGTATCATTAAATATCTTGTCCTCTGCCTTTGTGTATAAATTCTCCAAAGCCATCTTGAATGAAAAGGAAGGATTTGGTCTCTGAAAGATTCAAGAGGGACTGTTTTAAAAACTGTCCAGGGACTTCCCAGGCAGACCAGTGGTTAAGACTTCCCTTTCCGTTGCAGGGGTTGTGGGTTTGATCCCTGATCGGGGAACTATATCCCACATGCCTCACAGCCAAAAATGAAAAACATAAAACTGAAGCAATATTGTAACAAAAATCAATAAAGACTTTAAAAAGTGGTTCACATTAAAAAAAAAAAGAAGAAATAATAAATAGCCAGTTACTCACTGGTTGTCTCACTTATACTAAAACTAAAATAAATTGATGGATCACTTTGACACTCCCCCAACACATACACAATGACAATTTAAGAAGAAAAATAACAGTTTTTTAAAAATCAAGAGAAACATGCTTTCTCTTCCTCTTTATGGATGGCCCTGAGGGAGTTACTTTAGCTTTGTGCCTTGTTCCTAGTCCTGGAGGTGGGAAACAGGCTACATTTTGACTTTTAGATAATGACTTTAGATTCTCTGCTTACACTTCTGCTGTTACTATTCACATATATAAATTAGATCAGATCAGATCAGATCAGTCGCTCAGTCGTGTCCGACTCTTTGTGACCCCATGAATTGCAGCACACCAGGCCTCCCTGTCCATCACCAACTCCCAGAGTTCACTGAGACTCACGTCCATCGAGTCAGTGATGCCATCCAGCCATCTCATCCTCTGTCGTCCCCTTCTCCTCCTGCCCCCAATCCCTCCCAGCATCAGAGTCTTTTCCAATGAGTCAACTCTTCACATGAGGTGGCCAAAGTACTGGAGTTTCAGCTTTAGCATGATTCCTTCCAAAGAAATCCCAGGGCTGATCTC
>NW_011495050.1:6427124-6447853 GCF_000754665.1 Bison bison bison
CCACAGGAAAAACCATAGCCTTGACTAGCTGGACCTTTGTTGGCAAAGTAATGTCTCTGCTTTTGAATATGCTATCTAGGTTGGTCATAACTTTCCTTCCAAGGAGTAAGTGTCTTTTAATTTCATGGCTACAGTCACCATCTGTAGTGATTTTGGAGCCCAGAAAAATAAAGTCTGACACTGTTTCCACTGTTCCCCATCTATTTCCCATGAAGTGATGGGACCAGATGCCATGATCTTCGTTTTCTGCATGTATATAAATAGTTCTTTCATTTGTTTCAGTTTTACTTCTTCACTTAAACTATTGCAGTTGTTACGACTTTTATTATTTTTTATGAGGAAAAAAATGTCATTAGTTGATAATCACTTGACCCGTCACATGAGGCAGGGCATCATGTCATAGCCTATGAGGTTTAGGTACATTGCTTCTGGGAACGTAGTAAGCCACACCTGATTGTGTCATGAAACAGCTAAAATGTTCCCTTTGCTACTAATATTACTAGGAGCTGAAATGAGGCATTAGGAATAGTCTCCTTTATTGTGTATGTCATTTTTACCACTTCATATTTTATTAGCAAATTTATGATGGTGAACCAGCTTTTCTCAGTATATGAGTAATTAGGAAGTTGTGGAAGCTGAGAACGGTAGCACACATTTTTATTAAAACTGGAAGTGAGATGTACAATTTGCAAATTTCAATTTATGCAAGCAGGTTAATTCTTTATTGGATTTATCTGAAAGAATTAATTTTCAGACTCATTTTTTAATGTCATTTGTGTCAAAGCCATGGCTATAATTGGGTTATAAAGATGTCTCCGTATGTGGAAAGGCAATATTTCTCAATCTTTTTAGTCCATGCCCTTTTCTTTTTGATGAATATGAAAACCCTCATCTGTTCCATTACTAGACTCTCTATCCATGTTCCAATCAAGAGCCACTATTCCTAATGTTTAATAAATGCCAGAAAACACAAACAATCCATTGAAAAAATTTTTAAAATAATCTGTTACTCTTGACCTCAGATTTACAGTAACATCTTCCAATCTGCTACCTTTGTTTGTATGAGAGAAATAGTGTTTCCTCTATAGAGTACCTTTAACAACAATAGAGAGTGTGGTATCAATAGTAGTCACTATTGATTTTTTTTTAAAGAGTGAATAATAAAAACAGTAGCTTATTTTCACATAGTGTTCTCTATTGTGCTCCATTCTAAGCACTGTACATATATTAGCTTTTTGCTTTCTGTGAACCCTGTGAGGCAAGTCTTATTACTAGACTCATTTTATCCAGGAGGAAACAGCTATGGAGAAGTTTATTTCAGGTTTGTATTCTGGTTTTGTTTCTTTCATGGGTGTTACCTTTTCTTCAGTCTTTCTTGCACAAAAATTGAAATTGTGCTGACTCTCACTCTCTTTTCTTCTCCATCTCTCATCTGTCATCTTTCCTGCTTATTCAACAGTGCTAGGTGTTGTAACAGCACACTTAGCACTCTCTTACGTCATTTTTTTTTTTTTTTTGCTTTTTTACTTTCTGCTTTTTCTCAGAACATTCAGAAAACTAAGATCATGGCATCCGGTCCCATCACTTCATGGCAAATAGATGGGGAAACAGTGGAAACAGTGGCTGACTTTATTTTTCTGGGCTCCAAAATCACTGCAGATGGTGACTACAGCCATGAAATTAAAAGATGCTTACTTCTTAGAAGGAAAGTTATGAGCAACCTAGACAGCATATTAAAAAGCAGAGACATTACTTTGCCAATAAAAGTCCGTCTAGTCAAGGCTATGGTTTTTCCAGTGGTCATGTATGGATGTGAGATTTGGACTATAAAGAAAGCTGAGCAGCAAAGAATTGATGCTTTTGAACTGTGGTGTTGGATAAGACTCTTGTGAGTCCCTTGACTGCAAGGAGATCCAACCAGTCCATCCTAAAGGAGCTCAGTCCTGGGTGTACATTGGAAGGACTGATGTTGAAGCTGAAACTTCAATACTTTGGCCACCTGATGTGAAGAGCTGACTTATTTGAAAAGACCCTGATGTTGGGAGGGATTGAGGGCAGGAGGAGAAGGGGACGACAGAGGATGAGATGGTTGGATGGCATCACCAACTTGATGGATATGGGTTTGGGTGAACTCCGGGAGTTGATAATGGACAGGGAGGCCTGGCATGCTGCAGTTCATGGGGTCGCAAAGAGTCGGACATGACTGAGCGACTGAACTGAGAGCTCCTTCAAGGCGTGGTGTTTGTCTCATGTATATCTATTACTAGCCATGTGCCTGGCACATAGGGTGTACCCAATGAAGATTTGTTTGCATGAATGGACTGCAAAGATTCCACTATCCTCTAAGGTAGAAATGAGCATCTCACAGTGTGATAAAAAGGACAGTGGAATCTAGTCTTTCAATTATGTCACAGTGAATTCCTCCTCTTTCATTCCCCCTTGCTGACCACAGGCCTCTTTCCTTCTCTCTTTCCCCCCACCCTTTTGGCCTTGTCACATGGCATGTGAGATCTTAGTTCCCTGGCCAAGGATTGAACCCGCACCCCCTGCAGTGGGAAGCATGGAGTCCTAATTCCTGGACTGCCAGGGAAATTCCTTTCCTCTCTTTTGATGAAGTGCCTGTGGTCTATTACTTGGCCTTCCTGGTCTCTTTTTTCTCTCCTGTCCTCCCAGCAATTTCTGCCAGATAATGTTCCCAAATCATACGATGTTCTAGCTCAAACCCTTCTGATGACTCAGGCTGTGACTTAGATTATCATTGAGCTATATTTCCTATGTCCATGCCTTGTTCCCTCAACTCCACACTAAAATCTGGCAAGTATTATGGCAAAATTCTTTACCATTTTCCTCCAGAGTGGCCATACATCATATTGATTATATCAGTTGACAACAATGTATTTCTGTATCTATTCAGAAAGCATGGGATACATAAAAAGCTAAAGAAGCAGTATAGCCCAGGGATAGCACAGGAAGAGCTCAACTCGGTGCTCTGTGATGACCTAGAGGGATGGGATGGGGGTGGTGGTTCAAGAGGAAGAGGATATATTTATGCATGGGTGCCTGCTAAGTTGCTTCAGTCCTGTTTGACTCTTTGTGACCCCATAGTCCGGACTGTAGCCCACAAAGCTCCTCTGTCCATGAAATTCTCCAGGCAAGAATATTGGAGTGGATGGCCATGCCCTCCTCCAGGGGATCTTCCTCATCCAGGGATTGAACCCACATTGCTTGTGTCTCCTGCATTAACAGGCAGGTTCTTTACCATTCGCAGCACCTGGGAAGCCCAGATATATGTATGCATATAGCTGATTCACTTTGTTATACAGCGGAAACTAACACAGCACTGTAAAGCAGTCATACTCCATTTATAAAAATGGAGACAATTATAAGTGAGAACTAAAGAATCATATTACTTTCCTACTGCTGTGTAACAGATGACAAATTAGCAGTTTAAGATAACATAAGTCTATCCCCTCACAGTTTCTGTAGGTCAGGAGAATGGATACTCTGCTTAGGGTCTAACGGAGCTGACACTGAGGTGTTATCTATAGCTGTAGTTTTCACCTGGACTCCGAGACCTCCTCTGAGCTCACTAGCTGTTGACAGTTCATCTCTCTGCAGCTGTAATACTGAGGTACCATTTTCCTTCTACTCTTAGCTGTTGGCCAGGGACCACTCTCAGCTCTTAACTGGCAGTTCCTTGCCCTGCAGCCTCCATGAATGTTTGGTTTCTTCTAGGCAAGGTGGGCTACATGTATCTGAAATTTTCTTCTGATACCAGCCAGAGAAAGCTCTTTGTTTTTATAGGACTGATGTGATTAGCTCAGACTACCTGGATAATCTCCCCATCATAAGGTCAACTGATTTGGGACTTTACTTACATCTGCGAAAACCCTTCACAGCAATACCAAGATCGGTGTTACTGAGTGACCAGAGAAGGTATGTGTCAGTCAGGGCAGCCTAGAGTTCTGGGGGGCCCATTTTAGGGCTCTGCTTATTCCAAAGAGTTCCAAATTCCATCGTCTCACCAAGTGTAGTTCTCAGGATAACGGGTTCTTCAAGACTTCTTTCATTCATTAGTATTTCTGGAATTTCTCTTAAATACATCAAGCACTACTCTAGGAGTTTTTGAAGTCTCTTCCCATGAGATAAAATTGGAAACTAATACAGAGTGTGTGTGTGCTCAGTTGCTGAGTCTAGCAATAATTAAATGAGTTTTGTTACTGTTGTTGAGTTGCTCAGTCATGTCTGACTCTTTGCGACCCCGTGGACTATAGCCTGCCAGGCTCCCCTCTCCATGGAATTTCCCAGGCAAGAATACTGGAGTGGTTTGCCATTTCCTTCTCCAAGTGATCTTCCTGACCCAGGGTTCTAACCTGCATCTCCTGCGTTGACAGGCAGATTCTTTACTGCTGAATTGCTGGGGAAGCCCTAACTAATATAATATCTTCCCTCAAATACCAAATTTTGAAGATGGTATTGTAGAAAGTGTTATTTTACAGAAGTAATACATTTGTGATGTTAATTTAGTTGAAGCTGAATCACCGAAGTGTTCTCAAGAATACTTTTATGATATATTTCAAAACAAATAACATGAAAGCAATACTCTAAACAACTGAAAGGAAACAGGACAAGGATTTAGGAAACCTGACCTCTAGTCTCTGTTTTCATCTTGTGGGTAATATTCGAAATGTTTGTAATATTTTGATACTATAGATATTTCTTCTGTTGTATTGACTTGCTTCTCCCAGGTTAGTGTTACAAGACTAAAAGTTGCAAATCTATATGCAACATTGACTATTCTCACTTCTATTGAATCTTTAAATATTGAATATTAGATATTTAAAATGAATATACACATATTGTGATAGTATGTTTACATAGGTTTTCTTTGTCAGAACCTTATTTTAGGCTTAAGCTAAAAAATATCACATGCCATTGCTCATTATGTTGAAAATGAAGAATGCTTAGCTTTTCTAGCTGGGAGGTAGTCTCCCTTGTTTTGAGATACACAGATGTTGGTTTAATTTAATGAAAAAAGATGCTTTCACTGTATAAAAGATTTGACTTTTGAGGAAGGCAATGGCACCCCACTCCAGCACTCTTGCCTGGAAAATCCCATGGACGGAGGAGCCTGGTAGGCTGCAGTCCATGGGGTCTCGAGGAGTCGGACACGACTGAGCGACATCACTTTCACTTTTCATTTTCCTGCATTGGAGAATAAAATGGCAACCGACTCCGGTGTTCTGGCCTGGAGAATCCCAGGGACAGCGGAGTCTAATGGGCTGCCGTCTATGAGGTCGCACAGAGTCGGACACAACTGAAGTGACTTAGCAGCAGCAGCAGCATAGCTGACTTAGAATTAAAAAAAAAAAAAAGTAGGTAGTCCCTTTCCACATATACCTACAGTGTGTATCTACAAAGGTTTGGGAACCAAACAGACCAGAATTTAAATATTGACTTTGCTGCTCACTAACTGAGTGAACTAAGGCTAGTTTCTTGTCTCTAAGTGTAAATCACATCTGTAAAATGATGATAGTTATTTCTTTATCATGGGATAGTTAGAATGAAATATAAAGGTTTAGGTACCTAGCATGATATCTAGGACATTCTAATGACAAATACTCTATCATTTCCCACCACCTCCTATCTTTTATAAGTCATCGTCATATGTCTATTTTGATAACAAACTCTTTATTTATTAGCAAATAGTTACTGTTTATTCTGTGTTGAGATCTATGTGTTACATAAGACCTGGCCTGTGCCCACAAAGAGGACTAGACCAGCTTCTATGCAAGAAATTCAAGACAGTGAAATAAGCCTCATGAAAATGTCAAATTGCAACTGCTTATTACAGAAGATAGTAAATTGTATTACAAGTTACATTGTTCACATGGAAATAATTACTTTAGTCTTCTTTCTGGGTTTTGCCATGGCTTTCCATTCATTTTGGTTGCAGTTAAGGTGGGGTTCTTTCATCTGAAATGCCCACAGGATATGGATCCTGGCTATTTAAGTTATATTCTTATTTCCTTTGCTGCTGGAACTGTGTTGATGGTCAACTGACGCTGTTTTCATACTCTCTAGATTTGATGTTTGATGAAAGGAGCCAAAAAGAATTCAAAGGAGTTACCTTGCCTTAGGGACTTCCTTCTATTAAATTGATGTCTTCCAACTTTGCTGGGATTTGAAAAACACTAAAAGGCCCATTTTTATGCAGTTTTTGACTTGAAAGTTGGGAGGTGGGTGTGCTCTCCTAGTAACGTGCTGTTTGCAAGAGAAGATGTAGCCATTACTCATGATTTAATGCATTGTCTCTTGCCGTAAGGATTTTAGATATTCTTGGTAATTGGAGCAAGGAAAACTGCTCTGTAAACTGCAAAATTAATTCTTTATTACCATGAGATTTTTGTGTCCGAATTGACCTGTACATTAAATTATGGTTTAGTGGAATCAGTTTTCATATGGAGGCTTGAGTTTCATCTTACACATAACCAAAATGTGTCAAGCTAGGACTCTAAATGTCCAAATATATATATGGTTACCCTCATTTTTAATCATGTGTTTTTTTTAATCCCTATTGAATAGTTAGTTTTCACTTAAAACTGATAGTCAAACAGCAAAGTTAATGACCTGATTTGGGGAATGTCCTGGTGAAATATACCAGTTTGGTGTCCTGACTGAGCCCCTCATTTATGCTGACTCTTTAGCCCAAGGATTCTTTATCTCTCTGTCTTTCCTTAGCATTTTCTGAAATATATGAAAAACACTATCCTATCCTGCCCTATATTGTGTTTATTTGTATCATTATACTTTCTTCCTGATCATATTGAAATTTCCCAAGAACCGTCTTTCATCTTTGTATTAATCATAGCGCCTTTCGTAGCATTTCATCTGAAGCAGTACTCAGTAGAATATTTGTTCATCAGACCCTTAAGGGTAAAGTTTGATATTTGAAGTATACCAAAACATTTTAGAAAAACTCAGAGGAAAGAAAAACAGTCACTTTCTCAGCAGATGTACGTATTCAGGTTTCCATGTGTTCCTGAAAGCCGTCCTAAACATGGTCAATTTCTGTTCTGCAAATAGTAATCCTCTTTATTTGTGATGAGCCGACAGGAGCTTCACACAGTGAAAGGAGTTGCTCATACTTTGGCATGAATCGAGTTCTCATCATCGTTTTTATGCCCTAGTTTTCGGATGATCCAGTTCAGTTAGATGAGGTGCTCTAATGCTTAAGTTATGAAACGATCTTGCTTTAATTTCCAGCATATTCTCCCACCCTTGTGATTGTTAAGGACAAATAAATAGTACAATTGGTATTGGAATGTTTGTGGGAGAATGGTTGAGATTGCTTAAGATCAAAGGACTGTTTGGAATAAAATGAGGGATTGGTAAGCAACTCTATGAGCTCCATTTCCTAGCACCAGAAAAGTTTGAAGACAAATTGAAATTTAAACTCTGTGTTATTGGGTGAATAGCGCTAATACTTGGCTAGGGTCACACTTTGCTTCTTAATTTGTTTCATTAGTTCTCAGCAGCAGCCAGCCTTTTGAAGAGTTATTTGTAAACCTGACATTTTTGATCTAAAAATAGGCAAACAAGTCAAACCTGTCTATATCTTATTTACAAAATAGTTACCTTTCTCTGAATCTGTCCTTTCCCTTGATTCTTGGGGGAAAGGAATGGTACTTAGAAAAATATCAACAGCAAATAAGAAAAAGCAAATATCAACACATTGCAAATAATAAATCACACCTAATATTTCTCTTTGTGGTGGTGAAAAAGAAGCATAGCATTTGATATTTTAGTCTAAAATGCTTAAAAATATTTTGTAGTCAACCTTTTTCCTAACCAATGTTAATAAATCTGTCTACTTATCTTAATGGTTGAAATGCACATAAATTTAGTGTTCTTATTGAATCAAATCATTAGCATGAAAAAATTACACAACAGCAAGTCCTGTTAACTAATTAATTGGCTCTTCAGAAGAGGTTCATCACATACGAATATTATCATTTATAGAAAGGAATCTTTTCAAAGAAGGCTTCTATTTAAAACTTGTTAATGAAAGGAATTTTAAAAAATAGATATATACATATGTAGAAATGGTTTCTGAGGGTTATGTATGCATCCTTAACATGCATTCGTCTTATAGTGAGAGATTATGAATTAAGATAGTTTCCCAATTTGATGGAATGTTCCAGATTTTTGATCTTTGGAAGCATTAAGTAGAATAAAGGAAAAACAAATGAATTAAAAGGAAGAAATTCAGTCCTGGGTGTTCATTGGAAGGACTGATGTTGAAGTTGAAACTCCAGTACTTTGGCCACCTAAAGCGAAGAGCTGACTTGTTTTAAAAGACCCTGATGCTGGGAAAGATTGAGGGCAGGAGGAGAAGGGGATGACAGAGGATGAGATGGTTGGATGGCATCACCGACTCGATGGACGTGGGTTTGGGTGGGCTCCGGGAGTTGGTGATGGACAGGGAGGCCTGGCGTGTTGCAGTTCATGGGGTTGCAAAGAGTCAGACACGACTGAGCAACTGAACTGAACTAAATTTACCAGATTAAAAACTCCGCATGCCTAGAAGCCATCAGGTTTGCCATGCCTTATAACATTGATCCTTCATAGTGAAATTAGCCAGACATAGAATAAAATCTGTTAACTGACATTTTCCCTTCTAAACTCTATAAATGAATTTGGACACTTGGATAGCCAATTTCATGTTGAGTTCTTATGTATAAACATCTTAATAATAATAGCTGCCACTTATTGAACGCTTCCTTTATGCTGAGCACTCTGCTAAGTGGTTTGTATAGTATTTCATTTAATCTTCCTTTTAAAAGCTATAGATTAGGTAGAGCAGCTCAGAAAGGAAACATGAATTTCCTAAGATCACATGCTTCTAAATGGAATTAAGATTTGTGTTGCTAGTGATCTGACTTACATGTTCATCTTCAGTTTGAGCAAAAGAAAATCCCTGAACATGTTTAAACTTCTTCATCTATATAAAACAAATGGAAGTAAATGCTATGGAATTTAAATGTATAAATATGAATAAAACTATATCCCTCTTCCACCTCTCAATGGTTTCTAGCCTCTGCTTCTTTGGAGAGTTGAAAATCATCACAGGGTCTGAGCACTGGAAAGTTTATTTAGTCCTTTCTGCCTACAGCACTATTGTAAGGACTTTCTGATGTCATGATCAGATGCTTTTGGGAGGAATCTTCTAAGAAATACATTTGGACTTTATGTCATGTTTCCATTGCTTATTTTTCTGGCTTCAATTATTTATTAAATGTGAAATCTGTGACAAGTTTACCGCTTCTTAATATAAAAGCTTTTTCTTTGCTACCCATTTATTCCTGTAATATATAGATAGATAAATAGGTATCTTAGCTGTCAGTGGTTTATGATGCCATTAAATATAGAGAAATACACATAAAAAGGGGTATGTTAGGTATGTATACTCAGTTGCTCATTCATGTCCAATTCATTGTGACCCCATGGACTGTAGCCAGCCAGGCTCCTCTGTCCATGGAATTTTCCAGGCAAGAATACTGGAGTGGGTTGCCATTTCCTACTTTGATATTAGGCATAAGATTTTAGAAAAGATAAAGTTCTTTGAGAAATTAACAGAGGTCATATTTTGTGTGTATGTGTGTGTTTAAGGACTTCCCTGGTGGCTCAGACGGTAAAGCACCTGTCCACAAAGTGGGAGACCCGGCTTCGATCCCTGGGTCGGGAAGATCCACTGGAGAAGGAAATGGCAATCCACTCCAGTACTATTGCCTGGAAAATCCCATGGACAGAGGAGCCTGGTAGGCTACAGTCCCTGGGGTCGCAAAGAGTCGGACACATGTTTAATACTGATCATCAACATTTCTAGATCAGAAACATTTCACAAGGAAAGGAGATATTTTCCCTTGATTTTACTTTCTTCTTCATACAGATCACTGTATTTTTTTCCTATGTTAAGCAGCTCCAGGCCAGGTACTTTTTACTCCCAAAATCTTTTCCAAGTCACAGGAATCTTTAACTCAATACTTTCAACTGAATAGTGATATCTGTCTGCTTGTGCCTTTTATACTAGACTTTAAGTTACGTAACATCAACATTTGACTCACTCATAATCTTGGGTGAGTGCTCAATTAGTGTTTGTTGACTCAGTGGGTATTTATTATTTTAAATAATAAGTCTTTTAATTGTGTGCGTGCGTCCTTGCTAAGCTACTTCAGTCATGTCCAACTTTATGCTACCCTATGGGCCATACCCCACCAGGCTCCTCTGCCCACAGGATTCTCCAGGTGTGAATACTGGAATGGGTTGCCATGCCCTCCTCCAGGGGATCTTCCCGACCCAGGAATCCAACCGTGTTTCTTATGTGTTGGCATTCAGGTTCTTTACCACTAGTGCCACCATACTTAATTTTTTAAAACTGTCTTCTTACATAACTTGAAAAGATAAACTCAAGTCAGGGAATTCTGCCTGGTGTGTTATTTTATTTTCATAATGCTAGGGCCTTACACATAGTATATGTTCAAAACCTGTTAGTTGAAAGTTAGCTGAATTCCATTTTCAAAGCAGAATTTCCTAACATGTCTTCTGTGCCCATGTAGAAAATCTTTGTGCTTCACCTGCAAGCACATAGAAAGTAAACATTGTGAAAGAGCTAGTAATGTTTCTAGTCTTTAAGATTCAATTTACAGGGACTTCCTTGGTGGTCCAGTGGCTAAGACTCCATGGTCCCAATACAGGGGACCCTATTTTGATCCCTGGTTGGGGAACCAGATATCATAAGCTGCAACTTAAAGTCTGCATGCCACAACCAAGACCCGATGCAGTCAAATAAATAAATATTTTTTTTTTGAAAACGCTCAATTTATAACTTTTGGGGGGGGGTGGAAATGGGTATATGGCACTAAAACTGAGCCAGTAGAATTCAAAAAAAAGAAGAAATACAGTTGACCAATTAAGGATATTATGTGAGTTTTATTCTCATTATTTACAAAAGGAATATACATTTGAATAAGGATGAAATTCTATTTTTCTTCCTATGTTGCATAGGTAAGAGCTAATGAGTACTTTGATGATGTAAAATGATGTATCCTTTTGGAGATCTATTTGACAGTACATAACAGAACCTTGACTGTGTGGATCACAATAAACTGTGGAAAATTCTTCAAGAGATGGGAATACCAGACCACCTGACCTGCCTCTTGAGAAATCTGTATGCAGGTCAGGAAGCAACAGTTAGAACTGGACATGGAACAACAGACTGGTTCAAAATAGGAAAAGGAGTACGTCAAAGCTGTATATTGTCACCCTGCTTAATTAACTTATATGCAGAGTACATCATGAGAAATGCTGGGCTGGAAGAAGCACAAGCTGGAATCAAGATTGCCAGGAGAAATATCAATAACCTCAGATATGCAGATGACACCACCCTTATGGCAGAAAGTGAAGAGGAACTAAAAAGCCTCTTGATGAAAGTGAAAGAGGAGAGTGAAAAAGTTGGCTTAAAGCTCAACATTCAGAAAACGAAGATCATGGCCTCTGGTCCCATCACATCATGGGAAATAGATGGGGAAACAGTGGAAACAGTGTTAGACTTTATCATTTTGGGGCTCCAAAATCCCTGCAGATGGTGACTGCAGCCATGAAATTAAAAGACACTCCTTGGAAGAGAAGTTATGACCAACTTGATAGCATATTCAAAACTAGAGACATTATTTTGCCAACAAAGGTCTGTCTAGTCAAGGCTATGGTTTTTCCAGTGGTCATGTATGGATGCGAGAGTTGGACTGTGAAGAAAGCTGAGCACTGAAGAATTGATGCTTTTAAACTGTGGTGTTGGAGAAGACTCTTGAGAGTCCCTTGGACTGCAAGGAGATCCAACCAGTCCATTCTAAAGGAGATCAGTCCTGGGTGTTCTTTGGAAGGAATGATGCTAAAGCTGAAACTCCAGTACTTTGGCCACCTCATGCGAAGAGTTGACTCATTGGAAAAGCCTCTGATGCTGGGAGGGATTGGGGGCAGGAGGAGAAGGGGACGACAGAGGATGAGATGGCTGGATGGCATCACTGACTCGATGGACGTGAGTCTGAGTGAACTCCGGGAGTTGGTGATGGACAGGGAGGCCTGGTGTGCTGCAGTTCATGGGGTCGCAGAGTCGGACACGACTGAGCGACTGAACTGACTGACTGAACAGAATTTTAAATCCACATACCTTGCTAGAAATCCTGCTCATCTACTTCTTCTAGTAATTTAGTCAAAAGAAATATGAAACATATGGAAGCTCATCATGTCGTTTCTGTTAGAGAAAGAAAAGGGGAAAGGAAAGCAGAAGAAGAGAACAAGTAAGGGAAGAGGATTGGAAGCAATTTATAGCCTAGACTTTGCTAAATACACCATTGATACTATGGAATGGATCCCTATGTCCACATGTAAAAGGACAATGCAGATTACTCTTATTTATTGATATGAATGATGTTAAATGAGAAAAAAAAAGTATAGATTGACGAAACAATCTTTTTAGTAAAATCTTATTGCCCTTTGCTATGTGATATGTGATACTGGGATACAGGAATGGAGACAAGAGACTATGTTCTAATGGAACTTACTACTATGTAACTCTGAGCCTGGGGAGCTGACAGTGGATATTTTATGCTCAAAAGATATGACTTGGTTCCAAAATGGGGGTCTAAGCTGGGGAAGCATCAATATATCTATAATGCTAAACCATATTGGAGTTCATTGGTTATAAATTTATGTCTATGGTAGAGCTTCTAGATCAGTCTTTAGTTAGAATTTCTAATAGCTGGGAGGAAGTCATTGGAATGGCAGTTGAGAGATAACTTAAAAGCCTTCCCTTATAAGATGAAGATACAAAAGCCGTTTTAGGCTTTTGAAGACCTCTGTAAGATGTGAAGCAAGCCAACTAGTCCAGAGCTAATGATGGGTAAGCCATTGGAACAGCACAGTAGGATGCCTAGAGTAGGCATATCTCTATTTTATGCTCAGTAAATATGTTCCTTAGTGCTCTTTTCAACTTTCTGTAACATATTAGTTTATTATAAATTCATTAATCTTCCAAGTTTATGCTTTCTTCCATATCAGTATTTTCTAAATCCATATCCAGGAATGATAAATAGTGTCCTGGTATTTCTGTGACACATTTCTCTCAATCTATTCAGGGTGTTATTTCAATTTTTTAACCTAGTAGGAAAGGTGTAGGGTTTCCCAGGTGGTACTAGCAGTAAAGAACATGCCTGCCCATGCAGGAGACACAAGAGACGTGGGGTTTGGTCCTTGGGTTGGGAAGATCCCTGGAGGAGGAAATGAAAACCCATTCCAGTCTTCTTGCCTTGGGAATCCCATGGACAGAGGAGCCTGGTGAATTACAGTTCACAGAGTGGGACACCACTGAAGCGACTTAGCACGTAGCACATAGGAAAGGTATGGAGAGTAAGGAAATTATTCTGACTAATTTTAGCATATTACTATGTTTCTGTAATATGTCTATAAAATGTAAGGTTATTTTGTGATGTGATATTTTTTATATCATCAAAGTATCACTTATTATCAATTATCAATAGTTTATTATTTTTGAAAAATGCACACATGTTAAGGAACTATGTTATTTACAGTATATTTGTTAGGTAGAGGAAAAGTAAGCATGGAAGTGTGGTAAGCAGTCTTTGAGTCTTATTTTGAGTGTATTTTCAGAAATAGTAATATTCTTTATTCATTGTTTAGACTTTGGATAGAAATCAAGGGCATCATATCAGTTGCAGCTCCCAATATTGTATGGTTCTCTGTTTTGCTTCATCCTGTTGGTCCTTCGAAGCTCAAACATTTATGAAAATTTATAATTTTGTGCAAATATTGAGGACCTAGATTTGCAAAATCTATATAAACCAAGATCTGCTGCTTGCTGGTTAGGCAAAAATGAAATTTCCGCCTAGCTCTTCCTCACATTTTTAATTAGAATTACTTGTTTGTTACAATGTGACTTTCTTCAGAAATAGATGCTGTGAAGCAAAAGAGGAACCACAAGCTATATGTTCAATAGAAGGTTGATTAGTTGGCCAAACTTCAGTAGTGGGAGCCTGCCATGCTTCCTAGGGAAATAATTCCTTCTGTGAAAGTTTATTGTGCTAATTACTAGTCCCAACTTGAGTTCAGTATTGCCAACAATTGTTTTAGAGCCGCTTTTGAATCAGCTGCATAACAAATTGTGCATATTTCCTTGTGCCTAAACAAAAATGGATTTTCTGAACATCCATTTGTGGTCAAGTGTATATTATCATTAAAGATCTACAACTTTGTGGGTTTTCTTTTTTTTCTTTTTTTAAACCTTCCCTGCTTCAAGCTCATTGAGCTATGAAACTAGAGCACATCATAGACAATAAATATGGGAAAGGTGGTATACATGAGACTCCTTTCACATAGTGAGATAAGTGAGGAAATTGAATGGTAATTGACAGCAGAGCATTCCTGGAGTGTGTTTATTGTGTTTCTTCATGAGGCACAGTCCTGGGTTTAAATAACTAACTATTGAGGTAGCACTGTTAAAGTGTATGACAGGCAAAATATAAACTGGGAATAACAAAATCTTGGGATAATTTTTTTAAGTACATGGTCATCCCATTAACATGTCATTTTTTAAGACTAAACTGGTTTCTTTTCAAATTTCGTGATCCTTATCAGGCTTTTGTTCTGTGTGCAATACCCTAAAGGTGCTTATGCAGTTATGATGGTTTCCAAGAAGAATTTCAAATTGGTACCAACTATTTGCAAAAGTCGAGTGATCCGGGTTTCATAAGGAAAGGAAAAGGTGAAAGAAGTAGGAACTGTGTGTGTGTGTCTTTGTGCTTTCTTTATAATGAACAGAAATAATAAAAATCTCCTAAAATTACTTGCCATCATCCCTAGAAGCTATTCAAATTCATGCTAAATTTATAAATAGTACATGACTCAATATGTGTTTTATGATAAGAAAAGTTCATAAAGTAATGCTTTTGTTATGGTAGTCTTTTAAATACCATTTATGCATTTTTTATGAACCTGATTTTTCACTTAATCCTCTGCTTTATGCACTTAGAGTTTAAAAAGTCCTGCAATAAAAAGTTATTGTCTTTAGCTTTCCATATTTTAGTTCAGGAAGAAAACAGTTTCATTCTCCTCTTGATTTTAATTTTCTTTTGAATCTGGGAAGCCATTACTTTTTTTTTCTTAGTGACCAGAGAGGCCTGCACCATTATGGTCTGCTATTTTTATAACCTGTGGGCAAAGAGAATTTTTATCTCTATAGTCTTTTAAGTAGAGTACTAAATCCACATGCACAACTTTTAAAAACTCCCTTTCCCCGAAGTTTTTTTTTTTTTTCACTTTAAATTTCCTTTGCTTGAAACTGAAAATTTGCCTTGACTCTCCATATACAAATTACAGAAATACTTTAACTGCCTTCATAGTTTGATAAATGAAATTTGCAGGCTGCTTAGTTGGCAATACCATTGTACACTATATTGTTTCTGCTTACTAAGGAGTCACTTTGAAATAAAACTTTTCACTCTTCTAAGAGGAGAGTAAAGAACTGTTCTCTCTTCTCACTAATAATGGAGTGGAAGAAAGTGTAACAGAAATGCACAAGCCAGTTCTAGAATAGTATCAATTATAAAGGAAGCTTTGCAAAGGAATGTGAATTCTCCTCCCCCTTATCCCTCTCATCTTTTCCTCCCATCCATCCATTCTAGAATATGTTGTCATGACTCCATGGATTTATTTATGGTCCTAAATAAAGGTTTTTAAAAAGACATTTTGAGCTTCTTTGTATCATGACAGTGATGGAAATAAGCTGTATGTTTTGTTAATTGCTTTTAAGAATTTTCAGTAACTTAAAATTTTTCAACTGATTTTTTCTTTCTTTTTTGGAAGGAGGGGGAATATTTATTTCCCCCTGGCTACCAGAATTGTTATATTAGGTTAGTAAGATCTTGTAATGCTAAACTCTTGGCAATCCATAGTGAACAATTTTCAGTAAATATTACAGAAAATTCTGTTACAGGACTCCTACTGGCTAAATCATGAAAATAATTTAAAATTATTTATTTAAGAGCTCACAGTGTAATGATTCTCAAGTCTCTGAATTATGGACAAGTATCACAGAAGAGACTCTCCCCAGCACACTATGGTTATACAGTTTATAGAACAAAATATTTCATCGAAACCTGGCATCTTCCTTTATTGTTGGTTTTGCCACTCATAACTTGAATGATTTTGAAATTTTTGTAGCAGAAAGTTTTGCTTCCTCGTCTCTCTCAGAAAGACATATTTCTAGTGCTGAAAATCAAAACAACTCCTTAGAGCCCGAAGTCAGAAAACATAGCTTATTCCAGACCACTTCTCTGAATATTAATGTAACTTAACATGAATCACACATAGCATGTACTGCTCCTTTGTGCTGGAAATGCCACACTTTTTATAGCCATTGCTGAACAGCTAGGATAATAGGAACCAAAGTCGTAAAACAGTAATTAATATACTTCAGAAGTGAGCTGTTTTATTGGGTAGATGCTAATTAAGGATGATAGATGGCAGTGATTGAAATAGGCATAAACCATTTGGTCAACACAAGTGAAAGCTCAGGTATCATCTTGAATGCTTTAATTAAGGAGGCTTTGCCCCCCCCCCCCACCCAACTTTTAAATATCCAAAGAAACATGGAAGGAAAGATCCACTGTAATTAAAAGCAAAACGATGTGTGGTGCATACCCTAGGCGTCTGAGGATGGATACATATATGTTAAAACTTTTGGTTGATCTGACTCCCCATGAAATTGCATCATTCTCTGCAAACAAATCACATTAGTGCTTTCAGACCCTGGCACAATTCAGTCAAATCTTTATGGGATTTTTGCATTAATTGTAGAAGTACTGCATTATGTTATGGAGACTGCTGCTGCCCACATTTAAAGTAAAGATTCTATGCCCAGAAATAAACTCTGAAAAGTGAGGAACTGGCTCAAGATCGGCTCCATCTAATGGAATGCTTACTATCTATGAGATCATCTGTAAGACAAAATGAAAGGAACTTCACCAGAATGCAGACCAATAAAACCTAATACGTTTTCACATATTTGGCACAGAGATTATGAGAGGTAGATATGTTAGTTATTAACTTTAATTTAGTAGCTGCCTGTTACCCATTTGGTTACATTTGTTTGCTTTTTGTCTTTCTTAAATGATATATACTGCTGTCATTATGTTTAATAGAAAGATTCTTTCATTTCAGTGGCTAATGTTAAAATATCTTAAATAACTGATCTCTGGTAAAATAACATTCACGAGACAAAACAAAGGCACTTTTTTTCAACCAAACTAATGCCTGATTATAATAACACAAGTACTTGTTATTCTGTCCATATTATATGCATAACATTCATAGATAAGCCTATAGTTAGACAACAGTCTTTTGTGGAATTGTCTGCCAACACATATAATTATATTTTTAATATGTAAAAGCATGCATTAAAATGTTTATATAAGTGCAAAACAAGGATAAGTAAACAGAATTCTGCATTTTCCAATTTGGATAGTGATTTGATCTTGCATAGAATTATTTTAATTGTTGCATGGTATTATTTCTCATTTCAGTGTTTTAGCCCAGTACTGGAAAGGACATTAAGTTTAAGGAAGTGTGATTCAAGATTGCTGATCCATAGAATGTTCCACTCTCTGAGTAGAAGCCCTAATAATACTGCTAAAAAAAAGAATAAAGAGTAAAAGTTCGTAGAGTTATCGACCAGGCAAGCAAAGAGTAAAAAGAGACATCATCCTTTAAAATCCTGTCCTTATCACCCAATCATAGAGTCAAGCCGTCAATGACCAAAGCATGTCCAAGGCTGGACATGGATATACTCAATCTGGTTTCAGTAATAATCTTTTATGAAATAATCTCCAGGTTTATATTTCAAAAAGTTTTCAAAGGAAACTGACTAGGGCTGTAACCAGTGGGTAGCATTGATGTGGTGTAGTGGTCAATTTTTTTTTTTTTTTAATCCTGAGTATATATAATTCATGGGCTTCTTGGTGGCCCAGTGATAAAGAATCTGCCTGCTAAAGCTTGAGATGCAGGTTTGATCCCTAGGTTGGAAAGATCCCCCGCAGAAGGAAATGGCAACCCACTCCAATATTCTTGCCTGGGAAATCCCACGGACAGAGGAACCTGGAGTCCACGGTGTTGCACAAGAGCTGGACACAACTTAGCGACTAAACAACAACAACAATATATAACCCATAAATAGTCTTTGGAAGAGAAATGATAATATAATTGTGGCTATATCCATTTGGGCATTATGGGCAAAGGCATAGCTAGAAAAACTTTCTCCTCAAATAGCCAATTTACTGAAGACAACACCAGGCACTGTCTTCTTACCACCAGTTAATGACGTTCTAGTTAATTTGTAACTTGCACAATATCTGTTCTGGCAATTGCTGCCAAGCACAATTGCAGATCAAGGAGCCTGTTATGCAACTGTGAATAAGAACCTTGGGCCACTTCACACTATTTCATCTTGCCACTTGGGACTTTTGTTTGATTGTGCATATGTGTGTGTGTTAAAGTCTAATGACGTTTAAGCAAACAAGTAGTGGACTCTGCAGATCCCCTTTTCAAAATGTATCATGAGTTCATTAATTTCTAATTGCTCCATTTGTGCACGGATCCTTCGGAAGAAGGAAACATCAGTATACGTACACTTTACTTCTGCTTTTCAAAATGATAGGCCAGCAAGGTAGCCATTCCGTGCTGCTGTTCAGTTTTTTTGTGTGCTATTGAGGAGTAAGAAGCTTTTTACAAAGACATTTCCATTTCGCTTTGACGTGGGATTTTGTTTTATTGTTCATTGGAGAGTCTCTCTAATCTGAAAATTCTCCATAACTCAAATACTGTAACTACACAGTTCATATGTGGCTCATGGAAGCCTGGAAACACTGCCTACTTTTTCCACCCTGTCCTTCAAAATCCATTTTACCGCTTCTGCCACTTTATTCTGGGAGTTGACATCCATCCAGATGTACTGTTTGCTGGTTCCTATGTTCAAGGGAAATTATTTTTATTCCTGGAACATTTCTCTCTCCTAAAATCCTGGATTAAATTAAGCAAATATCCCGTATACGTAAATAAACGTTTAATTAAGCAGAGTGGGTAACAATGTCAGAAACAATAAAACGGATGATTTGTCAGAAATAAACTGCAGGGCATCTGATCCTTTGAAGATAATGGAAAGTTGACTATTTAAAAACATGAACTGAAAACATATAGAGATGGATCTTGATGAGTTCCAGTTTCCTAAATTACTGTGGCCTGAATATTTTGAGAAGTAAAACTCGAAAACAAAAACAGAGGTCTAGTGTGTCACTTCTCATCAGTAAAGCGTTCTACAGCAAATAGTAGTAGAATCTTCATGGGCAATTTCTGTAGGTGAGAAAACTCTAGAGTGTCAGCCATGAAAGGGGAAGGCGGGGTTATTCTCATCTCTGGTACAGCGGAACCTCACTTGGATACCGTTTCTTTTACATCCAAGTTTACAAAGGTTTTTCTTCAGCCAAAAGAAGTTCGTTTATGATCAGTCTGGAAGAAAATGATGATATCTCTCGCTAAGGTAGCAGAGAAGGTTTCAGTGTGCTCCAAGCATGGAGTTAATTTACATGGCAAGATAAGTGTATCAATAAGGAGTTTGATGTGTAAGGCTGGTGTCTTATCCTGTTGAATGTCGCTCTCATTTCCTAGAGTGCCAGCAATCACATTCCATTCCATCCTCTTTCATAGCTATCCACATCATTTTCAATGTTGTAAATTATCCCTCCTCATTTTCTTCATGTCTTCTTACTGTCTAGGCTTTCCAGGTGTTGCTAGTGGTAAAGGACCCACATTACCAATGCAAGAGACATAAGAAATGTGGGTTTGATCCCTGAGTTGAGAAGATCCCCTGGAAGAGGGCATGACAAACCACTCTAGTATTCTTGTCTGGAGAATCCCATGGACAGAGAAGCCTAGGAGGCTATAGTCCATGGGGTCGCGAAGAGTCAGACACAACTGAAGCAACTTAGCATGCGTGCATGCACTCTCTGTCTAGGGTCTGCTGCTGCTGCTGCTGCTAAGTCGCTTCAGTCGTGTCCAACTCTGTGCGACCCCATAGACGGCAGCCCACCAGGCTCCCCTGTCCCTGGGATTCTCCAGGCAAGAACACTGGAGTGGGTTGCCATTTCCTTCTCCAATGCGTGAAAGTGAAGTCACTCAGTCGTGTCCAACTCTTAGTGACCCCATGGACTGCAGCCTACTAGGCTCCTCTGTCCATGGGGTTTTCTAGGCAAGAGTACTGGAGTGGGGTGCCATTGCCTTCTCTGGTCTAGGGTCTGAGATACACATGTATCAATTCAGATCCTTTAGAAAAAGAGTTTAGAATAAATAAGGTTTATTTATGTTTAAAGAGCAAATTAGGAGGACTTCCCTGGAAGTCCAGTGGTTAAAAGACTTCCCCTTCCAATGCAGGGGGTGCAGGTTCAATCCCTGGTCTCAGAGCTAACATCTCACATGCCTCCCAGTCAAAAAAACTGAAACATAAAACAGAAAGAATATTGTAACAAATTCAATAAAGAGCTTAAAAATGAACCACATCAAAAAATATTTAAAGAGCTAACTAGGAATATATATATATATACATA
>NW_011495050.1:6448016-6470227 GCF_000754665.1 Bison bison bison
GAAAAAAAAAAAAAAAAAAAAAAGGACACTACCGCTCTAAATGAGGGTATCAAGTAATGTCAAACCTGATTTCTTATGTTGTAACTTCTCCAAATTTTTGATATGTTCATTCTGGTCATTTTGTATATGTAGATGCTTTTGGAGTGAAATAAGAACCTAATATGGGAATATGATTCAACATTTAAGAAAATTCAAACCTGGCTTCAAATACAGGTCTATGGTGAGATCTTACTAACTGTTACACTATACGATTACAATGAGAAAATTATTTTTATCCAATTCTGAGGGGAGGTCTATTAAAGTGGTGCATAATTTCAGAGTAGTTCTCTAGAGATGAACTTTTTTATGGTAAAATGAAGCAATGTAACATAATGCAAATCATACTACCGTTACAAAAAGGAAATTAAGTTGGAAGAATGTGTCCAAATATTGTGAAAGATGAGAAATCAAACTTTATTACTTTATTTTTAGAATTTGCAAAGATGTTCCACTGCAGAAATGCCTCTGGGCATTTGTGAAATGGGAGGGAAAGAAAAAGAGCAGTTCTACCAACATGCTGTAGCTTCAGCCTCGGCCGCTCCTCTCTGCTTTCATCCTGAGCCTGCCTTACCCTGACAGTTCTGTCTGCACAAGAGCCAGCCAGTATCTGTTCAAAAGAGTTTTGTGATTGCATATGTTTCCCAGTGTGTAAGCTCTTCGGCATACTAATTGTTTCTCATGTTGAAACTAGATTGTGTTTCATTAGAAACCCTTCATCACTTTGTTGAAGAGTTTGCGTTAAGGTTTCAGAAAAATTCTCAGACTCTCAAACCTGTAGGGAAAGGGAAAAAAAAGCATTTGCCTATAGTATATTTGTCAGTAGTTTCCTTTTCCAAATATATTAGGATGCACTTTATGATATTACAGAGTAATGTTTCCCTTTAATCTTTTCATCAAACTCCGGACGCCAGTTGCTTAAAAAAAACATCAAGTCAGCATGATCGACTGTTTGTTTGCTTTGTCTGTGGCATCACACAGGTATTAGTCAATTCACTTTTTACAAGTTTAAAAAGTCAAGCAGAAGTGCCTGTAGCTACTACTTTCTAATGACTGAAGCCAGATTATAATTTATAAGTTAAAACTAAAATATTGAGTTTTCGTTTTATCTCCAAATTAATGCATGGAAGTTTATGGGTGTAACAGCTTGTGAGTTCTGGATTGAATTTGAGTGCATAAGCAGAGTTGGTGCCACGTGTTTGTAACTACCTGTTTCTGTAGAGGTAGCCTTAATGATCTAAAGTCTCAAGCTCTGTATCTCCACCCTTGAGTACAGTAAATGTCTCAATGATTTTTTTCAAAATAAAATACATATTTAATTTTTAATTCCACTATAATAAGTTTCAGAGACTCCAATTAATTTTGTCAATTACTGCTTTTTTATAACAACTATATGTGAGCCTTTATAATCTAAAGTGAAATGAGCCCTCATCTTTAGATTTTATAAATGTGAGCCCAAAGCTTCTATGTCATAGTCAGTTCTTATGTGTGTAATAATAGAATCATCTTTGCACAGAAAGTAGATATATGCTCTAGAATAATGTTATAACAACTCAATTCCCACAAGTTCAAGCTTAAGAATATCACTAAGAATAGTTTATGTATCTTTTCTATTATATATATGTCATCGATATTGCATATAAAATTTAAATATTTTATATGTAATATTAAAATATATATAATATATAAAGTATATTTTTATATATGGTGAATAGATGTATATAAGAGAATACACAAAGATTTATTTTTTAGATCAATTTAACATTTGAGAATGTCAGGAACTTAAAGCTCTATCCTATTTCCTTCGTCCTTCAGAATGCTAACTAGCTAAACTGCTGCCTTTGATGGTTTCTGTTGGCCGAGGCAGAGAAAGCCAAATGTATTATAAAAATTTATATTGAAAACTCTTAATAATGAGTTTAAGCATGCTTTTTTGATGCCTGGGACTGTGTTGAATTGGTTTCCAAAGGCATTTAGAATTTTTCTTAAACCCTGGAGAAATGCCTTTTGAAATATTACCCTGATTTACCAACAAAACATAGCAATTATAATAGGACACATTGTAAAGATTTTTAATTTTCCATTTGTGATCTTATGTTCTTTGGTGGTTAAGTCTGTAAACCCCTACTCTCAAGTGAAATTGGAAAGTTCTTAAGAAAGCTGTTGTTACAGAGTCTAGGGTAGGGGAGAATAATTACACATAGCTTTTTGATAAACACTCTAAATTGTGCTTCAAAGGACAGATGTGGCTTTAATAATCTGAAACATTTGCATTTTCAGATTAAACTTTGCTTGATTGCATTGTACTTGATATGTGTACTTGAATCTATATGTTAAACGTTATACTTTGATATAGCACATCTTGTTTGACTTTGTTCCTATGATCTGACAAGCTTCATTATATAATAAACTAGTTTAAATAAATCTTAAAGACATAAAAGTGTTCCTGACAGTAAGAAAAAATTTAAAGCACACAAATGATATATCGGTTAGATGTTCCAGAGAGAGTCAAAGTTTTTTCATTCAAATCTTTGAACATGTGTTTTGAATAAAGCTGTAAGGCATTTTCCAGTAACCAGTGTTGTATTACAAAAATGAGTAAAGTAAAACAAAAGGAAAACATGTTTCAACATTTTATTCAGTATTGTCACATATTGTTGCACATTTCCTGCTGGAAGTCAGTGTGACATTTGTAATGCTAATTTTCAAACCTAACCTTTTATATCATATAAAATATTACTGATATTATTGTACTTTTGTCAGACAAGCACAAATAGTGAACTACTCCATCAGAGTTCAAATGGGTTCCTAATAGTTTGTGTACAATTACATAGCAGCTCTGATGTAAATCCTTCATTATAATTTTTGAATTTTTATACTAAATTCCATGTAGGAATAACCGATAATAAGCAGGTTACAGAACATTTGACCCAATATTGTAGCCTTTTATACAGGGTCAAAACCAGGAAATAACATCACTATAGTTAAACTGGTTGTCGGAGTGGACGAAGTATTTGGGTAATATAATCTGGTGATGTAATGAAAATAAAAAGCAAGAAGTTTACCTAAAAGTAGGAAATTCCATGCTCTATTAATAGGCCTTTTTACTCTTTTTCTTTTATTTGAAAATTAATAACTTAGCAGACTCTGAAGTACAGAAATACATCAGGACATCTATTTGGCTATTTTGCTTTTCATAATAAACAGCTGTCAGGCGCTAACTACATAGCAGTAAAGGGGCAAAGTACTGAGCATGTACAAACAATTTTGATATTTAAAATGCCAAATTGGGGAGAGAGGTACTTAAAAATCAAGCTGTGAACTAATTTAGAGAAAGATGGATATAATTTATTTGAATGTTATATTATATATTTTAGTAAAATATTAGCTTTGGAACCAAAGCTGCAGCATGTACTTTGTAAGCTATCATTAACAGCCATGTCTATGAAGGAAAGCTACCTCTTTTGAAATAAGGAAAACTGAAATTTAATATTCATGCTGGGGACTGTTCCCTTTTTACAATGTGAATTCAGGAAGTTGTTGTAAAATTTAAAATTGTTTTAAAATTACATTGTTTTGAATAATTGATAGCCTAAAATCAATGCAACACTTTAGCCTGTTCCTTTAGCAAAGCTGGGAGTTCTTATAATGAGGGTTTCCAGGTTGGCCAGCCCAGGGATGGGTATTTGGTTTCATACACTGAGTGTGGTCAGCAGCTGGCCAGGCTCCCTTGCACCACTCCGTGGGGTCCCCAGTCTGACCCTAAGGTTAGGAGTATTTACGTGAATTCTGTCATTGTTTTGTCTAGGAATTTAGACAGAATTTATGAGGAGTGAGGCAAAATACATTACTTCTTATTTCACTATCCCCCGAAGATAAAATATTAATGTTTCTTAGAAAACAGTGAACACGTCTTTTCCTCGGTGTTTGAGTTGGTTATACTAAATTTCATTTTTATATCCAGCTGTTGTTTTTGAGGATCTTATGTTCAGTCCACGTGAGGGAAATTGTGGTTGTCGGGTAGATTTCTACCTAAGCTTTGTGGCACGTGGCTTCCACAATTCATGCCCTGCCTGGATAGACCCATGAATAGTTCTGAGGGAACGTATCTGAATAGCCAAGCCAAAGTCAATATCATGAACTCTGATTCGGATGATGTTTCAGTTTGCTCAAAGTTTGGTTATAGAAATTATTTCATTTCAGCTAATAGCAAGATGAAGAAGAGAGAGCACCTGTAAAATAAATAATGCCCTTATTTTACGGATGAGAAAGTTGAGGCTCAAAATGGGTTGACATTTTGGGTTAGCAAATGAAGGATCCTACATTTAGTCAAATGAGGGTGTAATTGTGTGTTTAGTGTGTGACTTTCGGGCAGTGTCCCGTCTGGTTCATCATGCTGAATCCCCCATGCCTCCTTTACCTGGAATGGTATTTCATACGTGCTCAATGAGGGCATTGGATGAATAAACAAAGACTAGAAGCAGGAGCCTGACTGTCATCTTTCTCTGTGGGTATAGACCTCTAGGCTCCAGACGTGTGTGTTCTTTTTGGGGGAGGTATACATGCATGTCTCTGAGAGATTTTTAGAGATGGTGAAAAGGAATTAACTCTTCCCTTTGTAAAATTTTGTTTGTGAACCTAAGATACAGTAACAGTTAACATTTTTTGTGTCCTCACTGTGTGGCAGATACTTTTGTAAGCATTTTGCATGCAGCAAGTCACTTAAGCTGAACAGCTCTATGAAGTAGATAACCATTGTCATCTCTGTTTTATAAAAGGAGATGACTGATGTACAGTGGAGGTTGAATAACTTGCCCAAGCTCCAGCTGTGACCACTGCAGTATACTGCCTCTTGCTATCTTATGTATTTCTTTACTGGTTTAAGTCATCATATGAAGGAGCTGTGACTGATCACAATGATTCTTCTACTTGGGCAGCTGCTAGATTGTTTGCAGAGATTTTTTGTGTATGTGTTCTCTGAGTACTGGAGTTGCTTGGGAACAGTCTTATTCCTTGGGGGCCAGTTGTGATGACCCAGGGCATTGTTGAAACTGAGATATTTCTTCAAGGTACTCTCCTGATGAACTTTGTTTCCTTCTGGCTGTGAGCTTGGCTCTTTGGGAACAGAAAAGATACACACCCAATTAGGATCATTGTTATCCCTTGTACAGGAAAAAGGAGCAGTATTAGAAACAGGCAAACAGGAGGTATTTACTCCATTGATGGTAGGTTTGCTTTGTTTACTTGTGTATATTGTTTGTTTGCTTTAAGGTGAGAATCTGTTAGAGTATACTTTCATTATGTTGTTTTTATATGTGTTCAAATTCATTCCTAATTTAAAAAAACGAAGGAACATAAATCTGGACCTACAGACAGCCACTAAACATCTTGAACTTAGCACTGATGGGTTCAAGAATAAAGTTTGTGCAGGCAGTTTTTATTCATAGCCTGGAACAATCATATTCTCTTTTTTACCCATCTAACTGAGATTTATAGAGATAAGTTACTTAGAAGGAAAACTTCATTTTTTTTTTTTTTTAACCTCAGAAAGTCCTTAGAGACCAACTAGATTGAAAAAAATCTGAAGCATAGAAATATTAATTGACTTGAGAGATACCACAAAGATTGCTGGTTCAGGTGTTCATTAGTTCAAGAAACTTTTATGGAATGCCTGCCATGGGGAAGGAACCTTAAGTGTTGCTGGAGGCACATAGACGGATAAGACAGTGTCCACTAGGGATTCATGGTCTTTAGAGGGAATGCATCTGAGTAAACAAATAATTATAATATGAACTATTAGTTGCCTTAAAAAAAAGATGGCATTGATGGTCTGCCTCTACCTATGTATCACCTACGTATCTACCTATGGATATATGTGACTATCTCTCTTGATTCATATGTATCTACCTATGGATGTATGTAAGTATTTATCTGTCTCTGTATCTCCTTCATACATATAAAGCATTTAGGACAGTACCTGGCACATAAAGAGCTCTTAATAAATAGTATTTGTGTGATCTTACTACCTATGATTCCCAGATTTTTCGTGTTTTATATCATGTAGAGAGAATTCTGCCATGACTGCTTGTTCACCCCTTCTGTTTGTGAAACAACGAAACCTTACTCAAAGTACTCTGGCAAAATTGTTAACTGCCTGGCTACTGCAGGGCCTTATAAATACTCCTGTATATATACTTATTTGGCCATCATTGAATTATTTGTTATGTAGTTTGGCCTCAGCTACAAGAAGGACTTATGTATATCAGGCACTGGATCTTACTCATATGTGTATGCTCAGGGCTTAGAATATAGTAGGTGATCAATGGCTGTTTGTTGGTTGAATTAGTGCATCTCACAAGGGTTCAGCCAGGTGCATGGTGAGGACATGGGGTGGAGAATGTAGAAAGATTAGTTGTCCAAACTGCTTCTTAGACCTTTCTTTGAATAAAAGCAATTCTGAAGCTTCCAGAATGAGAATGTCATGGTGTTGATTAAGGCTTGACTTGGTTACAAAGGCTTAGCTCTTAACTCATTTCTAGATCACGTGACTGACTCCTTTTATTATTTTGCCACCATGTGATGTCCCTGTAATCTAAAAGCAAAATTCTGCTCTAAAATAATATTTGTGGGACTTCCCTGACAGCCTAGTGATTAGGATTCTGCATATCCATTGCACAGAGTAAGGATTAGTTACTTAGTTTCCAGTTGGGAAATTAGTTCCCAGTTGGGAAACGAAGATCCCACACGCCACACAATATTTTGAACCTGATATGGTGTGTGTGTGTTGTGGGGGGGCTTTACTGTGTAAAATAAGAAGGCAATATTTAGAAAAGGAAAATTATTTTTTAATCTGCAGTCTGATCATACATTTGACTGAGAAGATGATTGCATTTAAGGATTTGCAGTTCATTCACTTATCAATTATTTATTGAACACTTACTATGTGCCGGCCACTTCAGGCACTCACCTAAACAAAAGAGACAAAGATCCCTCCCTGCTCAATACCTTTCTGATATTTTTAAAAAATGAATTCCTAACATGTAGCTAATTTATTTGACAAGAACTCACTAGTGTGTTATTAAAGTACATATTATATATGTATGTTGCCCATAATTCCACACTTGGTCTTTGTTGCTAAATCATGTCCAACTCTTTGCGACTCCAGGGATTGTAGCCCACCAGACTCCTCTGTCCCTGGAGTTTTCCAGGCAAGAATACTGGAATGGGTTGCCATTTCTTTTTCCAGTGGATTTTCCCCACCCAGGGATCGAACCCAGGTCTCCTGCATTGCGGGCAGTCTCTTTACTGACTGAACCACCAGGCAAACCTGTATTACATACTTTCAACTTTTATAATATCTATACGTGATTGGCCACATTTTGGCACTATTTTTACTTAACTGGTATTCAGAAAAGACATGGATATCCATTTATTATAACTCTATGCTGACAAAACCCTAGCTTCAGAGACATGTGGATAACTTCAGTGGTCTGAATTTGATTATGCTCTCCATAAGGGGAACAATCAAAGTAGTGTATGGGGATTTCATAGTGTAACTCCAGTAAAATCAATGAGACTCTGCACACCTAAACACCTGTTCATGATTCAGAAATTCAGGCAGGCAGTTCCACTTAAAAGATCACTAAATCAGCAGTCTAAAAGCCTTTGGAGGTCATAGTTTTATCATCTCACATGCTTTCTCATTTAACTTTGTCATTCTACAAACCCATTATTACTGGTAAGAAAATTACACAATTCTTTCACCCCAGTTATGATTCTGGAGGTTTTGATGCTGTTTGAAGTAAGACTCAAAAACTAAATAAATTGGGGACTATGTTAGAAATATCACCAACTGGAACTTTGGGAAATATAGTGAACTGCTGGCTGCCCTCAAATATAAATTGGTTTAAAAAAAAAAAGATAAACTTTAAAACTTACGAGACTTGTGAACAAGCTGTGAATCTTTAATGGGTAAAAGCACTTATTTTGGCCTGTGACATTACAGTGACTTGAAATCCATTTGGAAAACCAATAGCAACCAATTAATTGCTTTCATTCATAGTGACTCTTACATTTTAGTTTTTCATGGACTCTGTCTAGCTTTAGAGTGTTTTAAGTTCTACTCCATTTTCAGAATTATATGTGCTGGTATTATACCTTACACTTCTCCGAAGTTTTATTTTCTGCCATGAAGAAAAAATGTTAAATAAGGTAAAGTGTAAATGAGGCAATAAATGGCTATTTAAGATATTTTAAGGATCCTAGACTATTAACTATTTGTCTGTTTACTATAAATTATAAGTTAACTTCATCTACTCGTTGGTTAACAGCAACACGACTTTATATTTCAACAGTTAGCTTAAGTCAATAATATGCATTGGAAAAGCACAAACCTGCATTAACAGTTGGCCTTCACAACTAGTCTAATAGTTTTGTCTTTTATTATATTTTAAAACTGGAATTTAAACATAGTTTTGGAAAGATTTATTTTCTTTTTAATGGCAAATAGTTTTCAATTCTCCATAAATGATTTTAATTTAAAATAGAATTACCGATGTCTATCATAATCAAATGATACTCTGCTCTTTCAAAATGAATTCTCTAGGTGCTAAATTCTATGTTCTTCTATGCTTCCCTGGTGCTGGATATACCAGGGTATACCAGTACCAGGTTCTGCCTCGGTTAATACTGCCTCTTAAATACATAATTACTTGTATTTTAAGTCTCATCTGATTAATTTTCTACAAATGTATTGTTAAAATTTGAAGTTTGGCAGCATTATTTCCTAGAATCATAGCCAATGGGAATGAAGGGCCTATCTGTATAATGTATCCAGCCCTTTCTGTTTACAGATGAGACCCATAGACGTGTAGTGAATATCCAACAGCAACTGCATACTGGGCTTTGATTTTGCCCATTTGGTTCAGCTGGTCACTTCAAATTGCTATTGGTGATATGATTAGATAGATGTATGTATGTTAAGAAGACTACAGTATGGTGGCTCTTTTGAATTAGACTAACTATTCATTTAAGAGATCTCTAGATTCACATGTGCTATACACCATTTACAAAAGTTTTCTGAGCAACTCAATAGTGCTTCTATTTTTGGAACCCTGTAAACAGTCTAAGAGCACAGCCTCCTGTGAGCCATTCTGTAAGCTACCAGATCATATCCCTAGGGAACCCCCTCTTTGACTGCCCCGCTTCCATTTCCTCACATCCAGTGATTGAACGTCAGGGTCGAAAAGGAACTTAAAAGTCATGTGACTTCAGGCAGTGCTAGAATTTGTCTTGAATTTAACCCTTCCTTCTGGTTGCTGCTGCTTAGTCATCAGAACCTCACGGACTTCCTAAACGGACTGCAATTTTTACTTCTCCAATTTATAGCCCATACTTCCCACAAATGTATATGCCTAACACAGAAACCCGAGAAGGCAATGGCACCCCACTCCAGTACTCTTGCCTGGAAACTGCCATGCACAGAGGAGCCTGGTGGGCTGCAGTCCATGGGGTCGCTAAGAGTCGGACACGACTGAGCGACTTCACTTTCACTTTTCACTTTCATGCATTGGAGAAGGAAATGGCAACCCACTCCAGTGTTCTTGCCTGGAGAATCCCAGGGATGGGGGAGCCTGGTGGGCTGCCATCTATGGGGTCACACAGAGTTGGACACGACTGAAGCGACTTAGCAGCCGCAGCAGCAGTAGCAACACACAAACAGATAATATTATATCCAGCTCAAAAACCCTTAATTGTCCTCCTTGTTTTAAGTAGTCACCACCAACTCTTTTCCTGAGCTATTCCATTCCCTTCCCCCCGTAGGTACTAACCCACTGCCCTTCCTGCTTTGACAGTCCCTAAACTCTTCTGTTTGGCAGTCTATAGCACTGCTCACCATTCCCATCGTTATAAATGTTGAATCTGAGCCAGCCTTGATGGCATTTTTGTTTTGCTTTTTCTTAACCTTTAAAGTGAACCTACCAATATTTTAATCAATCTAAACTAACCTAAATTGTTTACCTTTTAAAGTAAAGCTACTCTGCTTTATCTAATCAGTCTCAATGAACCACTTCCTCTTCTTTGCATCAGTACTGTTTTGGGTGCATACTGTACTTTCTCTCTTCATGCTTTTTCTTCTTTTTTTTTCTTAGGAAAACAGTGTTTTAGCATTTCTGTTCTCTTCAGAGCATTTGAATAGTTTTCTTCCCCACTAGAATGAAAGCAAGAATTTTTGTCTCCGTTTTTTGTGTGTGTTTTGTCCCCAGATTACAGGATGCCTTGTAGGCTCTCAGTGAGCACTTCTTGCACGCATGCTGAGTTGCTTCAATCGTGTTTGACTCTTTGCAACCTCATGGACTGTAGCCCACTAGGCTTCTCTGTCCATAGGACTCCCCAGGCAAGAATACTAGCCTGGGTTGCCATTTCCTTCTCCAGGGGATCTTCCTGACCTAGGGGTTGAACCCATGTCTTTCTACTAGTACCACCTGAGAAGCCCAGACACTTCTTAGAGGAGCAAATAAGTATCCTCATTTCTAGATGCTGTACTGCATTAGTTTGAATAGAACACCCCTTGAAAAAATGTGTTTCCATGTGCTTTATTAAGATTTTCCTAAGTCATTCTCTTAGCAAATTTCTTTGTAAATATAGGTGCAAATAATCTTAAATGGTGAGAATTTTATTCTATCTAAGAAAGAAGAAAGAAATATGTCCATGCATGTTTCTTTGAATTTTGGGGGGGAATATAATAGAGGAGATACATATTTTTCTTATTATTTCTTTATGATTTGCTTAAAGATATGCTAGGAAATATTCTAGACAATCTTCCCAAATAATATACTGAGAAATATTCCAGATGATCTTCCAACGTATAAACCTAAAGATGACCATTGCCAAAGTGAGTAGTTCCGACAAGATTTCTAAAATATTTTGAATTTTTTCTTAATCCCAACTGTTATTCATTTGAATATTGTAAAATAAAAGGTAGAAAACACATCTTAAAAGTTAACAATATCTTATAGGTTAATTAGATATTCAGGATATAATTCAGGTCCCATACCAGAATAAGAATTTAGGAATGGAAAACAATATCAATTCTGAATCATCAAGAAAGAAGGGGACTAAAAATTTCAAAGTTCTGGAGGGACACCCTGAGAAGTTAAAGCATATAATTCAAGGTCAGCTGATTAAATAGGATGTCTGTTGAGGTTCATCATAGATTGTTTAATTTTTAATCTAGAAAAATTTGCTATTACTTATAGAAATATAATACCATGTTTTATAAACTGTGAAAGAAAGTATTTTCCTCTTTCAAAAAAAAGCCATATGGTATAGAAAAAAAAGAATTTCGGCTTTTGGGGGGAGAGACTCAGATTTGAAGCTTATTAGATGATTGTATGGTCTCTCAGCCATGTTTCAAAATCTGGAAAATAAGCTTAGTTTCACCTGTCTAGGTTTGCTCTGGTGTTCAGTCAGGATTCCCCAAACTGTGTTAATTGTGCAGGTCCAGGGAAGCCATCTTTCACTTCTCACTTTCATGCATTGGAGAAGGAAATGGCAACCCACTCCAGTGTTCTTGCTTGGAGAATCTCAGGGACGGGGGACCCTGGTGGGGTGCCGTCTCTGGAGTCGCACAGAGTCCGACACGACTGAAGTGGCTTAGCAGCAGCAGAGTTCCATATAAAGGAAGTCATATAGTATTGGGTTGGCCAAAAATTCGTTTGAGTTTTTCTGTAAGATGTTAATGAACTTTTTGGCCAACCCAGTAGTAATGTTTTGTTGACTTCTTAACACTCATAATGTTTTTTGAGATCACCTGTTGTATCGATCCTCTGTTCCTTTTTATTGCTGAGTAGTATTCCACTGGTGGAGAAGGCAATGGCAACCCACTCCAGTACTCTTGCCTGGAAAATCCCATGGACCGAGGAACCTGGCAGGCTGCAGTCCATGGGGTCGCTTAGAGTCAGACACGACTGAGCAACTTCACTTTCACTTTTCACTTTCATGCATTGGAGAAGGAAATGGCAACCCACTCCAGTGTTCTTGCCTGGAGAATCCCAGGGACGGGGGAGCCTGGTGGGCTGCCATCTATGGGGTCGCACAGAGTCGGACACGATTGAAGCGACTTAGCGGCAGCAGCAGCAGCAGTGAAGCCCTAAGAATTCCATCCAGGCTTCTCTCTTCACAGCTTCACTTATACATAATTATACAGATTGAACATCCTTGCAAGGTTTGAAAAAATGTTTTCACTGATATAAAAAATGTTTGAATACCACAGAAATAATGTATATAAGCCATAAATGATCATGCACTCAAATTATAGCTTCCATGATTTGGTAGTACATGCTAAGTCTATTAAACATTGAATACATGAACCTCCTATTAATAAATTGTAACCTCTTGGGTCATGTGGACAAAATATCTTACAGAGGCATATATCTTATGTGGAATTAAACTCTGATGCAGGTATTGCTACAACCTGAGGTTTTAACTCAATTAATTTTTAATTTTTTTTTTTGCCTTTGTTGAAATTGGTGCCATTAAAATAGGTCAGTGTGGAACTGAGCAGCGAGAACAACTATAAAGACAATTATGTGCTGTAAAGTACAAGAAAAGTAATGTGAAAATACCAACAGACCTTTGGCGTCCTTCAAAGCCAGGAATGAATTCTCAAGACCTTTAAAAACACATAAGAACTTGGAACAAATGATGGTGTTTAAGTTGACCAAGATACTATAACCATTCTTAAAAATAAATCCATATACTCTCTGGAAGTCAAAAGCTTATCGAGACCTCACTTATATCTCTGCTAACTAATCTAATAATGGACTCTTATGAAAAAGTTTAGGAAATGGGAATACATTTTTAAAGTATAGAGAGTTTAAGGTGTAATGTTAGTATTACAAAAGATTTACATTTCATGCTTATAACAATGTTTGGAAAGAAGAATCTTCTAATGTTCTTTCATTCTGTTGTATAGAATTCTTTTCTTTGCAAACATTCTATATTTGAAGATAATTTTGCAAATTTCATGAGAACGACACAATAAAATTGAACTCAGCCAGCTTCCACCTCATAGAGTTAATTAATGAGGAGTGCTACAGGATTTACAAATAATCCAATCCATCAAAGCACAGTGATAATAATATCAGTGTTGACTACATCAGATTGAGATTAATCAAGCATCAGTGTCTTGGGCTCTGGAAAAACTATTAAGTAACAGAGCATTCTATCACTGCAGTCGTGTGAATGCTGATGAAAGAACTGGTGGTCAGAATCCTCTTGTGGAATTAAATATGTCAAAACAACTTATACACAGTGGAGCTTACTTTGCATAAAAGCCAAAAACCTTGAAAAACTTAAAAGACAAACAGTCATACCATGGAAGTACAGTAGTACAAGTGGAATAATTTAAAACATTACTAGAAGACTATTTGAAAGTTTTTAGGCCAGCCAATTTGAATGACTGTATCCAAGGTGATATTCAAATATTGAGTAGACAATATAGCAGACACCAATCAGTCACACAGGCACACTGTGCGGTACGTCTTGGTCCAGTATAAGCGCACACACCGTGCAAAATTGTACAGGATGGAGAGGCTTCATAATGCATAGAAAAGTCTGTTAATGGCTTTTATGAACAGTGTAGGTTACATGAGACTTTCAACTTTATATGTTTATGTATTGGAATATTTTATATTCTAACATTACTTCTAAACTTTTAAAATAAATCTTTTTAATTAAAAAAGAGAAAGTAGACCCCAATATCCAGATTGCAGAGTACCATCTTAGAAGTCCTATCCTAGGCTGAAGCCTAGGCATTTATTCACATTTTAATAGTAACCAAGGTGATACTAATAAATAGAGGAGTTTGGGAATAACCAGACTAGACACCCTGTTTCAGCTTAACTCAGATTGGATGACCAAGTTGAGTAAATTCGCTTGCAAGTAGAGATTTCTCTTACTCAGAAAAAGAATTAACTTGGGTAAAGGGCCAAATGTATATACACTGCAATAAAAATTATCTCAGTGCAAACAGCAATCCATAGGTATTATGTAGTCAAATTTATCCAAATCAATTGCCTGTTTATAGTTTGGGTACTTTAGAGATTGGCAGTCTTTTCTAGCTGACACTGCAGTAGGTACATGACTCTGTGCAGGTGTTTTGAAAACCGAGTTCATTTTAATGTGTCTTTAGTAGTTACTGTTGATAGAGCTGATGTGGCTTTCCCAGGGTGCCAAGCCCACAAATGGGTTTCACGTCTTGAACTAGCTTTCAGCTTTATCTAAGACACGTGATGACACGTGATGAATTGTCTGAAGGCAGGTGTGGAACAGGTTCACTGAGATATCTACATGGGGCAGAGGGGTGGTGCATGCACACGCGTGCACACATGCGCACACACACACACACACACACACACATTCTTATTAGCAAAATTGAGAAACGGATCCAAAATCATGGAGGGGATTTTTGTTTGATTTTGTTTTTGTGTTTTGCCAGTGAACACTGAACCAATGTGACTGCATCCAACTTTAGGTTTAGAAATGAGGGATGAAGGACTTGTAAAACTCTTAAGATGGCTAATACTCTTTCCAAACACCCACTGAGATTTTTCGGTTTTGTTTGTTTTGTTTTCCGTTAGCCTAGGTTTGTTAAAACTCTGTTTCCGTACTGATATATCTAGAGCGTTATTAATGGTGATACGACATTTTATATGTCAGGCTCTTGAAATGATTTAGGTAAAAGAGACATTAGTTTCCTCCGTTTCAACCAAAATGATAAATTCTTACGTTACATCTGTGCTCAAGGAAATGCCACTAATATGGTCTCATTTATATAAATACTTGTCAGGTGACTGCCTAATTTTCTAAGCATCTGAGCCTTCTCCAAGCTTGCCAAGGCCACGGGACTTGGAAGTTTCTTTGTATTTCAGTCTATGGCATCAAACATAGCTTCCCCCTACGCCTCCACCCCATATAGAAAAGCACATCAAAGGAAAGATGCCATTGTCTGTGAACTGTCTTAGATCTGTCAGAATAAATCAATTATGGGACTGAATTCATTTGAGGTACCATTTCTTCCAAACAAGAGACAACCCCTCTCCCCTATTTCCTTCTCAGAAATGTAAATATATAATATATATTTTGTGTGTTTGGTGAAAAGATACCAGTAAAGTGATAACATCTGGCTGGAGAGAAACGCTGCCAGCTAAGGAATGGTTTCCTCTCTGCGGGTCTGACCAGAGTCTGATGCTGTGCAGATGTGCGCCCAGGCCTGACTGTAAAAGTTATAAACATTGTCATAACATTGTTCGACTTCTCTAGTATTTCCTGTCTTCTGCTTAGCACTTTATTACTGAGTCTGGCCTGCCGCCAAGTGAAATGCAGGGAGTTAGGGCCTCTGGCTTGAAATTTAAAACAAGTCCAGAATTCATTGGGTTTAATTTGATATGCGAACTCCGATAACTCACACTTGTTAAAATAAAGCCGCTTACTATTCAAGTTAGATTTACACAGCTTTGAGAGAACACGGGAGAAGTGGCGGGGGGACACACATTTTTCAAGACTTTAGTATTGGCTTTTAGCTCTGGGTTTTCGAGGTGGGGATGGGGGAGGGAGGAGGATGCTGAGTGAGGAACAGCTGATTCAGAAGCTGGACAGCTTACAGCAAACTTGTGTTCATTTCCTGTATTAGATGCAGTTCTCTGGGCACAGAATGGGTCTTTCTTTCAACACTTCTGAGCACGTTCTTTCTCTTGGCTCATTTTCAGATTAGGAAGGCCGCATGAGGCTCGTTGCCTATATACATCATAACAAAACGGTGAGGTGAAAACAAACGAATGGTACAACCACCCAGCTGATTTTCTGCACAGGGTATCTTCTGCCAGGGTGGACCAGAACGTCACGGAAGCAACAGCATGAAGACACGTTAACCCGATTTTCCCTGTAATGTATACATGATTGATTGGCAATTTTTGGACCACAGGCTGTGGTTAGGATTACATCAATCAGGAAGCAGTAACTCTGGAGGGGCTTCCCTTAAGTGACCCAGTGTTTATTGGCCAAAGTGGTTGCATTTTTGCTGTCTGTTCCTTTCATGTGTTCATCAGTCCCATTCTTGTTTGACGTGTGGTATCCGTGCATGAGATAGGTCATTTTTTTTCTCCTTTTATCCCCGTTAGTCACTTAAAATGTAAAACGATGCACTTGGTACAACGTCTGGTACACAGAAGGCACCAGTTTTAAAAAAGGAATGAATTTTGAATGAATGAGAGATGAATAGGGAAACAGGAGTACGTTTAAGTCTGCATGCAACCGAATTTAGCTTTGATGCCCTTCAGAAGTGGTTCGGATCCCTCTGTGAGTTAATGGCATGCCAGACGTTTACCTGGAGAGCATCACTGACCTGAATAGAGCTCTGCACATATAAATATATCAGTTAACATCAATATGCAGTTTTTAACTTCCTTCCATAATTGTGTTACATCATGTAATCCTAATAAATAAAATTAAAAGTAAATATATGAAAAGGAATAGGCTAGAGGAGGAATTTGCTGGATGCTGGACATCCTCTATGTTCAAACACACCACACTTTCAAGGGTAGTAGGACAAATTTCATCTGCAATGTGCCATCCAAATTCTGATTACCATCTCTATTGTTTGATGGGTTTCCATAATGGTCTTGAACGTATATAACTTACTGTGCTCCCCAAAGCATGTGTTATGGATCCATGAAATTTTTGTAAGGTCTGAATGTTAGAAAACTGTCCCGAGGCTCTGCCGTTAATTTGTTTTTCTTGAGGGGGAGGCAAGAATGAGACACATGAGAGCAGAACCACTTTTCCCTGCTCTGTTTTTTTCATGTGTAATGGCTGTTGAGGATGCATGGGTGACACTCGAGTTACAGTTCGTAACTCCAGAGCAGAAAAAATGTTCCTGACACAGATTTTCCAGGCAGCCAGATTCTAAACTTATAAAACGGAAAGGTAGAAAAGAGCAACATACGTACTGTGACTTTCAAGTTCAAGGTTAAAAGTTGTTTTCAAAAGAGAGCATTAGCTAGTGATTTCTGTGGACTCGGTCCTCACAAAATCATTGGCGCTTAATTGTATTATCTAATTTTTGGACACGGAATGTAAGGCATTTGAAAGTTAAATAGCGTGAAGAATGAAAAGCATGTTCAAAGCATTTAAGATGGTCAGCAAGGCCTGTGCCGTTCACAGCAGCTCCTGCAGACCTAGAAGGATTCTAAATACCAATCATCTAATCACATCGGGTTTGGAATTCAGTTTCTGGCTCCACAGCACGATCAGAACAGATGTTTCCCAGGCTGCATAGGTGGGTGCAAGAAATGAATTTCAGAAATAACTCACTCAATGTACAATCAGATTTTGGTAAAAAACTTTGGACCCGTACTTCTCAGAATTCTCCATTACACACAGGCATTGGAGAAGGAAATGGCAACCCACTCCAGTGTTCTTGCCTAGACAATCCCAGGGATGGCGGAGCTTGGTGGGCTGCTGTCTATGGGGTCACACAGAGGCGGACACAACTGAAGTGACTTAGCAGCAGCAGCAGCAGCAGTGGCTCAGAGCTAGATATGCTTGTCGATAATAGTTCATCACATTCCCATAGACTTGTTTTTTTTACACAAGAAATTTTCTCTCTTTTTTCCTCTTCCAAGTGTTGTGTGTGTGTATTTTTTTTTTAATCACATATTACTTTGGCATCTCCAAGTGAAGACAACATGCATTTTATAGTATTATGTGTGAAGTTCAAAGTATTTCCTGTTATTTGGGACTGCTGCTTTGACCATTATTTTTCTTCCAACAGTCTGATGGGAACGCAGCATTAATGATGTATGCCTTTATTGGAATGATCAAGTGAAACAACTTGCTGGTGTTTACCGGTCTCCTTTGAATATTAAGTAGGCAGATAAGAAAAGCTCACCTTAATATTGATGCTCTTAATCTCTGGTAGCCTGTTACAAAAGGGATATGTGGCAAAGAATACAGACGAGAAATCATGAAATCTTGGTAGGGGGCCAGCAGACCTGGAGCTGGCTGCTGAATTGGTAAGAATGCAGCTTTCTGCTGTCAGAATCAACATTACTCAGACAGTTGCAGAAGCTCTGAAGCCTTTGGATCTGTTTGCAATGAGAGATTTGTTGTGGATTTTTAACAAGGCTCCTGTGTGTGTGCCATGCTTAGTAAATATTGGCCTTCAGGGTATTTTGCAGTCACGCTGAATGGACTGTTAGTTTCCCCAAACTGCAAAGTGAAGAAAATCCATTTTCCTGATTTTGTTGCCACTGAGATTGCATCATAAGTTTTGCAGTACAAAAGCAAAATTAAATCTAGCAAAAAATCTTCAGAGCACTGGAAAAGCGATCAGGAAAAAGCATAATATCTGTGATTATGTAAACGAATGGGCCTCGAAAGAATCTATAGAAGTATTTCATAGTTAAATAATTCAAAATAAAGTAGCTGAAACATTTTTTTTAATGGGGGAAATGAATAACATATAAGTATTATGACTAATGTAATCAGTAACCTTTTTCAATATTATGGTATATTGAACATACTTTTAAAAGCTTACCAAAATTAATTTTATAAAAAGTAAATTAATCAGAAATAACCATGATTGAATATATGTGAACCTCATCCTATCACCAAATGTTTTCTTCTTTTATATATAAATTCTATTCTATGGCAGGTTTTCCTCCAGCAAATGAGACAATATTGGCAATTATTTGTACTCTAATGCCTACCCAGGTGGCTCAGTAGTAGAGAATCCACCTGCCAATGAAGGAGATGCAGATTCCGTCCCAGGGTCAGGAAGATTCCCTGGAGAAGGAAATGGCAACCCACTCCAGTATTCTCCCCTGGGAAATCCCATGGACAGAGAAGCCTGGCAGGCTGCAGACCTGAGTCAGATATGACTTAATGATTAAACAACAACAACAACAACAAAACAACAAAAATATGTACTCAAGGATTACTTGATATTTTTTAAATCGATATTTAGAAGTCACTTTCAAAGGGTGATCACGTTCCATTTGGTCTTTAAGAAAGAGTTTCAGGACCTATCACCGTGGGTCGAAGGCAAACTAACATTAGAGGTCTAAAGGTTTTCTTATAATTGTTTAACTGTGAAGAGATCCTAAAAATGAAGCTATCTGACAGAACTAGGGTGCTTATATACTTTATGTTCTTTCAGAAAATGATCAACAGTCTTATAGAAAACACACTGTAGGACCTAAACTCTCAAATTTGTGATATGTTGGTGATGAAGAGAGGTTATTTAGAGACACACATTTGAGCATGGATTTTAGAAACTTTCTCTGGCCTACATTTTCTTCCAGAGGCCTCATGCATGGAAGAAGAACCAGAAAGAGGGTAGTTTTCCATATGTTGTCCATTTGGCTGTCAGCGCTTGTTCTGACGAAAAAGGAACAAGGTCTTGAGTGACTGCTAGTCTGTCTTAAAGTATAGTAATGAGGCTAATTAGGAGAGATGAGCGCCCAGCTAGATTTGTGAAGGCAATTATCCATCTAGCTTTTGTGCCATGCTTTATCTTTATCAGATCCCTCTTCTCTAATTTTGTCATTTCTCAAACATCACAAGAATAGTGAAAATGTCTAAAGCAATATGATCAGTATGGTTGGTAGAAAAGAATAAAATATACTAATGAAATTCTGTGAACCTGCTTTATATTTGGACTCTTCCAAAATAAAGATTGGAAACATAGCTAAGATAGTTCTTGCTTGTAGTGTTGTTCTTTAGTTTACAGAAATGAAAATTAATTGGACTTTATTATTATGAGTCTATATATCTTCTTTGGTAAGTGAACAGTATTTTGCTTGGTCCTTTTATGTTAGTCATCATGGCAAGTTAGTAATTTAGTGTAGTTAAAAGGAAAAGACATCAGAGGCTTGCAAAGCAAGCATAAAATGTATTCTCTTTTATGTGATTTAGAAAGTTGAGACATTTTAGTCTCTGTTTTCAAAGGTTTAATACATTTTAACTTTGACAACAATTATGAAAGTAAACTAATGGACTCAGATCTCTACATAGCGATTTCATAGCAGATGACATTGAACATACGTTTCATTTGTTCTAAGTATTTAATCACAGAAGTTAACAGTTAAAACACTTGTTTTTACAAAAAAAAAACCTGCCAATTTATTTCTGAATAGTGCTATTGACATTTCTTCTGAGATATATAAAATATGGCCTTCTAAGAGCATCACATTAGTTCTAAAGTGTAACTAATTTTAGCCCCCTCGACTCAAAAGAAGAAACCTAGAGTTATTGAAGATTATGCTAAATGTTTAAAAGTTTACAAACTCAAAGAAAAAGAGATGAGACTTGGGTTTACCAGAGGCGAGAAAGGGAGAATTGCAGGAGGGTGGTCCAAAGGTACAAACTGCCAGTTATAAGATAAGTAAGAACTAGGGATGCTTGGAGAAGGCAATGGCACCCCACTCCAGTACTCTTGCTTGGAAAATCCCATGGACGGAGGAGCCTGGTAGGCTGTAGTCCGTGGAGTCGCTAAGAGTCAGACACGACTGAGCGACTTCACTTTCACCTTTCACTTTCAGGCATTGGAGAAGGAAATGGCAACCCACTCTGGTGTTCTTGCCTGGAGAATCCCAGGGAGGGCTGAGCCTGGCGGGCTGCCGTCTATGGGGTCGCACAGAGTCCGACTGAAGTGACATAGCGGCAGCAGCAGCAGCAGCAGGGATGCTTACAACAGGACGCTTCCAGTGAACACTGCTGCCTGGTGAAGGGATAGGAAAATTGTTAAGAGAGTCAGTGAGAATTTTCATCACAGGAGATCTTTTTTTTCTTTTTTCTGTTTTTGTTTTTATTGAATCTATATGAAATGATGGATAGTTAGAGGAACCTTTTGTAGGAATCATTTCACAATATATGTAAACCAAACCATCATGCTCTGTGCCTTAAACTTACACAGTGATGTATGTCAATTACTTCTCCATACAGTTGGGGGAGGGGGATTGGCTTGAGAAAAACAAGGGTTGGCTTAATCAAATAAAACCCCAAACTGGGTTTGATTGGGAATCGTTTATGCCCACATTGCATCTTGGGTCTTGGGCATACATTAAATTACTTTTAGCATATTTTATGATAATTTTTATTACTTCTCTCTTTCATACAAAAGTTCATCAGCCTGTAAGCCTCTTATAGACATAAAGGAAGAATTTGCGATACAGTTGTTTCTGTTTTGTAGAATTAATGGAAAATCTAATAAGCCAAGAACAACATATAGGCAGATAATCCAAATTGCCAAACAACTTTCCTACATATGAAATTCCAATCCCTTCAAGTAATTCAATAGCAAATCAGAAAAACTCCGTTTTATCTCATGTTTCAATGATCACAAGGGAGCAGGTATGGGACAAGGGTGTAGCAAAGTAGGTTTGATAAAGAACTTGTAGCAGAACTTGAACTTGGACTTGATCAAAATCCGACCAAAGCTGAAGGACTTAGAAGTGACTCAAACTTGAACACTTATGTGAATCACTAGGGGACCTCATTAAAAATATAGATTTCAGATAGAATTGTAGACCTTATAACTAGTGGTTCTAATTCAGTGGGTCTTGGATGGGGTAAAAGACACCACATTTTTCAACAAGTAATCCTGGGTCATTTTGATGCTGGTGCTATGATGGACCACACTTTGAGAATCTAGCTCAAGAGATTTACCATCCCGAATAACAGGGCAAGGCTAAGGGTTGAAAATCAGGAGGAAAACTGAACCTGAAGCACAGGAAGACATTGCAGGAAAGCAGAAAGGAAGACTGAATCTGCAACCTCATAAACCACATTCTACTGGGTTGAAGAATTTGCATGCATACTCAGTCACTTCAGTCGTGTCCTACTCTTTGCAACTCCATGGAGCCCTGCCAGGCTACACTATCCATGAAATTCTCCAGAAAAGAATGCTGGAGTGGCTTGCCATGCCCTCCTCCAAGGGATCCCCAAAACCTGAGTCTCCTGCATTGCAGGCAGATTCTTTACTGCTCAGCCACCGAGGAAGCCCTAAAAAGGATTGAAGTATAAAAATAAAGTGGAATTACATAAGGTCCAATCTATAATTCTGCTTTGTCAGAATGAGATTTTATTATCCCCATAACTGGTTCATGATTGTA
>NW_011495050.1:6470327-6483766 GCF_000754665.1 Bison bison bison
TCATGATTGTAATCCATAAACTAGTTCTAGCATTTGGGGATTCTCGAATAGGCATGGATAGAGAGAGAATGCAGAGTAAGAACGAAACTGGGAGGATGCTTACATCAGGGACTGAAAAATATAAGTGATTAGAAACCATGCCACAAGCGGGGAACCAAGAATTTTAGAGGAGAAAAAACAAGGAAACTAAATTGATGCAAGATTCTTTCTCCGAACTGAAGCAGCCTTCTGCCTCAGGCCCAGGTCACTTTTCCTGGTTGTTTTTGAAACAGGAACCAAACTCAGTACAACTCCGTGGGGTCTTGCAGGTGGGAGCAGGTAATTAGAAGCAGCTGGTGCAGGTGAAAAACATGAGATTAGAGGAAGCAATCTTTTTTTTTTTCTTTTTTCTTATTTTGGTTTGATAGTAAATAAAATATTTTCTTATGGGGGAACGAGTAATAAACATATACTAGTAACGTATACACGGCACATTGCTTTTTATGTAAATAGTATTTCTACAATAGCTTGAAACACTTACCTGAGTGTTTTAAACATTCTCACTATACACATCCATAAATTTTTAACGAACTCTATAAAGGAATACTTGGCAAAGGTGAAACAAACTGCAACTCATATACCCACACCCAGCATCACAACATCCACATGTGTGCAAGCCCAGTGGTCATTTTACGGCAGTTTCATCCAAATTCAAAATTTTAAAGTAGCATTTGAAAGGAAAAATATTGCAACAAAGAATAGTATTTACTTAATGGGAAAATCATCATGATAAATATATGCATCCTATATTCATCCTTTATAAGTTAATCCATGAGTGAAATTGAGGTTAATAACTTGCTGCATTTTATATGAAAAGCTTTATGCATTGACATTTATAGGTAAATCTCTGAAGTCTGTAGTGGCAGTGTAGCAGTAATATATTATTTTAGTGATTTCTCTCTGGTGACTATCTCTCTTTACATAAATTTAGTCTTTTGAAACAGCCATGTTTTGAAAGAAAGATTATCTGTAAGTTAAATCAGTGACCTCCTTTTCTTGAGTTTAGAAATTGAGCTTTTAATTCTTGTCAGTTCTTTACTGAACAAAATTTTGCTTCATTTAGTTAAAAGTCAGTTTCCCACCTCCTAGAATTCAATCTAGTACATAAAAATAAACTCCATTTTTCATTGTTTTTGTTCCCTTAAGTGAAAAAGGGATTTTGATGCAATTTAATTCCAACATCTCTGGACCACCTTAAAGAGGAATGTGATTTCAGGTGCATGATTAGAGAGTAGAGAAGGTTTCAACAGGACTCCCTGTTGAAGGGAAATTTGGGAGATAATGGAGAAAAGGTTAAGTAGAAAGAGAAAATAAAATGTTTATTTAGCTGGTGAGGTTGGTTATGAGAGCATAGGGGCAATAAAGCAAGTTACCTGGCTTAGAAGAAGTGCTGGAAGCCACCACGTTTTAGCACTGAATGCTTCTTGAAATCTGGACTGTTCGCCTGGGCTTTGAAGGTTACAGCAGGTTTTAGAAGGTTGAGAGGAGGGCAGAAAACAGTATATGAAAATGCACTGAGCTGGGAATGTACAACATCTGTGTGAGAAACTTGGAGTAAACTGGTTTACTTGGAGGGTTCAAGAAAGGGTATCTGCATGTGTGCATGCTCAGTCATTTCAATTGTGTCCGACTCTTTGTGACCCCATGGACTGTAGCCCATCAGGCTCCTCTGTCCATGGGATTTTCATGCAGGAATACTAGAATGGGTTGCCATGCCCTCCTCCAGGGGTCTTCCCAACCCAGGGATCGAACCCATGTCTCTGGGCATTGCAAATGGATTCTTTACCACTGGGCCTTAGGGGAAGCCTCTCAAGGAAGTGTAGGGGATGCTAATTGAAAAATCTAGATTGTGAAGAGCCTTAAGAATGTGGAACAAGTAATTTTTGAATTTATTGATTGACTTGTGAAAAGATGAAAGGTGAACAAAGAAGTGGTAAATGTTAAGATTATCTTCAGATAATTAATCTAGAAATGGTACTCTTAGTGGATAGGAAAGTAATAGAGCCACACAAATAATGAAGAAGAGGAGGAACCAGTTGTTGATAAACAAAGATTTTCTTTGAACAGTTATTGGGTTTTGAGATGATTTTTTAAAAGCATGATTTAATTGAATAGTAAGCACTAATGATTTGCAAAACATTTTTAAATGACCCCCCAAGAGTGTGTCCTCTGGCCTTTATTAGCTCATGGTTTAATGGAAGTAGCCATATACACCAACACTACAGAAAACTTATACTTTGAAAATGTTAGAACTACCAGAAAAATGAAATCAGAGAATGTTGGAAAGACAGATCTTTCTTCTTAAAAGAGGAGGTAGAAGTGTTTTGTGCTGCACCTAGAAAGATGGATAAGAAGAACTTAAGTTGGCTTCATTCTTCATTCATTCATGGATTTAACAGAACTTTGTAGAGCATCTGCTCTATTGCAGGTACTGTGTTGGACACTAAACAGGGTGATTAAAAAAAAAAGCACAGTCTCCATCAGAGAAAATAAAGACTGGCAAGTACAGAGTCTGAGTGAATGACATGTGATCCCAAGTGGATAGAGCTAAGGAGTGAGGATGGAGGGAGTTTGTAGAAGATTAGATAGTAAAGATCAGCTAGAACAAATGGGGAAGGGAGGTGGGTACTCAGTCACATTGTTCACTGAATGATGGAGAACTTTAAAAGTTTGGGGAGATGGGGGGATCTGTATTTTAGATTTTGAAGACATCGTAGAGATACACTAAAGTCAGAGATAATCTAATTTACAATATTTATTTACAGAGAGATTGCATTTTAGATGATCATCAGTCACAGGAGGTATGAGCTTTCTAACTTTGAGTAACAGAAAAAGACTGAAGTCTGAAATCATAGTTATAATAACTATCATTTATTGAGTACTTACCACTATCTAAGCACCGAATTAACTCCTTTACTCTGTGAAACAACCTGACAGGTACCATTATTATACCCTTTTTACAGATGAAGTAATGGATCAAAGTGAGTTTAAGCAACTCACCTAAGGTCACACAGGCTAACTAGGGTCAGATACAGGATGTGAATCCAGGCTGGCAGGCTCCAGTAACTCCAGATTATGAAGGCAACTCAGACAGAAAAGGCCTGGGATAACTAATGTCAAAGGACTTGAAAGTTATTATGGCAAAATTAAGTGCTTATGGGAGCTAAGCGGGTTGTCTAAATGCCAGGGCTCAGAGGTCCTGTGGGGAGGTGCCAAATACAGTTTCTAAAAGAGGCAGTCATAACCACCCCCACTGTGTCTTGCCATGAGAGAGAATGAAACTAGCAACGTTGGACTTTACAAGTTCCAAGAAGACCTAGGGGGAAAAATGGATTTATGTGAGATCACCCAATTTTTAAATAGTGATAGCTAGTTGAAGTTTTCCTATTATAAGACCTTGTGTGATCTACCTTCCTCCTACAAACACATCAACAAACAACACAGGCTACACTGCCTAGATTGAGTTGTGTGCTCATTAGAAAGAGAACTCTGACAGTAAACCCTTTGAAATCTTTACATACATTACGTATATATTTGTGAAGCCCTCTCTTTCTTGTCATGGACAAAAGTTAGAGAGTTTTCAAATATAGAACTCACTACAGTTTGCAATTTTAGGTGAAAATTCCTACTGACTTGTCTCCCACATTTCTGCAAACAAAGAGAATATGAGATGTATGTTCTTCCTTCAGAAAATCAATGGGTGAAAATGTTTTGTTGCTGCCCACACTGTGTCATCCACTCAGAGAATTTGATTGTTTATATAATTCTGGTGAATCTAAGTCTGACATTTGAAGTCAGTCTTCCAAGTTTTCAAATATCGACATGCCTTGCATCTTGTAAACTCAATAGTGAACTTCACTCCAGTTATTTCTATACAATTTTACCCAGAAAAGTTAAAATATTAGTGATCCTATGGGTCCATTCTTTGGCGTTGTGAACCATGGTAAGAAACCTGTGCATTTATGAAGAAGTTTAATAATAATAAAAAGCTATAAAGTTGTGTTAGTGCTTCAAAGGGAATAACATCAAAAACTTGTGGAGAAAAGCCACAGGCTACGATCAACCTCAAAACACACACACACACACACACACACACACACACACTTGGTTGGGAGACCTATTTTGGTAGAACGAAGCCTGGTTCACCAAAGAAGAGGGATAATGAGGCCATTTTTCATTATTTTCCCAGAGGATTTTAAAATAGTTACCTCATAAAATAAATAGTTTAAGTTTCCACATTACTTCTGCCTTTAATCTGTGCCTCTGATGCAAATAAATGAGTGGGGATTTTTATACTCCCAAAGGTTTATACAGAGGCAAATATGTTAAAAAGCATCCAAGGTGAGTATAACTTCTTGCTCCAAACAGGAGTTTACAAGATGCTCTGGTTGACAGAGGGAAGACGCTTTATTAAAATGAATCTATAAGTAGGTTTGTTTTTAGATGCATTGTTCAAGCAGAGGCTGCACTACCCAGTCATATCGTCATAGTGATATGGCTCTCTAACTTGGACTTGGTATAAGTGGAAAACTTTAAAACTGAATTGGGCTGCCCAGTGAAATACGCATTTGGAATGTGGGTTCCTATGGAAGAAGGTTGGACCCAAACTGCTTTTGATACAGACACCAGCAAGTCAGGGAAGGTGTTGAAGATCAGTACTAAGCTTTGATAAAATTAAAAACCCATGTGCTAAAATTAGACATCATTTACTGTCCTTGTTAAGAGGCAGCTGAATGAACCTAGCTATCTAACTAATAAACAGAAAGAGTCCACCTTGGCGAAGCTCTAATTACAGCCTCTGAACCTTTCAGTAAGTTTACAGCTTAAAACATCTGAGTGATTCTGCCTTTTGAAAGCCATGTGAAGTTAGAAAGGCGGCCTAATTAAAACAAATCTTGGATAAACCACTTCACGGAGATAGAAGTTTGATGGTTGGATATATCAAAAATTGTTACCAGATGTTGTGCCGAGGTCTTAACAGTTTAAAGATCATGAGGGTTTTTTTTTTTTTTTTAAACAAAGCAAAAATATTCTAATTGAAGTTGTCAGCAGGAGTGAGACTAATATGCCTGTATTTGATTAAATAATAGTTTATTTAACATTCAGTGTGGCCCAAAATTGGCCAAGACAAAAGTCAGAAAACATTTTAGCCAGAAGACTTGAAAAGAAAAACACGATGGACTGACAGCACTATGTAGGTAACTCAGGCACTGTGGTTTGATCATGTCAGTTTTGAAACCATTTGCCCATCATCCTCATACGCCATACCGAACCTCAGAATTGATTCTTTAATGTACTTTGTCTTTTCCCCAAAAGAAAAGCTGGGAGACCAATGCAAACTTATTCTAAGACTTAGGGCTGAAACCCTGGAAAGCAAACACGGTGTCTCTTTCCATTATACAAATGTAAACATCTATATTTTTAGGAGTTATGTGTGTGATGTAGACTGCTGTTCTGACTCTCACTGGGATGTGGGGGTTTTCTCTGTATAAAATAGAAGAGTGTAAGACCCACGTGGTCTGTAACAACTTGCAGGCACCTTTTCCTGATTACATGATAGGAGCACGTAACTACTTCCTTCCTCTTAGGCAGACAGCTGTGCACGGCTCTCAGATGAAACCAAGCTTGTCCTCCTTTTGAAGAACTCAGAGTCTTGCCTCATGTACATAGCCCTTCCTCGTGACTTGAGCCTCTGTCTCCCCTTCTGTCTTCTTCCTATGTACACACCCAGCCTTGCACCCGTGAAGAGTGAGGCTATAACTTGATTTTTCCAGAACAAACATTTTGGGCTTTTACTTGACATAAAATTTAAGAACTTGTCTGTATAGAATACTGGGGAATGGATGGATCTTTAAAAAAAATAATAATAAAATGGGTTTTTCACATAGTGGTCAATATCTGAGCTCTCATTTGCTCTCCATAATACACAGAGGTCTGGATTTTCAAAGTAAATTGCAGCTTACTCTGTGGCAATTATGAGAAGACAACTACACTAGAGGGTCATTAATCATTTAAACATTCAAATAAAACTCAATGTTTCCTTTTAGATCTGAAGTGCAGCCCATAACACAATCGAAATAACATTAATGGGAGAAGGGAATGAAAAGACAGAAAACAGCTGTTGCTCCCTGGGCCAGGGTGCCCTGGGCTCTAATCAGAGGGTGAGACACTGTATATAGTCAGGAAAGGACTCTGGTTGGTTCCCGTCCTTTCCTACCGTCTTGAGCTCTCTTAGTTTAAAGGAAGTTAGGGTGGATGTTCTTACATGTCATAACACTGCATTTCTGGACATTCAGCAGAAGAGACCAACGGCTGGAAGGTTTAGTTTCCCAGCTGTTGCAGAGGAGTGTTTAAAAGTTGCTTGTTAGCTGCAAAGTGCTAATAATAATGTAAACAGGGTACAGAATGTCCCCTGTAGCTAACGAATAAAAGCTCTGCTCTTTAAGTCTAACGTTTTCATTATGAAAATAAATTTCAGTTTTACCAGCGGTTTGCTTTAAAAACAAACTTGGTGAAGACCTGAAGGACATGACATAGTTAACCAAATGTGTCCTAGATGATAGCACGGAAAATCACTTACAGGCCAGTTGAAAAACTAATGACTCCATCATGTCCCTGCTCTGTTTGCCATTTTAACAAGTTCAGTTTCTGTCCGTTTGATAGCCTTTAAAATGCCCTGACATTGTGGTGTGACTTTTACTTTCACGTCCATTTCCTGTGTCCTCATTTTTCTTATCTTGTTAGTGTCCCTGAAAATGGCAATGGGGATGTCATACCTTCCTTTTTTTAATTTAAAAAAAAAAGTGAAAATTTTCTGAGAGAATAATCATTTGTTCCAGTCGAAAAATCATCCCAAGTAGAACCAGTCTACAATGTGGGTCTTTAGATTCCTAGGGTCCTGTGCTTGTCAGTACGCTGTGCCAGAAAATGGAAATCATAACACTTACCATCCTGAAAGGCTCACTTCTACTCCCTCAGGCCCCCTGGGTGATGAGTTCCATTCCTAGTTTATAGAAACGATGACTGAAGCCAGTAAGGAACTCGTCACCTACACTCCGGCTCAGGCACTTTGTTGACTGTCTAATGTTAGCAAAAGAAACACATCTAATGCTATCTCCACAGGCAGTTAAGACCATTGGGATCCCTCCCTTCAACAAAAGACAAACCTGGAAGTGCATTTTACTGAGTACTCCACAAATATCTGTTAAGGGAGTGAAATCAACATGAGTTCATCCTACTATGAATATCTCTTACATTAGGACAGATCAGACACCAGTCATCATATCATGTTTTTAAGAACTGCCATAAGATGATCTTGGAGTGTTTCTTTTATTGGGAAAGAAAGTTTTCTGTAGGATCACCAGTGTATAATGCCTGGAACTTGAGTAGTCTGAAAAATGACAAATGAACAAAACAGAGACAAGAAGGGAGAAGGTTGGGAGAAGGGAGAGAGAGGGGAAGAAAGACAGGAAGAGGGAAAGGAGGGAGGGAATGTGAGTCTCAGAGCTGGTGAGGTCACTCCTGATCGCCTAGGAAAAGAATGAACTATTCATGGATTACTGGAACTGGAAGGGACCTTGGAGATCATTTGTTATTTACACTCTCTGTACTCCCTTTTATATAAATATATAAAGTGAGAAGAAGGGGACTAATTTATTGAACACCTTTTATGCAACTGGCATAATACAGGGTGTTCTACGTGCATTTTATTCATGACCCTTCAGAAAAGTTTGTTGTTGCTTAGTCTTTGCAGTTTGATTCTTTCCAACCCCATGAGCTATAGCCCACCAGGCTTCTCTGTCCATGGGCTTTCCCTGGCAAGAATACTGGAGTGGGTTACCATTTTCTTTTCCAGGGTATCTTCCCAACCTAAGGATCAAACCCACTTCTGTGTTGGCAGGCAGATTCTTTACTGCTGAGCCACTAGGGAAGCCCTCAAAATTTGGGAGCTTTTACTATTTTTTTCTGAGTCAGAACCTATTGAGAAGCTCTCTCATAATTTTGTTAGAGCACTTATCGGATCTTTGCTTATATGATTTCCCTGATAGATGGTGAGTACCTTGAGATGATGGGTCTTGTCTTTTACAGCTGTGTGTCCATAGTATCAGCAAGGTGCTAGGCACAGGGTACATACTCTATGAATAGTATCAAATATTAATGAATGAGAAAATGAACTACAGATAAATATCCCCTGATTTTCCCATTTTGTATGTTTTATGGCCTTGGTGCTTATGCAATCCTGTGCATGGAAGACTTCTCCCTGCTAGATTTGCATGCTTTTAGCAGTAAGTGAGCCTTACACTCTTTATGCTCTTTAGACCTTTGAGTATCTTTTGGGTGGTATCAGTTTGCTTTCATTTAGATGTATAAAAAAATATGCCACATTTTAATATTTTAGCCTTAATACTCTCATGTTTCACTTGTAAAATAAACTTGCTAGATTATAAGACGCTTTGAGTTCATAGAGGAAAATAGAACTCATAGCTATTCTTTACCTTAGAAAGAATATAGAAAGTAGTCTCATAGTCTCTTTAACTCTGAATTATAATCCAGACAAAGTAGAGACGTATCTAGTGATGCAGAATTCAAACAGAAGTGTAGACCACTCCTTCAGGATACGTAGAGACCAAAAGTTGAAACTGATAGTGCATGGTAAGTCACTGCAGTTGTGTCCAACTCTGCAACCCCACGGAATGTAGCCCACTGGGCTCCTCTGTCCATGGGATTCTCCCGAGAAGAGTACTGGGGTGGGTTGTCATGCCCTCCTCCGGGGGATCTTCCTGACCCAGGGATCGAACCCACATCTGTTACATCTCCTGCATTGGCAGGCAGATTCTTTACCACTAGCACCATAGTTAATCTAATATTTACAGTGTAAATATCAGTGATTATCAGAAGAGGTATATTTTTTCCCCAGCTCATTTGGGTATCTCACATGAAAGAAGGTAAGTCTTTCTTCTTGTCCATGTAATTATTCAGTCTTCCTAGAAGATAAAGGATGACACTTTTGTCAATTTTTTTGACATATGGGCCAATGGGATCAGTTATTGACCCATTGAATACTTTTTGATACTTGACACAGGATAGTAAATACACACACTCAGAAAACAATCTGATGCGACCTTTGTCATCATTGTGATACCTGAAAAGGTCTTTCGGTCTTTCAAGTACAGATAAACCTTCAGGAGAGTTCTCAGGTGCGCTATCCACAAGGACTTTTATTGTGAACTGTCCACACATATCCTGTATTTTCATTGTGAACTAAGGAAATGGCATAGATTGAATCTCAAATCGTTAATCGCGGCATCTGTCATCTGGGTATCCTTGCTTTTCATGCCAACAATGTTTTTCCAAGTTCTTCTAAACAGACTCTTTGGTGGTGTAGTGATCATTATACTGTTTTCTCATAGTGTGGCTTTTGTGGAAAAAATAGAAAATGGCAAGGATTGATTTTATCAAAAATGTTACATGAGAAGTGTAGATAATGATGAACCCTTTCAAGGATTATTCACACCAAAGAAAATACTAAATGGCTCCTGCTGCTGCTGCTGCTAAGTCACTTGAGTTGTGTCCGACTCTGTGCAACCCCATAGACAGCAGCCCACCAGGCTCCCCCGTCCTTGGGATTCTCCAGGCAAAAACACTGGAGTGGGTTGCCATTTCCTAAGGACTCCTAAAATGAGATCAGGATTGCCTCTGCTTAAGTAGAAATTCTCTGCTTACTAAAAGATTTCTGTACTTATAACATTCAGACGAGTGTGTGTGTGTGTGTGTGTTATAGAAGAAACTTATTTTACTTTTTTAATTTTAACTTATTTTTAATGCCTCACTTCTGGGAGCAGTATTTGATTTTTCTTTAGAGAATCCACACTTCCCTCATTTTTATTTCATCTAGTTCAGATGAAGCTGATTTTGCCCTAGATTGAGGGCTTATTTATATATGTGCTTAGATCTGTGTTACTCAGACAGGAAGTTGATTGAAAATGCCAAATCTCAAGTCCTGTTTCAGATCTACTAAATAAAAATTTGCATTTTGATAAGACAAGTGATTTGTAACTCAGATTAAAGAAACTGCCCTAGACCTAATAAAGTAATTCAGGCATTTGTGGACTTCCCTAGTGGCTCAATGGTAAAGAATCCCCCTGCCAATACAGGAGACCCCAGTTCGATCTCTGGGTCAGGAAGTTCCCTTGGAGAAGGATTTGGCAACCCACTCCAGTATTCTTGATTAGAGAATTCCATGGACAGAGGAGCCTGGCGGTTTACGGTCCATGGGGACGCAAAAGTGTCAGACACGACTGAAGTGACTAAACAACAAGGCATTCCATCATACATTCCGCCTGGCCGTAGTGGGACAGGGACATGACCTGAGTTTGGTCAACAAGGCCCCCTATTGGGGGACACTGAGTTGAGCCAACAGGAAAGTATAATCCTTGTTTCCCCTTCACCTGTTCAGTTGAGCATATGATTTTCATTGTGCAACAGCGATGTCACCAAGGATAAGGTCTACATGAGTAAGACTATAGTCAACAAGGAGGAAGCATATTCCAAAGAGGGAGACAGATTGTGCTGTCGTGATAGTATTTGAATCCTGATTAAACTATGCCTAAAGTCAGGGTTTTTCCCAGTTTTTTCAGTTGCATGAGTCAGATTTATCTTCATATTGATCTGGTTTGGGTTGTAGTTTCTGCCACAAGCAACTGAAAGAAAAAAAAACAAAACTAAAAGATACAGTGATGAGTAATGATTAAAAGCTTACTCAAGTCCACCACCTACTTGCGTGAGCTCCTAAGATCGGAGAGAGAGAGACAGAGTCTGTGTGTGAGTGTTTTCACAGTTCACATTGGTTACAGCACTTAGAAGCAAAGGAATCATAAAAATCTTGAGATTGAGACGTGTCTCCTTTCTTGCACCATCCCCTTAATTGCTTCATGTATATTTACCTTACCTCCCCTCAAAATTATAAACATTTCAAAGGCACTGAACTTTTCTTACATGAGGTGATAATTTAAAGTAATAAGACGTTTATAAATAAACATACTAGAACTTATACCAAGTGAGTGTAGGCTTTCAAAACCACCACCTGAGGAAGCTGCCAATTTATTCAGGTTTTGCTGACTTTGGAGAAAACATTGTTGTGAGTCTTTAGAATAATGATCACCACCAGTTTTTGAGCCGTGAGATCACACCAATATGTTGCTAGTTGCGTCTGATTTTTACTAAAGTGACACTTCTGGGAACGATGTTCAACCGAGTCAGAACATGTTAATCCTGATGGACTAGTGTCAGCCCAGGGTCCCCAGAACTGAGGGGCCGTGATACCGTGGGAATCCCAGCTTCTCCCTGAGCACTCCCTGGAAACCACCACCATCTATCAATAGTAATGAAGAGGCGGCTCCTGGCCTCATAGAGGGTCCCCTAAATTCTGCTCCTGCATACTACAGACAGTGGGGTTCTGATTCTGATTAGTGTCCAGGCCATATGAATCCATTATAAGTTTTAGTAACACCCTTGGGTATTACCTGGGTGATTCTGTCATCTTATTCATCAACTTTCCTCTGAGAAAATTTTGCCTTATTCCAGAAATGAAATTGAGTCCAGAAAAGTAGATTTTTCTTTTCGCAGAGAGAAGTGGTTTAATGAATGTTTATGACCTCTGTGTGCATGCATTCACAGTCGCTCAGTCGTGTCTGACTCTTTGCGACCCCATGGAATGTAGCCTGCCAAGCTCCTCTGTCCGTGGGATTTCCCAGGCAAGAATATTGGAGTGGGTTGCCATTTCCTCCTCCGGGGCATCTTCCCAACTCAGGGACTGAACCCACATCTTCTGCAGCTTCTGCATTGAAGATTCTTTACCACTGAGCCAGCTGAGAAGCTCACATATACCTCTGAGCAACTTAGAAAGTAGAATTATGAGTTTAGATTCAGAGGCCTTGTCATCTTTGTATAATAAAAAATGACTAGCAATAGTATTCACAAATAAGAAATGAATATAATGAACTAGTCGATAAGAACATGTTTTTCTTGCTCCTCACTGTGTTGTTGTGACTTGAGAGTTTTGATTTCATGCGAAGCAGAGAGTTTTCCTTTCTTTTCCTAAAAGGGGAAAGGAGGCCGAGTTTATAGAGAAGTGAATTCCTAAAGGAGAAAATCCTTTTATTGATTAAATATCAGGCATTTAGGTTGTGAGTTTTTTCCTTTCCTGTCTGTGACTTCTCCACGCCAAGAAGATTTCAACAGGTAATAAACATTCAAAGAAATAAAAGGGTGGAGAAGGCTGTGTGTTGGTTGTTAAGGAAAATCTAAATCGACTTAGAAGGAAGATAAAGGAAACCAATGTTTATGGCTTGAACCAAAAATAAATTTTATTTAGAGTTCCAATGGAAAATTACACCAGTATCACCAAGTTAAAAATTATATATTTATCTAATAATAAAGCATGTCCAGTCATTTAAACTAAAACTTTATTTAAGCTGAAAAATGTACTTGAATAATAATTTTGTGATAAAGACAATTTTTATGAAGTATAATGTCTGTTACGATAATCTGGTGTAAATTGCTTTGTTAGACTTTTAAAGCAAAACCTCTCTGCTAATATTCAGGAATCACATTTCAATAGAATATTGCATAGTAAATAAAGTAAAAGAATGGATCAGCTTCCAAAAGCCCCTCTGTTAGAAGTGAATATTGTTTTCAGAATTTGTTTTGAAATATGAATTTCAGAACTACAGATAGAAGATAAAACTTTAAATAATTTTATTATGTCTTGCATGTGTGCATGCTCAGTCACTGGGATCCCATGGACTGTAGCCCTGCTAGGCTCCTCTATCTGTGGGATTTTCCAGGCAAGGATACTGGAGTGAGTCGCCATTTCTTCCTCTAGGGGATCTTCCCAATCAAGGGCTTGAACCCTTGTCTGCTGCGTCTCTTGTATTGGCAAGTGGACTCTTGACCACTGCACCACCCAGGAATCTCCTATTACATCCTAGACTTTCAATATTACATTCCCCTTACAGATTTGTCTAAATTTTTTTTTCCTAACTCAGAATAAACCTTTTAGAATCACCCACATAGAATATATGAATATGTGTATACATACACACAAAAGTGAGCATGAATATATATATATTCTGAGTTATTTATTGTGCTGTATGTGGACATTAATTATGCATGCTCAATTATTAACAGCAATAGAAAGCTTGGTGTGATATAATAATCATTTTTAAATAATCCTAAATCTACTCAAGTTGAAAAGATTGTGACAGCAGGAGCCTAAACAGCTGCCCTGAGCAAAATAGACACTGCTTTCTTTGAAAGTTGAAAAGGAGAAAGGTAACAATTATCCCTGAGACACTGGAAACAGAGTTGTCTGAATTTTTTTTTTTTTTTTTTTTTCAAAT
>NW_011495050.1:6483866-6508297 GCF_000754665.1 Bison bison bison
GAATTTTTTTTTTTTTTTTTCTCAAATGCCTCTGCCTCTTGTAAAAAGAACACTGTGCCTAGAATGAACGAGGCAGTGGTAAACCTATCAGAAGCAGCACTTAGATAAGCAGGTAATTAATGTATTAAAGGTGTAATTGAAATTAAAAATAGCTTTCATATGTGCTTCTAGTACTGTGCAACAATTTGTTATTTGTCTGAGGTGCTTTCTTGAATTTTAAGTCACGATGCCATGTGGAGCCAAGGTAGAAAATAATTCTGCAACATAACCAGCTCTACAAGATGAAACTTGATACAGAATTGAGTAGGGGTAGAAACCATGATCATTAAACATGTGTTTTGTCCCTTTATATTTCTTCCACAAATCCAGTGTTGCTTTTTATCATTAAGAGAATTCTGAGTCAGACCAGTATCAGTTAAGTCAAACTATGTAGTTGCTATATGAAATCTATCTGTCTAGAGGTATTTTTAACATAGATTAAAATTCCCAATGTGCTTACAAATTATTTGCCTGGTAAAAAGCTTAGAAAAAAATTTCCCTTTGGTTGTCTATCTTAATCCTGATTTATATTTAGTTTTAAAAAATAAAAAACTGCAGAGAACCATCCTAACAACTTTAAACATATTCCCATTTACAATGAGTGTATAATGGCATACACCTATTGGTGGGAGCTTTGAAAATCAGAACATTCAAAGGAATTGTTTCTCCATTTTAAAAATCATACCTCCTTATAAAGAACTCAGTTCACTGTGATATTTTCAAATGCTTTCTGCATCACTTCCTTAATAGGCCACAAATGTTACTTTCATGTTCTTCTCTAAGTTTCAAAATAGCTCCCTCAGATAGGAAATCATATTATTTTTCCATTTTTGATCCCTCTCTTCCCCCACCATCAATACTTTTGCCTTGGTAAATCAGTCTATTTTCATGCTTTCTTAAAAAAAAAAAGACAAGTTCGAGAAAGAATAGCACAGCTGTTTGAGATGTCATATCTTATAGAACAAATCTATTAGGAAGGTCAAATCCTGGAAGGGGTCAACTTAATGATATAAGTGGAATAATTCGGTCATTTTCTGAAATTTGTAAACTTACAAACATAAAAGCCCTGCATTAGATTGACTAATCAGCTAAACCTCTGCTAATGGTGATTTTCTTCCTTAAAAGTTAGGACTTTTATGTTTAAGGCACACTTTTCTTTACCTTTATTTTCTTCTTTTTGGTAAATGCGAATTGCTTTGAATTTTAGTCTGGTACTAGTCCATTGTGTTTATTTTAAAAGGATTGCCTTCATTTGGGATGAATTTAAAGGAATCTGATTATTTCCATTCTTATTTTGCCAAGGAAGTATACACATGGGCAACGAAGTATACATATATGTTTAATTCTAAGTACATGTGTACATGTGTGTATAATATTATAATAAAATTAATAAAATGATAAAATCTTAGAAAATAGGTAGAAAAAGAGGGATGACCAAAGTCAGATCTAGCCACCTAACTTTTCCTTTGGCAAGTACATAACTTTTTGAAGCATATAATATCTACACATTCCTTTGCATGCATGCTAAGTCACCTTAATCACATCCAACTCTTTGCGACCCTATGGACTGTAGCCCACCAGGCTCCTCTGTCCATCGGATTCTCCAGGCAAGAATATTGGAGTGGGTTGCCACGTCCTCCTCCAGGGGATCTTCCCAACTCAAGGATTAAACGCACATCTCTTACAGCTCCTGCAGTGACAGGCAGGCTCTTGACCACTAGTGCCACCTGGGAATCCCATGAATTCCTTCAGTCATACATAAATGATTAATTCTTCATGAAATCTACCTGCTGGTTTCTTACGGTCATTCATTCATTATTTCTGCCATTACACTTTCTCATCTAAAATATTTTATCTTGTTGTCTGTTACAAACGTTTTAACCTGGGAAAGAAGTATAAGTTTGTGAGTTCTAAAGGCACACATTTTAAAATATAAGACCACCAGTCCCTAAAGTTTTTAAGTTATTAAACTGGATGACCCTGAAACCACTTTACTTTAAAGAAATGTGTTCATGTAATCACACATATACGTATTTTAAATATATGTTTGTGTGCATATGAATATATTCTTTAAATGTGTTTTATTTACATGTATATTTATACTTACATATGTGAATATATTATATATGTGTTTTATGTATAGATATATAAAATAGTCCATGGGGTTGCAAAGAGTTGGACATGACTGAAGCGACTAATCACATATGAAATAGAGGATGTCAAATTCCAAATGAGTGTTTATGGACATAAATTTATCCAAAATTATTTCTTGTACAAAGTTTTCTGTTGTGATGTATATGAATTTAAGCAAATCACTTTGTGTAATCTATGAAATAAACATCCATTGTCATATTTTGTGATAATATATACAATCTAAGTGATCACACCACATGAAAGGAAGAAAATTACATGCAGCTAGAATGAGTTATATGTATAAGGGAACTTGACCTTAACTGACAGTGCATTTCTTTACGTTCTAGAAAATTCCCAAGGCCACTTATTCCTTCTTCACATTTCTGTTTAGCTTTAGGATGAGAAATATATATCTTTGACATACTTGTGAAACTTATGTAAGTGACTAAGTCATCACACACTGCTTTGTGTAATGAATCCTTTAAGGTCTTTTGGAACACAGTTGAAAAACAAAGGAGAGAGAGAAGTCAAAAGACAGAAGGCAAGAGAGAGATTTCTATTTTTTAAGTGTATAATTAATGGTATATACTTTTTTAGGACAGTCATCTTTATGTGAGAGTTTTAGGATCACTATTCATACTTAAAAATAAAATAAATTGAGGTCCTTTGTATATGTTTTCCTCACATTTACATAAATATGTAGCTACAAAGCTTGAACTTTACATGTCCAAAGCTTATTCAGTTATTCAGTATCTTCTGAAATCTAATATCTATTTATACTTATTATCTTCTGAAATTAAGAGAGAAAGGAATTTAATGCTCACCGAGTGTCTGATACATGTATTCTCTCATACAATTATATTTATGTTAATTGAGTGCATATGTGCATTGGGAGAACTCTAACATAGTTATAAAAGTAAATCACAAAGTATTGATGTCTTATTTCCCACCTAATAAAATCAATATTTACTAGGCTGACATTGAAAACACTCTCTTAGGTACTCTTACTGCTTTTTCCCCTACAATCTTATGTACAAGTAGTGAATTATATTTATTCGCAACTCTCCAGAAAACTCATGGAATTTTTTTTCTTTAGTCTAATAACATCGTTGGTACTTTAGTTTCACTTATAAAATATTATATTGCTTTAATGAAAGTAAGAGCAACTCGTGACATTTCACCATGTGTTAGTGCTGAAAATGTTTTGCTGGATTCAGTTGTGTATGTGTGAATATATACACATATGTACATGTATGTATATATCTGTTTTTGTGTGTATATATACATGTATACACGAATACACACCAACATATGCCACTTCTGCTAGTTCTGAAAATTGATCAGAAGCTCATGTAAACAAAGCTCATTCCTCTTCTCTGCTGTCACATATTAATACATTGTTTAAATATGGTACAGAGTTTATTAATTTTCTTTTATGTCTCAGAAGCTGAAACTGTTTTCAATTTGAGTCCTATTTTCTGTGATAATGACCACCATTTATATTTCATGAATACAGCTGCATTTAAAGTGATAACGTTTTGATCACAGCATGTATGTATATGTACACATATGCGTACATTTTAACAGACTGTTTATTAAAATCAGCAGTATCCTCTCTGATAGAGGTCAGTTCAATAAAACTGTCAATAATTAAACACCAACTATGTGCAATGCACTGATAATACAAAAGATTAAAGGGGCGGAAAAAAAGCTCTTCAAAAGTCCCCAGTCCCTTAGGAGTGACATGCATTTGTAAATAACTAGAATCCAGCATTCTTTCTCCTGTACCTAAACTCTGGGAAAGCAGGGTTGTTTGATGATTTAAAACAATTTAGTATGTGAAAGTCTAAGGCGGAATTGGCATTCTGAGTTCCAAAAGCTAAGCTTACATACACACTGACAACGGATTACTTCTTATGAAGAAAAGCAGTTTTGATTTATTTGGGGTAAACTTATAAATGTGGGAAACAATTAAACCATTTGGGGGATCTCTCTTTTTTTCTTTTATGTGTTTTAAATTTCAGCTTCTCTATGAATCTTTTTTTTCAAATATTTTTAAGAGCTTAATAATTGATGGTGTTTTCTTTTTTATTATTATTCCTATTACTCCACAACAAGGAGAAATGTTATTTCTTGTAGGTAAATGACTTTAAAAAATTAATTTAGGGTCCTTCCTTGCTTTAATTTATTTGCGTCTTCTGCAGAGGCTGTGGACAGTTTAATAACCTTAATCCAGGGAAAAAATAATGCCAACAGAAAAATACATATATAAATCAGAGGGAGGGTATAAGAAAGTCAAACAGGGGCTCTGTATCAACCTAGAGGGGTGGGATGGGGAGGGAGATGGGAGGGAGTTTCAGAAGGGAGGGGATATATATATTCCTATGGCTGATTCATGTTGAGGTTTGACAGAAAACAGCAAAAATTCTGTAAAGCAATTACTCTTCAACAAAAAAAATAAACAAATTTAAAAAATATATAAAGCAAAAAAAACCAAAAAAAAGTTCGTTGCTGTATTGCAATATCAGAGCCCCTCTCATGAAATAAAATCTCACTCATTAGGAGATTTGTGTCTCAGGATGTCCAGCCAGCCCTCAGTACTGGTTTCCTGGTATTCTGCTTGCTGTACGAAATGTCAAAGTCTGAAATGATTTTAACTGTTCCTTTTGGAAGGAATGACTGAGGGGTTGTCTCGAGAGAGAGTTCGTGGTGTGATGAGGTAGTTCTTGCTTTGGTACGTGATACAGTGTGATTAACAAACTCCAGATTGCACAGAGAAGCGGGTCGGAGCACAGGTTATTAAGTACAGTTCCCTACCCAAGACGATGTATTGCCTCACGCTGATATGGCAGGACTGGAGGGGGAATATATACATCTATATAAAAGCAAAGACAATCCTTGCTTTCTTCTTGAGCAGCTGCAGCCAGTCCCACTAATGGACGTGCAAAAGCAGAAACGAGCAGCCCAAGGTATGTGTTCATTTTTACAGATGGTACTGCAGACAAGTTGGTAATGGAAAAGGAAGTCGTGTACGTGAGCTTTTTGACCGTGGGGGTGGGGGGTGGGGGGCGACAGAAGGACAGCCCGATTACAGTACTTTCCTGTGTAATTGACCGTGTGAGTTATGGAAGAAGCAGTTTTCCCATGAAAGATTTCACTTATTACAAAATTACATCATTACTGTTAAGGAAATGCATAATTCCAAGTTGTCTTTTTAAAATAATGTCATTAAAACTTTAAAAATCAGCTTAGACATCCCTGTCTGCCCAGAGCCTCTATAATGAAATTATCCGCCAGAGTTGGGTTTTACCTGTAACAGTCACAGCATCCTCATTTAAAGACAAATCTTTCATTTGAACAATGGCAAAATGTACTAGACACTTATTTTAAATATTGGAAAAGTGTATTTAAATACCTGGTTTGGGGTCATGAAGAAATACAAAGTTGAATAAAAAATGAGATAGTATTTTAAAAGAATTATTTATAGATTCAGAAGTTAAATGAAATTTAGGTTTATTTCCCTTAAGTCCACCCCCCCACCTCCGTGTATTTAAAAATCACAGAGAATGAAATGATATAAGAAGTATTACAATATGGTCTAGTAAAGGTTTTAGTTATTTAATTCAAACTGCATATTTGATATCTGTCTCTTATTGATCCATTTGCAGATTTTTAACATAGTTCTTAACTGTTTCAAACCAGGATATTTAACTATTTCTATACATTTTGTTGCTATTGTTAAGTGAAAACAAGTGGCAATTACCATCTTTCTGCTGAGCAAAGTGTATGTTATCTAATGTCTGATCTCAACTCAATACTGGGTAAAACATGTTTATAGAGTTAAGAATATTTTAGGCTTTGCTCTTATATATATATAATGAAATGGAAACTGTACCACACATGAAAAGTATCAGAGTCAAATGCACAGGCCACTGAAGAACATGTACTTTTATATCTAATAATGGGGGAAATGTTTAAGGAAAAGTAATTAAAAATACTTTCATGTTATTCAAATCTGAGGAATTTGGTAAAACGACCTCATTTTTCAGAATTGGCAGTATTTTATCTTGAATAATGAGGATTCCACACATTGCAAAAGGTCTCTGCCAAGGAACATACCAATATATAAAATAAGTCTAGTACATTGTTACCTGAACATGTATGTTTACAGCACTTCTCAAAAGCCCAGTACCGTGTTTCCTGCCCTGTCTCTAGCCATGGCGAATACAAATGAGTTCCTGGTTCACAGCTGCCTTCCCATGATGGCATTTCTAGGCACTAAGTCAGTGCACTAATTTTTGCTTTTCAACAGAGGCTTTGTTCACATATATTTTTTATTTTTAGTTTTTGAGACACAGTATCAAAACTCACGCACTACACCCATCCGCCTTCCCCACACTACACCATCTCCCAAATGCTGCGTTCCTCTGGCTTCGACTGTATCTTTCAACCTCAACACAGATCGTTGCCATATCTGATCAAGGATGAGTCATTTCTTTCTGGTACCTCAAAACTTGCATAATTTAATCAGCTGTTATAGGGTGGTTTGAAGAGAGAAGGATTCTTCAAAGCTAAGCTATGGTGAAATATTTTTGGTAAAATTCCCCAATCACTTCTTTAGTAATAGGACCTGAAACATGGTTAAGAACTGTGGCTCTGAAGTGAGAGATCTTACTATTTAGTATATGAAAAATGCTTCTAAGGCTTAGTTTTCTCATATGTAAAGTGGATGCTGCTGCTGCTAAGTCACTTCAATCATGTCCAACTCTGTGTGACCCCATAGATGGCAGCCCACCAGGCTCCCCCGTCCCTGGGATTCTCCAGGCAAGAACACTGGAGTGGCTTGCCATTTCCTTCTCCAATGCATGAAAGTGAAAAGTGAAAGTGAAGTCGCTCAGTCGTGTCTGACCCCCAGTGACCCCATGGACCGCAGCCTTCCAGGCTCCTCCATCCGTGGGATTTTCCAGACAGGAGTACTGGAGTTGGGTGCTGTTGCCTTCTACGTGTAAAGTGGATAGAATAACAATAATGATAATAATGTAGTAATAATTCCTGTGTCTTAGGTTTGTTTAGAAGGTGTCAGGTAGAGAAACTAAGTCTGTAGTGTATCATTCTAGACAAAATAAATACTTGGTAAATATTAGATGTGTGATTTTCAAAAAGGGACAAGAAGTAGTCACGCGAGTCTACCAGATAACTGATTCGAAAATGGCTGCACTCAGTCTTTGTTGCTATGTGGCTTTTCTCTGGTTGCAGTGCACAGGCTTCTTTCTCATTGTGGTGGCTTCTCTTGCTGCCGAGTGCGGGCTCAGTAGTTGTGGTCGAGGGGCTTAGTTGCTCTGCAGCATGTGAAATCTTCCTAGACCAGGGGTTGAACCAATGTCCTTCTGCATGGGCAGACAGATTCCTAGCCATCAGACCACCAAGGAAGTCCCAAAAATGATTTTTAGAAAAAGTCATGTGTTTTTGCCTGGACTTAAGAGACTAGGATGTATTTTTGACACTACTTAAGTCAAAGAATCATTCACAATCTTTTACCTCATCAGTAAAATGAGAGAATAATAATCCCAAGTAATTCATTTTCAATCCAAACTGAGATAAATATATATCAGGAGTTCTTAACCTCACAATCCATGGGTACTCAGATCCATGTGAAATCTTTGGATGCACTTTATGAAGGACATTCTTTTGAACAGCCTGAAGTTATTTGCAAAATATTTTACATATCTTTTTTATTATCTGGGGAGAGTGTCATAAATTTTATCAAAAGAGTTTATGACTCCCAAGAAAGTTAGAAACCATTGATATAGATGTAAATTCCTTGAGGATGGTAACACTTCATTGACTAGTTATTATCTGTTAGCAAATATGAAAAGAATTACTGATTATTATCTGTTATTTTCCTTTTCTTTCAAAATGACCATGTCATCATTATCTATCATAAAACCAGTCCTACTTAAGTAATACATAAAATACCTCTGTTTGTTTCTTACATTAAGTGCTTCGAAGCTGAACCTTTTGAACTTTAGGCTTTTTCTAGAAAAGTCCCTATCACCAAGGTGCTTATTTTCTATACTGTGAAGAATTCCCAAAATAAATGTTTGCCAAATATATTGTTTAAATAAAAATTGCAATAACTTTATTAAAACAGAATTGATTCTCATATTCTCATGCTGAAATTTACTTAACTACTAGGTTTAACTGTGCCTCCAAAAAGCCCCCCTTTTTTTCCCTTTTCAGTGTCAGATTTTGGCACTGTCATAGAAGAAAGTCCCTGTTGAAACACTCTTGACCATTGTTGTAACTGAAGGAAAGGTGAAAATGGATCTGTGGTGGCAGAAATAGAAGCAGTAAGAGGCTTGAGCAGTTCTTTTGACAATAGTGACTTTCACGTGGAATGAAAAGACCGTGTAGATATAAATCTTCAGCTATGTTTTCAGCTGTCCAAATACATATTGCTGTAAAGGCAGGACATTGTTACAGAAACAGCATGGGTTAGAACTCTAAAGATCTGAGTTTTTCTAGTTCTAGTCTGTTAAGTAATTTGTGTATGACATCACATGTTTGCTTTGCTCATTTTCCAAATATGGAGTAAGTCTAAGTATGGAGATGGGGGTCCTTCAGACCTATGTAGTAGATTATATCATCTGTATGATAAATTTCTAAAATCAGAAGATTTGAAGAATCCATATGCATAATTTAAAATGTGGGATTTCCCCGGGGAACTCTCATTTTCTGCAATCCTGCGCCGCGAGTCACCAATTGCATCTCAGAAGAAATGGAGCTAATCTGTTTTAACATGTCCTGATATATTGGGCAACTCCAGCGTGGTGACGTGTCAGTGGAAAAGTCTTGGGCACATTCATACCTGGGTACAATGTATGATTGCTAGAATATGAATTGCCTCATGTCCTGGAACAGAAGTTGTTCCATTGCTTCTAGCCAAAGATGTCAGTTTAGTTTACACTGGTCTCCATTAGCATTTCTGATGTGTTGAGGAAGTGAATTTAATAAGCAGGGTAAACAGGTTTTGTTTCCAAACTCTGAGATAGGTGATTATAAGATGGATGCTTGGCTGAACCTTGTAGAGTCTCTTCAGTTTTCTGGCAAGAAATCTGGGGGCATAGAGGGCTGTTTTAAAGCAGGCATAGACTTGATATACAGCCTGTTTCAACTGATTCTTTATAATTTTATTTGGAGCAAAAGTCAGCCAAGGTATTGATATCTATTGCTTTCTGTTGGCAAAGCTGTCTCGCTGCTCTTGCTAAAATACTGGCCAGCCTGTGCTTCTGATAAAATTCTGGCTGTGAATTTATTTAGGTGTTCATTGCAAGCCACTGTCTGTTTTAAGTTGTTTTAGGTGTGGTGTTCTTTATATTCTGTAGCCTCTGCTGGTGGGTAGTCAATAGTCAGTTAATTCCTTAATGGGGGTAAGTGGGAAAGAGTGACCTTTTCTGTCTCTTGGTGGTGAATAAGAGTGATAATGGCTAAAATAATATTTATCATTTATTCAATAGGTATTGAATTTCAATTTTATAGTGACAGTCATGAACACATTATTTAGTTTGTATCAACTCTTTTGGTGGTTGATAGGAGAAGGAAATGGCAACCCACTCCAGTATTCTTGCCTGGAGAACCCCAGGGACAGAGGAGTCTGGTGGGCTGCTGTCTATGGGGTCGCATAGAGTCAGATATGACTGAAGCGACTTAGCAGCAGCAGCAGCAGGACATTATTACTGATGGGACAATAAGCAAGGTTCTTGTTTCTGAAATGACTAAACTATTATCCATTTTTATAAAGGAGCACAGAGAGTAACCCCTCTGATTATTAGATAACTTTCAGCCTTTAAGTGAGATGTATTTGTGGGAGATGCTTTGGTTTCTTGAGAAATGTTTTCATATAATTTACATGAATCAAACTGTCACCATTCATCAACAGTCTCAGTTTTTATCATGTTAACTGTATATATGGTATGTTTTTAGCAGATTCTGCTGTGAACAGAGAGATTACAGACCATGTCTGCCATATACTTCACTGTAACTCTAGCTTCTAGCACAGTGCCAGGCACATAGTGGACATTTAATAATTAGTCCCCAAACTGAATTGAATTATATTTACCACTGAAGTTTTATTACTACAGAGTTGTACCAGAAGGTTCTATCATAGCCATCTGTACATTTCCCTAAAATGAAGTTCTCAAAGGATTCTTGATATAATCAAATAAACATAGAATTGTTTAAAGAGTTAAAAATATTTGAGGTGCATCCAGACTAACAGCACGTATATCAAATTTCAAGTTGATTTGATTTAAAATGGCCAAGATATAAAACCATAAAAAATGTGAGTAAATACTCTGCCTATCAAGGCTTGTTATGTAATTACATGGTTTCAGTATGGTTTTTATTCATAGAAAACTATTATAAAGGATCATTTCTGCACAGATAAACTTCTCCAATGGGGACTTTTAATATCTTGGAGATGAATATCCATGACTCTAAATGTTAAACCACTTGAATGAATAATTCAATCAAATTTACTTTTTATTGATCAAATGAAATAAGTTCTGTTAATAATGAAATTTGAAAACCTTAAAATGTTTGCTTTTGGCTGATCTTCAAATAGTAAAATAAGCTATAAAAATAGCTGAACCAATTTAAAACTTTTTTTCCGATTCTTGTTCTTTTCTGAAGACTCATCTGGGTTTACCAAAGTATGTGTCAGTGCTTAACACAGAGGGATCTGTAATTGACTGAGAATTTAAGCCCCCTAAAAGCGAAACTTGAATCAGAAACTTTGAGAAAAATTTAGTGATCATGATGCCTTACAGTAGTTAGCTGTGAGCCTAAAGACTAGAGATTTCTTCTGTTAGTTATTTAGTCATTACACTTCTTGGTGCACTCTCCAGCAGGGAAAAGAAAAAAAAAATTGTATTAGATTTAAAATGTACTTTTATTAAAAGGTGGTTTGTCATTTTCTGTTTCAAATCCTGGCATGGATGATTGTCCAGATTCATCACCTAACTTGCTGTTGTGAAAATCGGTATGGTGGTTATAATACATTTGAAACGTGGGAAGGAAAGAAGTGATCCAAAGAATTCTCAGTAACTGAAAAGCCTTGGAGATGCTGATCATGGGGGCTGGCCTCAGAATTCCTTGCAATGAACTATTCCTGTCATCACCAATCTTCCTTTTTCACACAGGAAATTACCAGCCAGCAGAAATAACATACAAGCCATACAGATTCGACCTAAAAGTTAGTGGGCAAATTATTTAAATTTGAAGTTAAACGCAGTTAGTTCCTTGTTGATTCCAGAATTTCCTCTTTAGACATTTTCCATTGAGGTGACTTTCATGTAGATTTGGGTTCTCTGCTGACCATCCTTCAGTCTAGCCCTCCGTTGAAACCACATATAAATAGGAAGTGCACTTAGAGAAGGCCAGGGGCAGACCATGCTATGACCATGCGTAGCTTTGGATATGTAAGAGGACAGCTTTCCTTCAGCCTGAAAGGAGAGCCTTTCAGGTACACCTTCATGTTATCCACTAACTGCTTATTCCTATCATTTCCTCTCCCAGAAGTGTCTTTATCCATTTCTCTAAAAGGACAGTGCATATGTCTCCTGCACAAAGTCATGGAGGTTCAAATCATTATCAACTCCTTTTTGCGGGGGTGGTGCTCAGTTTCCAGGATCTTGGTTCCCTGGCCAGGGATTGAACCCACACCCTCAGCAGTGAAAGTACAGAGTCCTAACCACTGGATCACAGGGAATCCCCTATTATTAACTCTTAAAAGCAGCTTGTAGGAAAAGGAGAAATCATTATATTATTTAAAACATACACATATACCATCAGCAATGCATGACTCTAATGATGTGTATAAAGGTGAGGTAGAGCTTCATTCTTCAGTTCAGTTCAGTTCAGTCGCTCAGTCGTGTCTGACTCTTTGCGACCCCATGAATCGCAGCACGCCAGGCCTCCCTGTCCATCACCAACTCCCGGAGTATACTCAGACTCATGTCCATCGAGTCAGTGAGGCCATCCAGCCATCTCATCCTCTGTTGTCCCCTTCTCCTCCTGCCCCCAATCCCTCCCAGCATCAGAATCTTTTCCAATGAGTCAACTCTTCGCATGAGGTGGCCAAAGTACTGGAGTTTCAGCTTTAGCATCATTCCTTCCAAAGAACACCCAGGACTGACCTCCTTTAGAATGGACTGGTTGGATATCCTTATAGTCCAAGGGACTCTCAAGAGTCTTCTCCAACATCACAGTTCAAAAGCATCAATTCTTCGGTGCTCAGCTTTCTTCACAGTCCAACTCTCACATCCATACATGACCACTGGAAAAACCATAGCCTTGACTAGACGGACCTTTGTTGGCAAAGTAATGTCTCTGCTTTTGAATATGCTATCTAGGTTGGTCATAACTTTCCTTCCAAGGAGTAAGCGTCTTTTAATTTCATGGCTACAGTCACCATCCGCAGTGATTTTGGAGCCCAGAAAAATAAAGTCTGACACTGTTTCCACTGTTTCCCCATCTATTTCCTGTGAAGTGATGGGACTAGATGTCATGATCTTAATTTTCTTAATGTTGAGGTTTAAGCCAACTTTTTCAATGTCCTCTTTCACTTTCATCAAGAGGCTTTTTAGTTCCTCTTCACTTTCTGCCATAAGGGTGGTGTCATATCTGAGGTTATTGATATTTCTCCCGGCAATCTTGATTCCAGCTTGTGCTTGTTTCAGCCAAGCATTTCTCATGATGTACTCTGCATATAAGTTAAATAAGCAGGGTGACAATATACAGCCTTGACGTACTCCTTTTCTTATTTGGAAGCAGTCTATTGTTCCATGTCCAGTTCTAACTGTTGCTTCCTGACCTGCATACAGGTTTCTCAAGAGGCAGGTCAGGTGGTCTGGTATTCCCATCTCTTGAACAATTTCCCACAGTTTATTGTGATCCACACAGTCAAAGGTTTTGGCATAGTCAATAAAGCAGAAATGATGTTTTTCTGGAACTCTCTTGCTTTTTCCATGATCCAGCGGATGTTGGCAATTTGATCTCTGGTTCCTCTGCCTTTTCTAAAACCAGCTTGAACATCTGGAAGTTCATGGTTCACATATTGCTGAAGCCTGGCTTGGAGAATTTTGAGCATTACTTTATTAGCGTGTGAGATGGTCCTGACTTTATATCTTCAGGACTTAGCAGGTACCTGGCTTCAGCTGTTTTTCAAAGAGGAAAAAAAAAAAAGCCTGGAATGTAGAATTGGGGAAATTAACTCCCTTGATTTTCTTGTCTCCAACGTAATTAGCCATCTCTGCCCAACTGAAGATAAATTTGTCAATCCAAATGGGAGACATTTCTACAGAATATTTTTTAAAAAACTTTATTTTCAAAAACAGGAGTAATGACTAGTGATAAAAATTATTGCAAGAGAGATGATTTTCAACTTTAATAATATTCAGCCACTCAAGACAGACAGCACTGTCCTAGGTACTTATTAGACTATTTGATGACTGTTAGGGGACATGATTTCTGTCTTTAACACAGTATAAAGGAGAATTAAAACTGTTTTAAAACTCTGTTGTGCCTGATAAACTGAATGAAATAAGGTCTTTAATGCCTTTCTTTCTCTTTAACAAGCTTGTTTTTAAAAAGTAAGGCAAGGGAAACTTCTGTTTTGCTTCCTTTGGCAACAGACTTTTTCTCAGCACTTGATTGGGTTAAGGATGTTGGTGACATGGGAAAAAATGCCATACTCGGTCCAGCTAGGTGACATTATGCATAGTGCGGCTTTCGCTGGGGTCAGGCTGTCATCTGTGATGTGGTTTAGAGAGATGCGTCATGGTCCACCGTTCTGTAGTCACACAGCGAAGGACACTGCCTACTTCTCCCACTTACTCTGCTGCTTCCGAAATTTCCAAGTTCATCAAACATAGGGTTCTACAGTGCTTACCAAAGTGATACATTTGTTAGATGGGAGGTAACTAAATGTATGAAATATTTCTCACCTACCTCCTACTCTCTGCCCCCACACAAGTACGCTCCTATTGAATTCTAGGTGTGAACACCTAGATATTTCACTCTGACTCAACTTTCCATTCTCATATTTGATAAGAATGACACAAATGAAATGCATGTTCTAATACTCAACCGTATGCTTTAAGCATATCTAAAATGTAAAATAAGTAGATTAAAGTGATAAGAACGAAACAGAATATTTTTCTCTTTAACAAAAGAAATACAGCTTAATCCCTAATGGGTTGATGATGGATCGATAACTTGAGAGCTTACTACATCCCTGACATTGTTTTAATTATACGCCCATTTGTCCACATTAATACTCACAGCAGCTCACACTTTAAAGAGGGGAGCATTTAAGTACTGCTAAGTTAAGTAATTCACTCAAAGTCGTACCCGGCAACTCAAGACAGAGGCATGTTTTGGATGCAAGCTGTCTGTCTCCTAAATCTATTAACCCCCATGCCATACTGACTCCAAATAAGTGAATCCAAATTACTCTTGATGTATTTAAAATAAGATATGGTTCACCTAAAATATACCAGCCTCTATTGGAGCCTAAATGCTGGTTAAAGCAAGATGTGCCTGTGTAAACCAGCACTGTAATTTCAGGATTTTCCCTTGAACTAATGAAGGGCATTTTCTGTGCAAGAGACTTAAGTGCAAAAGTATGCAAGGTTGAAGCGTTCTCTAAAACCAGGATTACACCCACTTTGGCATGCCGTGTCAAGCAGCCAGGACGTAAGGAAAGAAAAGCAGGCTGCCGTGAATGGTTATACATTCAGGTTTGAGCCGCAGCCATTTATGTGGGTTAGTTTCCAAATGGACATTTACATTGCCTTTATGTGGATCAAATTGGTGTTTATTTGCCAAACGTGTTACTTAGATCTTGGGGAAAAGACAGCGTGGCCCCAGGGAAGTTTCACAATTATAACCTAACTAGGCTCCCCAGCTTACCTCGGATAAAGGGAGCCCCAGAGTGTTTGATAAACACAAGCTCTAATAGTTCATTGATTTGAGGGAAATAGCAGTCTGTCCTTTTGCAGTAGGTCCCTATTGGGACTTTGAGGACCAGTACCCAGCGTTTTGTTTTGAGACTGAGAAATTTATTATACGCTCCTGGTCCTGATTTGGGGGATCAGGGGAGTAAGGAGAAAAGGGGAGCCAGAGATTATCTTTGTGAAAAATCTAGCTTTTATTACATCACCTGAAGTAGCACAACCTGCTACACTAATGAAATTGTGTTCTTGGTTGAAAAGGGCAATTGTTAGCTTGACTTTGTGCTCACTAAAAACATTCCCCCAATCTTGTTAAATTATTGCTCTCATTTCAGATTTTTATGGCTATGCAGCTTACCAGTCCTCATTTCTTTACGTTTCATTCATTTTCCTTGTATTGATGATTAATGGAGGATGTCGAATGTTAGAGTGAGCAGGCATCAGCAATTGCAAGATCATAATTAGTTTAGCTGACGAGGGCCTCTGATAGCACTTGCATCTGGATGGAAAAATTACCCTATAGGGAACTGGCTGCTCACCAGGTCTTTTTAGTGATACATTGTGAAACACCCGATGAATCAAATGCCCTTTCAATGCCAAGAAAGTGTTCCAGTCTTGAAGCCAAAATTATGTCTGCAGAAAGCTTTCCATTTGAAATGTATCAGAGTACAATTATAACCATTGTATTTTCTTGGCAGGGATACCCCTCGTCTACAGTATGGACTCGAGTTAAATAAATTGCCTAAATTTTATGAATCCCTGAAATTTTGACATATAGTGTTTGTAATTTTAAATGTATCACAAAATTGGGTTCCAGCAAGACTTTTTCCACTCCTTATCTAACATGCATATTTTATCATTAAAGGCTTTGCTTCCTAGAGAAAAAAGAGCAGAGTTGCAATTCAGGCTGTCTTTTTTTTTTTTTCCTTCTTCTTCTTCAGCCAGAGTTCCATTTCCTGCCTGTTAGTATTTGCGCCTATGAACACAGCCTGACTTTTGTTTCAATGAGAAGTTTAATGGAATCATTACTTGATAGCAAGAATGGAACAAGCAATGCTAACGATCTACTTTTAAATATTCTTGGATTATTTTTCAATCTGGTGATTAGAGAATTCATCCTAAAATTTCAGAAACGCTTGTGATTTCCAAGTCTGAGTCAAATAAAATAAATAAATAGCCATTGATGGGACTATGTTGTCTGGCTTAAGCAGGCTCCTCATAAGGATTCTCATTAGTAATACTGTACTTCTAGTTGGCAGAAGTTTCTTCTGTTCCTCTCAGATTTGGGAGATAGAGGGTGTTCTCTTTCAGATTTTACAGGTGCAAATGAAAAATTAGAACTGAGTGTCTTATTAGTGTCTGAATACTTATGTTACATGAATGACATCCAGAAAGACATGCCTCAGGTTTAATTGTAAGTGGTTTACATGCTGCACTTATTCCAAGTTTGACTATATTTTGAAGCTCAGGTAGCCTGGGCACCGCTTTTTCCAAAATATATTAAACATATTGCCATGCTCTGTCTTTTGACTTTTGACACTTTTAAAAGGTATATTTTAGGGTTCAGCATTTAGGAGCCATCATTAAAGGCACAAACCCCAAAGTTCAAAAAGTTAAAGCTGTTTCTGTGAAAAGCCTTTGGTGTTGCACACACCTCATCCATCACTGTAGGGTTAATTATAATGAAAATCAGTGGTGCCTATTAAACACAATTGAACCTGACCTCATTATGGGCAGCGTGGTTTTATACTGTCATTGTTGCTAGTCTAAAGACAAAACTCCTGGGTTGGTTTGGTCTAACTCCACTGATCATGTGACTCACCTCTGACCTTGGTTTTTTTTTTCCCCCATTTCAGAGGCGCAGAGGCTCGGGTGTTTTTTGTGCCAATTGCTTGACCACAAAGACCTCTCTCTGGCGAAAGAATGCAAATGGCGGATATGTATGCAATGCGTGTGGTCTCTACCAGAAGCTTCACTCGGTAAGAACTTGTTCGACTGTTTCAGGAAAAGCTTTATAAAACAGCCTGGTCTGTGGCGTGATAAGTACCATTCCCTGGCTTGTGGTGCCTGCCCCTGCAGAGTTTAATCCACTTGCTTTGAGCGCACATGTGATTTATGGTGGACCGGCCTTAGATGTTATGGGGAGATTCATGTGAGATCATTACTAATGCATTATGTTTCTTTTGATATAAAAGAGGAAAATGATTGATTTCTGGGAACTTCACATAACCAATATGTGAATGAGTGGGCATCAGAATTCAGTGACATTCATTTAGGTAGAAAGGAGAAACTTTTAAAGCTCAAAAGTACATAAATTAAAAAAAAAAAAAAGCAAGAAGACTCTCCCATGTTCAGTATAAAATATAGGGCAAGGGAAAAAATGCTCCTTTTCCAGTCTACTTTTGGAATTTGCAAGTGTCATCTAGGCTGGAAGTAGGACACGTTCAGAAGAGTGGTTCTTACTGGGACCAAGATGCCAGGTGACTCTCTCCAGGGCTTCCAGCAGCATCTGAGGGCTTGAAGAGCACACAGCAGAGCAGAGGAAGGTGCTGAGGTGTTCTGTGTTTTAAGATCTCTGGCTGGCTAGTTTCTATGACTGTCTGAGCTATGTCAGTTATTTCTAACCAAGTTTTAGGTAGAATCTTATAATAAAATTTAAACTTACAAATCTCCCATCTTTATATGCATTTGACTTCCCGAAGGATTTTTTTTTTTTTTTTCTTTTTGATTTAGAAAGTTTAGGGACTTCCCTGGTGGTGCAGTGGTTAAGGCTTTGCTTTCCAATGCCAGGGGTGAAGGTTCATTCCCTGGTCAGGGAACTAAGATCCCACTACCTTTCAGCAGCCAAAAAACCAAAACATAAAACAGAAACAATATTGTAACAAATTCTTTAAAATCTTTAAAAATGGTCCACATCCAAAAAAAAAAAAAAAAACTTAAAAAAGTTTATCTGCTGACCAAAGCTGCCTTTAAAAATAGGAATGCCCCATTTAGTAAGCAAAAATCTGTTTCCTTCTGCCTTTTGCATTTAGTTTGGCATTTTACCACAGCTCTAAGCACCAGCCAGTGGATAGAATACAGTTCTATCTAGAATACAGGGAATACAGTTTTAGACAAAATGTCCTCCAAAACGGACCACTGGAAGCACTCTTTTAAAAAATGCATACTGCCAACAAGACTAATTGGTAGTAAACTGTGAAAACCTTAGTTATTAGCATGTAGCTAGTAGAAGGAATCTCCACCTACCACCACCACCTTACTTTTTTTAAGCCTTCACCATTTAAGCAAGCAATAAGCTTCCATTTAATGAGTACTGACATTAATGATTTTAATTGAATGCTGTCCAATCAAAGGCCAAATATTAATTAAACTACTGCTCTTCCAGGTTATGGTAATTTAACAACTGCAGTATAAACGAACACATTTTTAACAATTATTTTAATATTCATCTCCCCAGAGATGTTTTTGATTTTGAGGGTTTTTTAAAAATCTTAAATTTCCTATATTTCTACTCCATGAATTCCATGGCCCTGCATGCTCTTAGTTCTTATACATTTGTGCATAATAATTCTCTGATGTCTCTTTTATGGGCTGTAATTCCTTTACCTGTCATTTAAATATTGGTCTTCTTTAGGATTCTAAAACAGACACTATATTTCTTCCACTCTGTATTCTACAGGATAAAACTCTTCGTTCCCTTGAGTTTTCCCATCAACTCCATATATTTACATTTTTATAAATATAACCTTTATGTACAATGCAATGCACAGATCTAATGTATAGTGTTCAGTGAGTTTTAATAGTGTCATCTTAATCAAAATATAAAATAGCATGTTTATCTTAGAAAGTTATCATGTAGCTGTTTTAAAATAATACTGTGTTAAAATATTGAATTGTATTTAAATATTATAATTAAATACAAGTTTTAAAATATATCAAAATTTGCGAAATTACCTAAAGCAGTGTTTAGAGGAATATTTTCAGCATTAAATGCTTATATTCAAAAAGAAGGATAGAGATTAAATATGTATGTTTGAAATATGAGATCTTTATAAATCTGAAATTCTGAACAAAGTAAATGAACATGGACTATCCAAGGGATGTGACATTTTCATTCTAAAACCAGTAATTTGATGTTCAATAACAAGTGCGTTCTCCTTTATTCTTCAAAATATCTTTGTGACAATAAAAACACTCCAAGAGGATTTGTGTTTTAACACTTAAAAAATACTGTCTTGCATTAAGATACATCATTTCCAGGTATAATTCACAAATTACATATTGTTCATGTTCATATTTTATGTAGAGATTATTTCCTGATTTCAGTAATCTTTTAGAAAAAATCAGATTTTAGCCCATTTAAAGATTCTTTGAATTTTTAATTTGTAAACATGCATTCACTTATTAAACATATTCTCTTGATTTTATAAATCGAAGTTAAAGCTCCTACTGCAAGTAAAGTTTTTATTATAGTCTTATCTGTGGATTTTAGTCATGTAATATAAACACCTGTTGAACATGTACATAAATACCAGTCATGTCATACTTAAGCTGGGTGAAAGTCAGCATTCTATTTAAGTACAGAGTAGAATGACAGATAGGATATTTGAAGCAAGCCTACAAATAAATTTAGATTTTCAACAGAAAACAAATGCTTCATCTGTTAACAGGAAAAATCTTCCTTAATAATAAATACTTATATAATTAGAGGAAAAGAAATGAAAGTGGGAGATTTATTAAAAACACACACACACACACAAAACCTCTCACTGGATATGGCTTTGATCCTGAAGAATTCCATGGTTAGAGGAGCCTGGCAGGCTACAGTCTGTGCAGTCACAAAGAGTCCAACACAGCTGAGCAACTGTTGGACTTCCCTGGTGGCTCTGATCGTAAAGAATCTGCCTGCAATGCAGGAGAACCATGTTCAATCCCTGGGTTGGGAAGATCCCCCAGAGAAGGAAATGGCTTACCCACTGCAGTATTCTTGCCTGGAGAATCCCATGGACAGAGGAGGCTGGCGGACTACAGTCCATGGGGTCAGAAAGATTTGGACACAGCTGAGCAACTAACAATTTCACTTTCACTTCACTTGATATGTTTCCTTACAGTTCTGTCAGTTTGCCTTTGATTATTTATATTCTGATGTTTAATATTATATATCCACACTCGCAGTTATTTAGGAGAGTGTGTGTATTAGTCATCTGGGCCTTGACATAACAAACTACCATAAACTGGATGTCTTAAAGAACAGACATTTATTTTCACACTTCTAGAGGCCGGCAGTCTGAGATAGGGTGCAGTGTGGTTGGGTTCTGGTGAGAGTCTCTTCCTGGCTTGTAGAAGGCTGCCTTTACTCTGTGTCTGCATTTAATCTTGTGTGTTAATCACTCAGCTGTGTACGACTCTTTACAACCCCATGGACTGTAGTCCGCCAGGCTCCTCTGTCCATGGGATTCTCCAAGAATGCTGGAGGATAACCATTCCCTTCTCCAGGGAATCTTCCCGACTCAGGGATTGAACCCAGGTCTCCAACATTGCAGGCAGATTCTTTACCATCTGAGCCACCAGGAAAGCCCTCACTTAATCTTATTTACCTCCTAAAGACCTAATCTTCAGATACAGTCACACTGGAGGGTAAGAGATTCAGTATATGAATTGGAAGGGAGTATCTGGGGGATGGGGAGGAAGACATAGTTCAGTCTACAGCCTTGTATCATTTTTCCACAGTTGTCATCAAAACCAATCTCCTCTGTTACTGTTGACATCTTCTTGGTGCATGACTCAAAAGTTGAGAAATCTTTTAGAAAAATCACATTTCTTCAACTAGCTTTCTATATTGTTTTATCACAAAATAATGCGATTCTGAAGTCTGTTGAGTTTGGAAAGGCTGTTTTCAAGTAGATTAAACTTTTCAGTCCTCTCTGTAAAGATGGGCATGATTTAATTAGGGTAAAAGAGTGTGCTTTGGTTCTGTCCTCTGATCCTGCTTAGGGCAAAAGGAGGAGATTTAGTAAATCTATAACATAAAGCCTGTCTTTGCTTTGAACTTGAACATGGTTTATATTTGTGAGGAATTGTTAATGCATTTTAATGTATTTTTTAATGTTTTCCTTTTATGTATTGTGTGTGTTCCCTGCAGACTCCCAGGCCTTTAAACATCATTAAACAAAACAACGGTGAGCAGATTATTAGGAGAAGAACAAGAAAGCGCCTTAACCCAGAGGCACTTCAGGCCGAGCAGCTCAACAAACAGCAGAGGGCCGGCAGTGAGGAGCAGGTCAACGGCAGCCCCTTAGAGAGGCGGTCGGAAGATCACTTAACTGAAGGTCACCAGAGAGAAATTCCACTCCCCAGCCTGAGTAAATACGAAGCCCAGGGTTCATTGACTAAAAGCCATTCTGCTCAGCAGCCAGTCCTGGTCAGCCAAACTCTGGATATTCACAAAAGAATGCAACCTTTGCACATTCAGATAAAAAGTCCTCAGGAAAGTACTGGAGACCCAGGAAACAGTTCATCCGTATCTGAAGGGAAAGGAAGTTCTGAGAGAGGCAGTCCCATAGAAAAGTACATGAGACCCGCAAAGCACCCAAATTATTCACCACCAGGCAGCCCTATTGAAAAGTACCAGTATCCCCTTTTCGGACTTCCCTTTGTACATAATGACTTCCAGAGTGAAGCTGATTGGCTGCGGTTCTGGAGTAAATATAAGCTCTCCGTTCCTGGGAATCCGCACTACTTGAGTCACGTGCCTGGCCTACCAAATCCTTGCCAAAACTATGTGCCTTATCCCACCTTCAATCTGCCTCCTCATTTTTCAGCTGTTGGATCAGACAATGACATTCCTCTAGATTTGGCGATCAAGCATTCCAGACCTGGGCCAACTGCGAATGGTGCCTCCAAGGAGAAAACGAAGGCACCGTCAAATGTAAAAAATGAAGGTCCCTTGAATGTAGTAAAAACAGAGAAAGTTGATAGAAGTACTCAAGATGAACTTTCAACAAAATGTGTGCACTGTGGCATTGTCTTTCTGGATGAAGTGATGTATGCTTTGCATATGAGTTGCCATGGTGACAGTGGACCTTTCCAGTGCAGCATATGCCAGCATCTTTGCACGGACAAATATGACTTCACAACTCATATCCAGAGGGGCCTGCATAGGAACAATGCACAAGTGGAAAAAAATGGAAAACCTAAAGAGTAAAACCTTAGCACTTAGCACAATTAAATAGAAATAGGTTTTCTTGATGGGAATTCAATAGCTTGTAATGTCTTATGAAGACCTATTAAAAAAAAATACTTCATAGAGCCTGCCTTATCCAACATGAAATTCCCTTCTTTTATTATTCTTTCTTTTGATGAGTAGGTTACCAAGATTAAAAAGTGAGACAAATGTTCAGTGAGAAAAAAAAAAGGAAGATGGTTAATAGTCCTGATTTAGAACCTAGTAAGTCAAAACCATCTTGGTGAATGTGTACTGTGGAAACCATCCATAAGAAGTATCAGCAGACTATAATTATGATGTTTGTATAGAAAGAGATCAAAGCTGTTTAGAATTTGGAAGGGTTTACATATTATGATCCTAAAGCAGTATTGGGCTGGCCACTGGCCCATTTGTTCAAAAACCCATAAATTATTGCCTCAGTTTCGAAGTATCATGAAATCCTAGGCAGATGAGGAGAAATTTGATCTCCAGGGCAGTGAAAGGAAAATGGCGCCCTCTTAGACAAGAATCCTCTCATAGATCATGTTTCAAATTTAGACCTAGAAATGCAAGCTGTGGTTAGGCTTGGGGAGAGAGCAGCGGGAAAAGTGACAGACGGTGGCACGATGATTTTGGCCAGCCCTGCCTGTACATACACATGCACACCCTCTCTGATATTTTTGTCCTTTAGATGTTCACATACTCCTTTCAAAACTAGTCCTCTTGTTTGCGATTTAGGTTCATTTTGTCCAAATATATATGCATTTTTAAAAAACAATATCCTCAGTGCTACATAGTAATTTTATTTTAGCCAGATCATTTTTTCTTGTATGTGATGAACCAGCTTGGGTTTGTTTTCTAAGCTTCCTTTGGGTCACTAATCTCATTTGGCATGTTCTAACTAAAGGGATCCCCTCAGTTCAAAAGACTAGATGGATACAAAAGTTCAGACCATGGCATTCATTGATGTAGAACGCATGGTATTTCTCCACAAGGTAACCTGCTGTATTTATTTATTTTCTTTTGGTTTAAATATAATTTCCAAACTTTGTGGTCAGGCAGCGTCTAAAGTTACGTTACCACAGGCTGACAGTTGGTATATGTACCAATCAATTCCTCCATTAGATTTATACAGGTTTAGTTAAGTAGCATTAAATAGGATTCTTAGAAGTATGTTCTTCATAGTACTTTTAATACTTAAGGCTTTGTAAAACTATCCATGAAGGGAAAGCCTCAGCATAACTGCTCAGGGAAATAGGGCTAAATAACTGAACATTAAATAATTGGTTAAAGGTGCTGTTAGTCGAGCCTCAATGCTTGCTACACGGATGTATGTACAAGGACTGACTTTAATAATTTGCATTATATCGTCCCAACCAGTAGTTTATTTTTTGCCACGGAGATGTAGAAGATATTACAAGCTACTGGATGCACTGTCAGATTAACTTATTTCATTAAAGAAGTTGGGAGAACAAATAGGAAAAAAAAAAAAAAACCTTATTTTTCTAGTAAATATTAATGTATTACATTTCAAATAATGGTGCCTGACATATTGAATAATTATTTTCTACAGTGTACGTATGCAACAAAGATATTCCATCATGCATTAGAGTCAGTTCTGACTCTGCCTAGCTGTTTACATTTGCAAATGTAGCAAACAAGGTAATGAAGCAACTATTTCTATTGCGGTAGATATCCTTTGTGTGTGTGTGTGTGTGTGTGCATTAAAATTGTAAACGGTAACATGAAACAAATGAACGTTCTTGATATAATGGTATGAAAACAAGAAGGAAATGAAAATATTTTTATGCCTACTTAGGAAAAAAAAGGGTAGCACTATTCATTCCAAGTACTTTTTTTTTTTAATTTTTAAGCTCTTAACTCACATTGTTATGCTTAAAATGATAAACATATATCCTCTTTTTATTGCTTTGTCTATGTTTCAGATGAAACATTTCAGAAATTATTTTGATAAGTGCTGCTGGAATCTGCAGCACTGATGTTTTTATTGCATTCTGTAGTTGCATTTGCACTCCATTTTT
>NW_011495050.1:6508397-6518831 GCF_000754665.1 Bison bison bison
TTACATTAATTCGCAGTTGCTTTGTATTGTTTTGTTTGGGTTTTGTTTCTTTTTCCCAGTGCCAGGTCTTCGTTTCTTCAAGTTGGATGGCAGGTAGAGTTCAACCAGTTTGTGACTGTTGTAGTGAATGAAGTTCAAACTGTCTTTCTGATGCTGTGTTGTCATTTCCATTCTTGCATTTTTGTTTTCATGTAAAAAAAAAAGAGAGAAAAAGAGAGAAAGAAATCAGGACTAAGCCTTTTGCTTCAGTTTCATTTATAAAGGGTTGTTTTCTGATCTCACCTGTCAAATAGCTCTAATATAATTCATATGAATCGAGATAAAGAGGTGAAATGAGGGGCTTTGACATTCAAATTATGTGATGTCATTTATCTTTCTTAGGAATTTTGATGAATGCATCTCAAAATGTACAGGCAGATTGGAGAGGTGGCAATTAAAGATCTAAAGAGGAGATTTCCCAAACAACAAAACAGTATTTAATTTTCTTAGTGAAAGGACTAGAAACAAAGTGCACTGTGGCAATCCTCAAGCACCACGATATGTGAACTGCTCAAAGTAGAAAATACTCGAAGTTTGGTTAACTTGGGCAATAGTACAGGTATGGCTTTTTGGGCAAAACTACTATTTAAGCAGTTTCTCCAGTGTATCAGACACAAGTATGTTGTTCTTTCTTGGCATATATGTCTCTTTATTTCATCGTGTTTTTTTTTCCTCAGACACACAAGTAGTAATGGTTAGCATTGGAAATACATATCACTATTCTTGGAATATTTATGGTCAGTCTACTGTAGGTAGAATATTCTTAGATAGCATTGTCAATAGATCTTATTCTGTATGCCTTTTATTATTGATTATTTTATTTTCATTTATTTTTTTTCATATTTTGATGGAGAAGAGGTTGGGCTATGAAAAATGATGAAAATTTATCAAAACACTAAAAGACCCCCTTTTTTTGACTTTTGAAAGCCTTTGTCCTAGCTCTCAAAATACATTTTTACAAATTGATTGATTGGTATCTTTATTTTTATTTGGGTTTAGGATTTCTGAACTATTTTGTCTTAAATTGTAATTTTAAATGAGCTGTTTAGATACTTAGAATCTTTTTTTTTTTTTTTTAAGGATTTTCAAGATGACTTAGGAATTTCCCTTCTTGGAAAAGGCTTTCCCTATGATAAAAACTATACGCTAGGTAAAATTGTATGTCATTTAAAAAACATACGTCTTTTTAAAGTATGTGTCCAGATTCTGAATCGGGCTTTGGATCAAACTTTAAGCCAGGACCAGCTCATGCATTCTCATTCTCGTTTTTCTCAATCTTTCTCTCTTCATCTCTCATCCATGTATTCATATTGTTGTTTGGGATAGAAGACTCTTAAAGAGCCAGCCCACCTCAGAAGATTGTGGATTCAGAGACACTACACTGAGTACATGAAAAAAGGATGGAGCTCTCATGGTTAATATGTTAACTCTATAGTTCAAAGGGAAAGAGGGTGCCCGTTCTTTCTACATGACATATTGAGATGTTCTTTTAGAAAAATCAACTTTTAAGATAATGATGTTTTCTTCTAAACTGTTCTCTTTTAGTAAAGGTAGATTTTAGAAAACAAGCATGGGGATTTTTTTTTCTAAGGTAATATTAATGAGAAGAAGAGAAAAAGTGATTATCTTTAACAGCTCTTTGTTGAAGCCTGTGGTAGCACATTATGTTAATGATTGCACATGTGCACATAATCTATGATGATCCAATGCAAATACAGCTCCAAAAATATTAAATGTATAGATTTTTAAATGCCTGAGGGTATACATTTTTCTTAATTAATTGAAGAGTATCAATACAGCTACTAAAGTAATGATTAGCCTCCTGCTATGTGGCTGCAAAACATCAAAGGTGACCTGTCTTAAGACCTCTGAACTGCCTGCCTGTTTAGTTCGTGAGCATGAACATAATTCTAGAGGGGGAAGATCGAACATCCCGTGGTGGTAAAGAAGCTGACAGCCAGCTTCTGCGCTGTATGCCAGTTTTTTGCCTAAAGTTTATTTTGAGCCCACACCTTTCTTATCTTTGGGTTGAGAACCATGGCAAAAAAAAAAATAAAAGCAAGGCATCTTTTGTGATCAAGTAAGTGAAAGCTTGCTGACTGTCCTAGATCACAGGAGAAAACGGAGGAATGAAATCAAATCCAAATATGAGACTAAAGATGCTAACCAAAGGTAGGTACTAAGTGGAATTCTATCAGCAGGCCACTATAAATGAGAGGAGGATAGAGAAACATGTACCAGGACTTTGAAGGGCTGTGTTATTTTCCCAAAGAAAGACTTGGCCAAGGGCGGAAGCCATGGCTTCATTGGAGAGCACTTCCTGTGGGTTTCCATTAGCATTTCACCAACAGTGGACACACATGTTCCTGCTAACCATCAGTGATTTAGAAAGCATCCACAGTTATCTGCAGTAATTAGGACCTCTGGAAGATGCTAGGGTTGAAGTGTGTCAAGTCAGGGATGAAGAAAATGTGAAATTCAAATTGGTCCACACATGGAAACTGGATAATGTATCCTAACGTGATGTTCTCTTGAAGGGAAAAAGTAGAGCTAGAAACTTCACTCCATCCTACAGCAGAGAAAAGCAAGAGTAATTTTTACACAGAAATAACATTTAGATTTCATCAGAGAAAATGGTTCTTCAAGACCCATGAGTCCCAAAACTGGATCCTAATTTTTACTCCTGGATTTTTTGTTCATTATATGATCTGCAGCAAATCACTTTTTTCTTTTCGTGCCTCAGGTTCCTCACCTGTAAAATGGAAAAAATATATTAATAATAATAATATTAATAATAATAATGGTAATGTAGTACTTGTTTGTAAAGCACTTTGAGATCCTTGATTGAAAGGCACCATGAGAGTGCCAAGTATTATTATATGGCCAAGGGGCTTATTTAAACTCTCAGTTCCCAAGGGCCAGGAAAGATTGGGGTCGTTTTTTTAAAGATGAGCTGTAAATATCATAATCAGGCAGCCTATTGTGTTGACTATGAAGAGGCAAAACTATTACAAGGCTGATAAAACCATAGTTTCTTAATGGCTACCAACAAGGCAAATATCACAATAAGAAATGCCAAATTCTTTACGGTGACAACGTGAATAATTGGGGAGGGGGGGTTAGGGATGGGAAGCATCTCAATAATGCCAATGTAAAATTCACTTACAGCAATATTCACCAGCAGAAAATGTCTTTCATACGGAATGATTTCATGTTGCTAAGAAAAAATTCAATTTGTAGTCCTGATTTGAATATTAGAATGTTGGCTATAATAGTTCTGTTCTTACAACACATGGAATTTTTTTTGTTTTATTTAATTTTGTTTTCATAGTGCATGTTCATTTCTACTCACAAACATGTTCTTGGTGTATTTCTTATGCAAACAATCTTCAGGCAGCAAAGATGTCTGTTACATCTAAACTTGAATAATAAAGTTTTACCACCAGTTATACATGATGGTGTTGGTATGGTTTATATGGATTCACTTTCATCCATGTAGCAATAGGAAATTCAGACTGTTGTAACATATAGACAGGCTCTGATGAGTTGAGATGGTGAATTCAAGTCACCATTTAAAAAAAAATGATAAGTGAAAAAACCTGGATTCTCTCAACTTGTTTTGTTCTGCTTTGCTTTTTTTTTTTCTTTTAACCAATCAATCTCTTATTGATAGATTTTGTGTAAAAAAATTATACAAGTTTCTTTAGGAAGATTAACAATAAAAATCATGTTTATTTCAAAAACATTTATTGAGTATCACGTATTGAGTGTTGAGTACTGGATAATGATAATGTTATGATATGTAAAAAATCCTGCTTTTGAAGTCTAACTTTGAATACAATTTAGTATACCCATGAATATGATATAAAGATCCTGATAAATCATCTCAAGAAATTTATATTAATGTATGAAGATGCTTAAGATGAAATTAATCAGAGATTTCCTGAAGGTGGATTTTGAAAGAGGCAAGAGGCAGAAGAAAACCAGGTAGGCAAAAAAGACTCACCCAAATGTTTATGACCAGGAGGAAAAAAGCAAAAAGGACAGCATGTGAAGTATATAAAAAACTCCTTTCTTCAGAAGATTTGTTTTGAAAATTTCAAGTTAATTACTGTCTACCCTCCTAGCACAAATCTTCACTTCTCATTTTTTGTGAATCCAAATTAACAAGTCCTTTATTATTTTTTTTTTCTAGCTCTCTCTTTTCTCCCCTGTTTTGAAAACAGCAGAATAAAGGGTCTGATCATAATGGTAATAAACTTGTTTCACAGCTGGAGGCAACATTCTCTAGATAAGTGTAGTAAAAACACTTAATATGATTTCTTTTCCTTATATAGAATTTGATGCTTCTCTGGGGAGAACTTTGCAGATAAAGTTAAACACACTCTGTTCTCACCCAGGACTGTCAGAATCCCACTCAAGCATAACTATGTGCCCATCAGCTCTTTACCCTTGTTTGAGGGGAGAGAAGAAGAGCCCCTCAGCGTGGACATCCCTCCCTTCCCTTTTGGTCTTCCATCTCTCAGACGCTGGGGCTGGCCGCGTCAGAAACACAGTGCACAAAAGGAGCAGTTAAATGGCCTGTGAGGCGGAAACCAGCTGGAAGAAACTTCAGGAACCACAGGGCTATATGTGATGTGTGTGCTAAGGCGTTTGGTCATGTCTAACTCTTTACAATCCTATGGAGTCGGACATGACTTAGCGACTAAATATATTGTTGTTTAGTCCTTAAGTCATGTCCGACTCTTGCAACCCCATGGAGTGTAACCGCCAGGCTCCTCTGTGGGATTTTCCAGGCAATAAAATTAGAGTGGATTACCATTTCCTTCTCCAAGAGATCTTCCTGACCCAGGGATCAAATCCACACCTCTTCCATTGGCAGGCAGATTCTTTACTCAGCCACCTAAGGTAGCCGTTTCTCAGCTCTACAAATATTGCCAAGCTGACTTGCTTTCCCAGATTTGAAGTTTTCAAGAAAAACTGGACAAAGCAAATTTTCTATGAAATCTAATTTTGAATGTCAGTGACAGACTTTTTTTTTTAAATACTGCAAGCCAAACAAAACACTTGTTCAGAATAAATTCCACCCCTAGACAGGCAGAGTGCGTGTGACCCCTGGAGCACGAACAATAGTGAACTCTGGTAACTGGCAGGGAAGAAATTGGGCAAAGGGCTGAGGTTAGCTGTGGTTCCTCTGGGTTTTGTCTCGGGTCCCGGTGCATCCCTGCCAGGAAACCCGAAAGCACTGTGGCAGCAGCACCTGCCTGACTCTCCCACAGCCAAATTTGCTTTAGATGAAAAACATTTGCCCGGGGAGAAAAAAGCCCTGTTTTTTTTTTTTTTTTTTTTATCATACTGCTAATTACTTTGTACTTCTGTTCTCCATCTTTGTAACCCCAACTACAATTTTTCTTTTTTTAAAAAAACACACTAGTAGAAACAAATCTCCAAAACTATTTGAAGTTGCTAAAGTTAACATCCAGTAATGCCCAAGATGTCCTTATTTCCCTCTCCAGGTCAGATTTTAGAGTAAAAATAACAGGGCTAGCAAAGGAAAGAAAACAGTATGTGGGAAGGGAGGGGCTTTTTCATGATATAAAGAGTTGATCGTTTTAATGAATAAAGAATTTCTTCAAGTAAAAATAAGTGATTTGTATATGTGATCTTATTGTTAGGTTTATAATACTGTTCTCCAATATATTCAGGATATCACATCTGAAATTCATTTTTCATAAATATTGCGGTACAGTTGACCCTTGAACAACATGCATTCGAGCTGCACAGGTCCTCTTATATGTGGGTTTTTTTGTTTTTAATAGTAAATATCCAAAGTACTATATGATCCATGGTTGGTTGAATATACATAGGAAGAACCTCAGATATAAAGGGATCACAGATATATTGGACCAGCTATAAATTACCTGTGTATTTTCAACTGCATGGAGGGTCAGCACCCCTAAAACCCAGCTGTTCAAGGGTCAATTGTATTTACATAAAACATTTTGTGTGAGGTAACAACCCATTCAGCCAACACCCTGTTCAATAATTAATAAATATCATTAACTTTTTTCTTCAGGTAAGGAATAGAGACCAGGAGAGCAAGGGTTCTTAGAAAGTATAATTGAAATTCTTTATATTTCCATAAATAGAAGGTGCATTTCCAAGTTAAAATTGCATAAGCACTAAAGCATAAGTAGTTTTCCAGGAGTATTCATCCATTGAGTATGAACTCAAAAACCAAGAATAAATAACAGACATTTTCCCAGAACATGCACTGTCTCTTACGTGATAAAAGCAATATTTGCCCCCCGTCATCTTGTTTATGTACCAGTCAGCTCTTCATATTTTGGGGGGGAGGCGTGCCACATAGCATGTAGGACCTTAGTTCCCTCACCAGTGAGGGACTGAACCTGTGCCCCCTGCAGTACAGGTGTGGCATCTTAACCACTGGACCTCCAGGGAAGTCCCCATCAGTCAGTTTTTAGAGTTGGTGTAAACTTTAAGCTTGAACCGGAGGCAGGGAGAAGGAATGGTTTCTGGATAATTCAAATGCATTACATTTTTTGTGCATGTTGTTTCTATTATTATCATGTGAGCTTCACCTCGGATCATCAGGCATTAGATACCAGAGGCTGGGGACCCCTACTCTAGAGAAAAAAGTAATGCAGATTAAAGAGAGATGAGTGAATGGATGTCATAGAGTTGGTGTATTTTTTTTTTCAGAACTTTTATTTCCTTAGATATTTTCTTTCTACACAGTGTATATTACCCAATGAATGAACTGACGTATCCTAAAAAGCATACATACACAAGTGAGTTTACAAAGCTCAATTCAATATCCTTATGATGGTTTGTTTTCTATAATTTTATCTTTTATAATTGCCTTATTTTTTTTCTCTAATGAAGATATCATTGTCATTGTTTTGTTGTTTGCTGGTGATGACATGCAGTATAAACCCAGGTTTCATTCATTTATTCAACAAATAGTAATTGAGCCTTTCCTACCTACCAGGGATTATTCCAGACATTTGGACTATCTCAATGAAAGAACACAAACCAAAATTCCTGTATCTATGGGAGGGAGAGAGACATAAAACATACAGACACAGTAAACAAACTATAAGTAACATGTTAAGCGGCAATAAATGCTCTAGCTCAGTGGTCTCCAACCATGTTGGCAGCAGGGGCCAGTTTTGTGGAAGAAAATTTTTCCACGGACTAGAGGCGGGGAGGAGGGGGAATGGTTTCTGGATGATTCAAGTGCATTAAAATTTATCGTGCATATTATTTCTATTATTATCACGTGAGCTCCACCTCAGATCATCAGGCATTAGATCTCAGAGATTGGGGACCCTTGCTCTAGAGAAAAAAAAGTAATGCAGATTAAAGGGAAATGAGTGGATGGATGTCATATTCAATAGGCTAAACCGTTCAGCCCTCCCTTGAGCCAAGACTTAAAGGAAGGACAGATAAAGTGAACAGCTGGTACAAAGGGCCTAGGGTGAGAGAGTCTTCCTGGGAATTTTGAAAAAGAGCGAGGAAGCCATGTGGCTGGGGAAGAGTAAGGTAGGGGGACAGAATTTAGAAATTCACTCAGAAAAACATTGAGGTGGGAGGAAATCAGATCATTTAGGACATGGTAAGCCACCTCGAGGACTATGACTTTATGCAAAATGCAGACGTAGTTTTGTGTTTTTAGAAGAGGATTGTTTTAATGGGACTCTCCTGTGATTGAAATAAATCATGGAAGTTATTTATGGAATAAATCATAATAGGAGAGAAACCAGGAGACCGGTTGGAAGCTAGTTTAGTCATTTCTGCAAGAGATGTGAGGAACAGATCAGCACTTAAAATTCCAGAGATCATTTTGGGAAGTAGAACAAAACTAGTTTGCCTAGATGTAGAGTGTGAGAGAAAGAGTCAAGAATTATGCTGAGATTTTTTTATCTGAGCCACTAGAAGAACAGATTTGATGGATCAGGTTTGGAGGGTGTAAGGAAAAGAGTTAAATTTAGGACAAGCTACATTTAAGATCCAAATGGAAAAGTCGAGCAGACTGTTAGGTCTATGAGTCTAGATTTGGGAGTTGGAGAGGTATTAGTGTGTAGACAGTATTTAAAATCATGGGACTCGCTGAGATAATGTAGAGAGAGAACCATTAAAGAAGAAAATATTCCCAATATTTGTAGTCAGGGGAAGAAGACACAAGTGACAAAAACTGAAGGAGCCTTTGAGATAAAAAGAAAATTGAGGTGTCTTGGAAACCAAGGAAAATAAAAATGTATCACTAAGGAAGGAGCGATTGACCTGGGTGATACTGTTAATAGGTAAAGTAGGATAAATACAGAGGATTGTCCACTAGTTTTAGCAACGTGAAGGGCACCAGCAGGGTAGGTGGTATCTTGTGTGAGGCCCGGAGCAGACTGAACATTGGGGCCTCCTTGTCTAAAGATTGAGAATTTCAGACTGGTGACATCAGAGCACTCAATGATGCTCCAGGCCCTGGGCAGCTGCACAGGTTATGTGCCCATGAAGTAGACCCTAGTCAGTGGTGACATGGACGTGAGTACTTCACTGGGAGAGGTGAGTGTGTCAGCCTGATGGAAGAAATTTAAGAGAATAGGAAGCGATTTGGAGACCTGAGCATAGAAACAATTTGGGGAGATTTGGTGTAAAAAAGGATCGGACAAAAAAGAAAAAAATGGTGATTACTGACAAGAGATACTGAAATCGCTAGAAAGTTTTTTGTTTTAAGATGTGAGAAATAAGAATATGTTTCTTAGCAAAGTGTGTGTGGAGGGAGGGGGACTTTATTCATCTGCATCAGAGGGAGGAATAAATAGTTCTCTAATAGGTGAATAGGGGAAAGAAGGTAGAATCTTATGCCCAAGTGGAAAGGATGGCTTTAGAAAAGAAGGGAGTTGTTCACCTTCGTAGTCACACTTGGCAACGGAGACAGTGTAGACACAGATGGCAGAGTGTGGATGTGATTGCAGAGTTCCCCAAAAGCTTGATTTTCTCTATGAAATGTTTTTCTTGTGGCACTGCTGTTCTGCTTATTACGCTAGTCAGCACTAAAGCATTCCATTCAGAAACAAGGCAACTTTATACATTAAACAAGCCAATATATTTTGCCTATATCTCAGTAGTGTTCAGATATTTGGATTAAGTCAAAAAACTGTCACTTGACTGAAAGTGAAAGTGTTAGTTTCTCAGTGTATCTGATCTTTGTGACCCTATGGACTGTAGCCCTCCAGGCTCCTCTGTCCGTAGAATTCTTCAGGCAAGAATATTAGAGTGGGTAGTCATTCCTTCTCCAGGGGATCTTCCCGACCTGAAGACGGTATTTGAATCTAACTTTAAAAACTGCCCACATAAAAATTTACCCCAACGTGTTGATTTTGTTTAATTAGTTCAAAATATTATTTATGATTTTAATCATGCTTTTCAAAAGATAGTACGTACTTAGTTATGCTAATTATGAACACCACAGGAAGGATAGCATTCTTAGTTTTGCTTCATAACATCTTATAAATTCCTAATGGTATCCCCAGTAAAATGCAGGTTTTTACTAAATTTTCATTGTGGTTGTGATTGATTTTTTGAGTGAATGAATTCATGTTTGTTTAGTATTGATTCTGGACTCAGAACTGTGCAAGACCAATAAAAGAAATAAAAGAGGTTTAAGATTGGTGCACATTTCTGGATTTGGACACAACTGTCATGGACATGCCTCAGAGATACTGTAGTTTTGGTTCCACACCACCACAATAAAGTGAATATTGCATAAAGTGAGTCACATGATGTTTCCCAGTGCATATAAAATTTAATCTGTGCATTATACTGTGGCCTAAGTGTACGAATAGCAAGAAGAGATAAGAAAGCCTTCCTCAGCTATCAATGCAAAGAAATAGGGGAAAACAACAGAATGGGAAAGACTACAGATCTCTTCAAGAAAATTAGAGATACCAAGGGAACATTTCATGCAAAGATGGGCTCGATAAAGGACAGAAATGGTACGGATCTAACAGAAGCAAAAGATATTAAGAAGAGGTGGAAAGCATACACAGAAGAACTGTACAAAAAAAATCTTCATGACCCAGATAATCACGACGGTGTGATCACTCACCTAGAGCCAGACATCCTGGAATGTGAAGTCAAGTGGGCCTTAGAAAGCATCACTACGAACAAAGCTAGTGGAGGTGATGGAATTCCAGTTGAGCCTTTTCAAATCCTGAAAGATGATGCTGTGCAAGTGCTGCACTCAATATGCCAGCAAATTTGGAAAACTCAGCAGTAGGCACAGGACTGGAAAAGTCAGTTTTCATTCCAATCCCAAAGAAAGGCAATGTCAAAGAATGCTCAAACTACCGCACAATTGCACTCATCTCACAC
>NW_011495050.1:6518931-6519405 GCF_000754665.1 Bison bison bison
TCTCACACATTAGTAAAGTAATGCTCAAAATTCTCCAAGCCAGGCTTCAGCAATACGTGAACCGTGAACTTCCAGATGTTCAAGCTGGTTTTAGAAAAGGCAGAGGAACCAGAGATCAAGTTGCCAACATCCGCTGGATCATGGAAAAAGCAAGAGAGTTCCAGAAAAACATCTATTTCTGCTTTATTGACTATGCCAAAGCCTTTGACTGTGTGCATCACAATAAACTGTGGAAAATTCTGAAAGATATGGGAATACCAGACCACCTGACCTGCCTCTTTAGAAACCTGTATGCAGGTCAGGAAGCAAGAGTTAGAACTGGACATGGAACAACAGATTGGTTCGAAATAGGAAAAGGAGTACGTCAAGGCTGTATATTGTCATCCTGCTTATTTAACTTCTATGCAGAGTACATCATGAGAAACGCTGGACTGGAAGAAGCACAAGCTGGAATCAAGATTGCTGGGAGAAATA
>NW_011495050.1:6519846-6565625 GCF_000754665.1 Bison bison bison
GTTGGCTTAAAGCTCAACATTCAGAAAATGAAGATCATGGCATCTGGTCTCATCACTTCATGGGAAATAGATGGGGAAACAGTGGAAACAGTATCAAACTTTATTTTTGGGGGGCTCCAAAATCACTGCAGATGGTGACTGCAGCCATGAAATTAAAAGATGCTTACTCCTTGGAAGGAAAGTTATGACCCAACCTAGATAGCATATTCAAAGCAGAGACATTACTTTGCCAACAAAGGTCCATCTAGTCAAGGCTATGGTTTTTCCAGTGGTCATGTATGGATGTGAGAGTTGGACTGTGAAGAAAGCTGAGTGCTGGGAATTGATGCTTTTGAACTGTGGTGTTGGGGAAGACTCCTGAGAGTCCCTTGGACTGCAAGGAGATCCAACCAGTCCATTCTAAAGGAGATCAGTCCTGGGTGTTCTTTGGAAGGAATGATGCTGAAGCTGAAACTCCAGTACTTTGGCCACCTCATGTGAAGAATTGACTCATTGGAAAAGACTCTGATGCTGGGAGGGATTGGGGTCAGGAGGAGAAGGGGATGACAGAGGATGAGATGGCTGGATGGCATCACTGACTCGATGGACGTGAGTCTCAGTGAACTCCGGGAGTTGGTGATGAACAGGGAGGCCTGGCGTGCTGCAATTCATGGGGTCGCAAAGAGTCAGACACAACTGAGCGACTGAACTGAACTGAACTGAACTGAAGTGTACGATAACATTATGTCTAAAAAACAAGGTACGTGCCTTAATTAATACTTTATTGCTTAAAAAAAAAAAGCTAACCATCATCTGAGTCTTCAGCGAGTCATAATCTTTTTGCGATATAACATCAAAGGTCACTGATCACAGATCACCTTAACAAATATAATGAAAAAGTTTAAAATATTGCAAGAATTACCAAAATGAGCCTCAGAGACACAATGCAAGAAAATGTGGTTGGAAAAATGGTGCCAATAGAGTTGTTTGTGGCAGGGCTGCCATAAACCTTCAATTTGTAGAAAACAGTATCTGCCAAGCACAATGAAGCAAAGGGCAATAAAACAAGATATGCCTGTACAGTGATTAAATGTTAATGTTGTTATAAATCTTTTCTCATTTTGGTGTCTTTTCTGTACTTTAGTTGCTTCATTTCATTTCATTGTTTATTTTAATACCCTTGACAAAAAGTCTTCCCATTATCTTAATAAAATTTTATTGAAGTTTTAGGAGAAACTCATCTTTTATTCCCCTATGACTTTTAAAAATGAAGATAATATATTCAGTGGAAAGTCTTTAGTATTTGTTAACAGTACAACTTTTAAGTAACTTCTTAATTAACAGGGTAACTTCTTAATTAACAGGGTAGCTTCTAAGAAAGCACCTCAGGAATGATACCTTACTGAAGGTGTCTAATAGAGTAAAGGGCTTCCTGGGTGGCGCTAGTGGTAAGAACCTGCCTGCCAATACAGGAGACGTAAGACACAGGGGTTTGATTCCTGGGTCAGGAAGATCCCCTGGAGGAGAGCATGGCAATCCACACCAGTAATCTTGCCTGGAGAATCTCACTGGCAGAGGAGCCTGGCAGGTTCCAGTCCATAGGGTCACAGAAAATCAGACAGGACTGAAGCACTTTAGCATGCACACAAGCTACCAAAACTTGAAAACAGAGAGCAAGTGAACATAAATGGCCCACAGAGGTATTATACAATGAAATTGGTTTTGTTTTTTCCTACAGTGTATTGCTCTTTAACTTGTAATCCTGCAATCAGCTGATGCAATTTTAATAATCAGTTTTCCTTGCCAACAGCAGCTGTCCTTGCTATGTAATCCAGCAATCATACTTTCTGCATGCATGCAAACATGAAGCTACAGGAAGTCTCTCCATAGGCACCATCATTGGCAAGCAGGATTAGAGTAGGTTGCCTGATGCCCTTATTTGACTGACCGGTGATGGCAATTTCAGTATTCTCAAATGCAGTGGAAAAACCTCTTTTTCTGAATTGATGCCAGCTGGCTCTGATTTCCCAGACAATCTCGTATTTTAAGACCACAGTTAACCTTTCCTTGACATGTTTGGTTGAAGCTGTCCACAGCAAAAGCATGGGGAAATGTTTCTCACTTGATGCCTTTGTGTCCTCAGCCATCTAGTCTCTCCAACACCACCACCTCAGAGGCATCTTAACATCCAAAAGGAAATGAAACATCACTTACTTTTGAAGACATTGGATTCTGGATAATGCACAGTTTTCTTTGCCATTTTAAACCTTATGTCATGGACACGACTGATGCGACTTAGCAGCAGCAGCAGCAGCAGCATGAAACTAAAGTTTGGTACAAACACAACTTTCAGGAGCATTTTCTTTGATTGAAATCAAGGAGCTGAATTTAACAGACTCTAAGCAGACACATTTTCATTTCAATTAAGTTTTAAAATAAATGCTTCATTTTAACAAGGCCCACTCCTGAATGTCTTTTTGCCAGACTATACTCACATGCACTCAAGTGCTGAGGCTGCCAAAACTTCCTCTTTTTAACCTTTCTGCCCCCAACCACTTTAACCTCAAAAACAAACTCTAAAATGTTTTTAACTTAACAAGAATTGTTCTTTTCAAGACAAACAACAATGTGCAACTCTGTCAATACTTAAATTCAGTTATAGAATGGTCTTTTACATAGAAATATATTTTTAATATTCCTTAAAGGTATAAACAACAGCCTAAATAGTACTGCCTATAGACACACACCATTGTCCCTGATGGATTTTGATAACTGATCTCTTTAAGATGGACTAAGGAAATATAAATCAACATTTAATAAGCATTAATATATTCAGTCATGTTTTAAATTTATTTGATTTGAAAGGAAGACATGAAAGACAACAAAACAACAAAAAGCTTCACCTTAAAAGTTGTTTTAACTTGATGATTTCTTCTCTGGGCACAATTTTCATGGAATTCTTGGGGAAATGTTATAAACAGTTCCCATAAAATCAAAAACTTGAGGTACTGATAATGAATGTTTAGGATCCAATCAGCCATCAAGAGATTCTTTATTTTCCTTTTTAAAACTGTGTTTTTCCATTTTTCCCCTAAGGGCATGTTTGTTTATTGACTATGTTTATTAATATAAATAAATACATGCTGCTACTTTGCATTTTGGTGAATCAATTTGCATATAATCACTCATTTACCACTTACCAAACATGCAAAGTTTACAAAAGCAAATAACCAAGACAGTCTACTCTGTCTTACTGTAAATTTTAAGAGCCAAGGCTGGCAGGTTCTTCAGGGTTTCTATATTCTTTCAAAGAATTGAGCTCTACAGCTTCTAGGACCTGTTCATTTTCTATTTCCCAGATGACTAAATCAACCTGGCCTTATCCACAAATATTTCTAGAAATTCTGTTGGTTATGGGCACCATCTTTACAGATGGGATCCTCAGGTATGTGTTCCATCATAATGGATTTAGTGGTAAATAGAATAACTAGATAATTATTTAATTTTCAGATAGTCAAAACATAACTTCAAAATGTAACAAACAACAAAAACATTCTCAGAGGCAGAGTGAATACAAGCAAAAGATTTAACGAACTCATTAAAGCAGGAACCAGCAATATGACAAAGCTGGTTCAAAAAAGGATATGAAAGACTTGGGGTGGGGGGAACGAATGATGAAATAAGATTGCTAAATTAGATGCAAATATTTCATATTCTATTTGGCAATAATGATTATAACCTTTTGGGTTTTCTTCATTACTAAGAATCATTGGCCCTTCTTCTGGACAAAAACATAATTATGACTGATCATTTTTCTAAAGGTAATGTTGCTGCTGCTGCTAAGTTGCTTCAAAATAGCAATAATAGTTATGCTATCTTGGAGAGTAGGTAATAAACCTTTTATTTAGATCATGCCTTGAAAGTTCAATCTGTTATTTTTGCCCCATTTCCAAATTTAGTTATTTTTTCCTTAACAAAATATAGAAAAACCTGAAAAATGAAAACATTTTTATCTTTCCACAATATATACTTTCTAAAAATAAAATTTCCTTTCCCCTTTGAGTTGTTATGAATTACAGTTATATCAAACAACATGAATGGAGAATTTTCCATAATTATAATTGTAATTAAATTTCATAATTTAAGTCTGAAATTACTCAAGATTTCTGTGATCAGTTATTTAAATAATCACAAATGGAAAAAAATATTATAAAGAAAAAACCTAGCATATTTGAAGTATATTTATGGGGAAGGAAAAACAGGTAATTTTTCTATTTTAAGTAAGTGATGTCTTATGGAAATGTCACAGAAGACTAAAATTCAAGAAAACTTACCTTCTCTCACTGTATATTTTCTAAATTACTATAGCTTCCTTCTTTTCCCAAGCACAAGGAATGTACAAAAAAAGTCTCCTTTGAACAAAGGATATTTACAATATTTCTCTTAGGAAATTACAACAAAATAATTCTCACACCCACTATTATTTATTCCTATTTCTGCTATTCTAGCCATTATTTTTTAAATAAGGAACTAATGCTACAGATACTAATTACAGGCAATTTCTCCTCCAACTTCTTGACTTTGATCTATTTCAGAAAACTTTTCTGTATCTACCAGAAGAGGGCAGGGAAGGGAAGAGGAGGTAAAACTATACTAGAACAACTTTGTTGGTTAATCAGAGGAGTCAGAGCTCATTTCTTCTTTGTTCTTAGCTTCTAGAATTGCATCTAGTAATAGTAAGCATTCAATAAGCATTTTTTTTAAGATAAAATGGAACCACTGGTTAATGGCTCTAAAAATGTTTTCCAGGAGATGAGGTTTTAACAAAAAAGAGTAACATTTGGGGAATATTTGGGGATTAAAAGTCTTTAGAATTGCTTTCCTCTTTTCAATTTAGTACCTACTGAAACTATTTTAAACATAATAGTCAATGAACAGAATACTTATTGATTAAATAATAAAGGGTTAAGGATCGAGGGTATTTAAGCAAGGACTTTGAATGGAGGGGAACAATCTCAATCACAAAAATAAACACATAAGAAATTGCCAAACCCGTTTGTTCTCGATTTCTTTCTTTTCTTTTTTCTAACTGAAATGTATTTGATGTACAATATTGCATGTCACAGGTGTACAATATGATGATTCAGACTTTTAAAGGCTGTACCCTGGTGGCTTAGTGGTAAAGAATCTGTCTGCCAATGCAGGAGAGGCAGGTTTGATCCGTGAGTCAGAAAGATCCCCCTGGAGAAGGAAATGGCAACCCACTCCAATATTTTGCCTGGGAAATCCTATGAACAGAGGAGCCTGGGGGCTGTAGTTCATGGTGTTGCAAAGAGTCGGACCGGACTTAGCGACTAAACAGGAAATGATACAACTTGGCTTATATCCTTGCAGTTGTGAAGTAAACTCCATAAAAACGCATAGCTGACCTTGTTATTCAGGTATTGAAAAGCTTCGCACTTCCTGCTTTTTTACAGGATAAAACACAAATCTATTTGCATTGTAAAACCTTCAATGCCTGGCCCCCATAGATATTGGCAGCTTATCACATATTGCTCCTTAGTGGAAAGACACTGGTGCTCATTTCACAAGCACAGTGGGGACTCCTGGAATCTATATCATGACTTTTGATGCTGCCTCTGATAAGAGCGTCCTTCCCACATTGATTTGCCTGTCTTCCTCATTACTGAACTGTCAAGACTCAGATCAGGAACAATCTCAAGCACTGTGTTCTCAACACAGTACCGAAAATTCCCCTCCTCTGGATTTCCTGGCACACACCGCTTCCTTCACTCACATCATACTGATAGTCATCCCCACCAAGAGCCACACTTGAAATGTGGCCAGTATGACTGAGCAACTGATTATTTTTTTTCATTTTACTGAAATTAAATAACCACATGTGGCTGGTTGTTGTACAAGGCAGTGAAGCCCTAGACCATTCAAATAGCGCTGCTTTTACTGCTGTTGTTTTAAGTGCTCTGTCATGTCCAACTCTTTTGCAGCCCCATGGACTGTAGTCCACCAGGCTCCTCTGTCCATGGGATTTCCCAGGCAAGAACACCAGAGTGGATTGCCATTTCCTTCTCCAGGAGATATTCCTGACCCAGGGATGGATCCCACGTCTCCTGCACTGCAGGTAGATTGAGCCACCAGGGAAGCTCAGGGCCGCTTTACCATAGTGAAAATAACACCAGAAGCTTAATGTCCCTTCTTGCCTTTTGTTTCTATGTAAAAACCTTAGTAATTAATTATTAGCACTTTATGTGTATTAACTTTATAAGCATTAAAAAGGGTCATTTTAAAAAATCATTTTACTAATTTTTTGAATAATTTACTTTAGCAAATATATTAAAGTCATTTTATATAAGAATAATATCCCCCTGCCTCTGTAGTCAGCTGAATTATACTTTACTCCATTGACCTTATAAACAACTATGAAAAATTGCTTACACTTCATTTGATCTTGGGTTTACAGTATCAGAGTATTTGTGTCTTTCTGGACATTATTGGTGGCTTTATACAACAAGGAGAAAGCAAAAGCTGTGAATAATTTTCAAACTTCAACCTTAATTTCAATATTTTAAAATTTAACTGACAAGGTAATTATCCCAGAAATTGTCCTAACTAAATGATTTGTGAAACTATGATTGTCCTATTAAAATGACAAAGTACTCAATCAGAGGAGAAAAATGCTTCTCCAAGGTTCAGCCCTATTAAACAGGTTCTATATATTATTATCCACTTCTCCTTTTGAATATAGACAGCTGTGTGTTCCTGGGTGCATGAGAAAGAGTGTCGCAACCGGAAGATGGGTAAGGTTGAGGCAAAGCAGTGAAGCAGAGGGTGAAAAGGACTCAGTCTGCGGGAGATGGTTTGAGTGGAATCCCACAGGCCTATGTCATGCGGTGGCAGTGATATCATTCTGTTGCCCACTCTCTAAGTTCCTTCCTCTGCAAATGAGGATGATAATTTGACCTGTCATGCTGATCTGGACTGGGCTACAGTAAAAACCCTCACATCTGAATTTTATAAAGCAACAGATGATACTTCTTGCTAACACACACTTTCAGACCAGCAGGGGTCTGTGTCCCATATCATGCTTACTCAAGGACACCCAGTAGAAACTGCAGTCACTTTCGGGAATATTGCCAGTCACATTGCAGAGGAGAAACAGCACGGGAAGGGTGTCTGCAGCAAGAGCATTCTCCTAGACGCGACCAGAGTCACTTCCCCTCATAAATCACTGGCCAGAGGCGCTCCAAGGCCGATAGCGCAATCCTACCCCGTGTACAAGAAGGAGGCCGAAATATCCGGTGACAAGGCTCTAATGGTTACCAGGGTAATTATGCCTATCTGTGTCCTAAGAGTTATTTCACATAAATTGCTTGGAGCAGGGACCTGAAGTTAGTTATTTTTATAAACTAACGGAAGAGTAAATGCATGAAGTGTGAAATTAGACGATTTTAATTTCATGTCAAACTAAATGATTTTAGGACTCCAGGTCTGCTAAAACCAACTAACCTGAGGGGAAAAGTTGAAAAGTTATCCAGAAAGTGAACAGTTTACTTCCATCAAGTATGATCTACTTTAAAAGAATAGGCTGATTTATAACTCCTTCATGCAAAAGAAGGGGCAATTATTCATTCATTTCTTCATCCTACAAATATATACAAGCACTGTGTTAAGTGCTGGGGACACAAAGGTGAACAGAATAGAAATGGTGTCTGCCTTCAGGGGAGATTTGATATTAAATATATCACAGGCAAACAGTCATTCAGGGTTATGATAAATGCTCCAGAGAATTCCCGTATAAGTAATAGAATCAATGATAAGTATTTGGGAATTTTACAGTTCTTTAAAGTATTATTGTTATTGTTTAGCTATTAAGTTGTGTCTGACTCTTTGAGACCCCCCCATGAACTGCAGCACACCAAGCTTCTCTGTCCTTCACCATCTCCCAGAGTTTGCTCAAACTTGTGTCCATTGAGTTGGTGATGCCATCCAACCATCTCATCCTCTGTCGTCTCCTTCTCCAGCCTTCAATCTTTCCCAGCATCAGGATCTTTTCCAATGAGTTAGGTTCTTTGCATCAGATGGCCAATGTATTGGGGCTTCAGCTTCAGCATTGGTCCTGCTTGGAAGGACTGATTTCCTTTAGGATTGACTGGTTTGATCTCCTACTGTCTAGGAACTCCTTTGTCATACATACATGTAGATACTGAACATCAACAAATCTTATGACCTTGACCTGTACTAGCCACCAGAAATAGATATTATTAAAGCATGATTTTAATAATGTGAAGGTCCTCCCTCAGGACCTTTAACATACAGAAATCATCTTGATACGACATAGTAAATACCATGATTTAGATAAAATGAGATACTACCTAAAACAGGGAACTATACCCTACTGGGAGAGTGAACATGAGAAATAGCCTCAGGAAGGAATATGCACTTGAAATCAGGTTTGATATATCATCAGGAGCTAACAAGACAAAGATGATGAAAACCATTCCAGGTGAAGCATATGAAGAGGCATGAACTTGGAGGTGAATATTATATATAAGAGGAATTACAAGCAGTTTATGGTGCTTATGAAGAGGAAATAGTATGCCCTCAGCCTAGAGATCCCACTAGGCCAGGTCAAAGAGTGTCTAATGCAATGTTGAATTTGAGTTTTACACCAAAGGTTGTAAAGAGAAATTAAAAGTTAATAACTAAAGCAGATTTCTATTTTACAAAGACATATCTATTAGTAGGATGATTTGATGAGAGGTTGAGGGGGGGGGAGACAGACCAGGTAAGAGGTTTTTGCATCCGTGACTCAGTGGGATTTATTTCAAGAATGCAAGGGTGAGTCAACATAAAACAAACAAACAAACAAAAACAAATTAATGTGACTTTATTACATTAATAAAATAAAAGGAAAAAAATCATACAATCATCTCAATCTATGTAGAAAAATCATCTGACAGTACTCAATACCTCTTCATGATAAAAACACAACACACTTGGAAGGGAAGGGAAATTCTTTAATCTAATAAAAAAAAATCTAAAAACCTACAGCTAGCATCATTCTTGGGCTTCCCTGGTAGCTCAGTGGTAAAGAATCCATTTGCAGTGCAGGAACCACAGGAGATGCAGGTTCGATCCCTGGATTGGGAAGATGCTCTGGAGATGGAAAAGGCAACCCACTCTAGTATTCTTGCCATGACAGTCCCATGAACAGAGTGCCTGGTAGGTTATAGTTCATGGGGTCACAAAGAGTTGGACATGGCTGAGGGACTGAGCACCAGCATCACACCAGCATCACACAAGAGCATGCCCACTCTTGCTACCTCTATTCAACATTGTACTGGAGGTTTAAGCCACATTAATCATGCAGGAAAATAAGAAGCATCCAGATTGGGGAAAAAGAAGTGAAACTGTTCTGTACCAGATGACATGATGTTACATATAGAAAATCCTAAAGAATCCACTAAAAAAGATTAAAACTAATAAATAAACTCAGTAAAATTGTGGCACAACATATAACAAATCAATTATACAATAATAACAATATTATACAATATACAATAACAATATAACAGTAAGCTACCTCCCAACAATTAAGAAAAACTTTTATTTACAAGGTCATGCATGTTATAATAACAGAATAAAATACTTAGGTCTAAATTAAACCAAAAAAGAGTAAAACTTATGTTCAGAAAACTACAAATTTCTAAAAGAACTAAAGATCTAAATAAATTGAAAGATGGCCCATATTCTTGGATTGAAAGTCTTATTATTGTTAAGATTGCAGTGTTCCCAAATTTGTTCCATGGACTCAATTTGTTTCCTATGAGAATCCAGTTGACTTCTGTACAAAAATTGATGAGCTGATTCTAAAATTCATATGGAAATTCAAAAGGCCTAGAATAGTAAGACTAATCATGAAAATGAAGAACAAAGATTTAAACTTTCCAAATTTAAAACTCAATATGTAACTACAGAAATCAAGACAGTGAGGTACTGTTATGAGAATAGCCACATGGATAAATGCAATAGAATTAAGAGTCAAGAAATAAACCCTCACATTTATGACTAATTGATTTTCAACAAAGGTGCCAATACAATTAAATGGGGAAAATACAGTCTTGTCAGCAAATGATTTGGGGATAATTGGATATATACATGCAAAATAAAGAAGCTGAGCTATTGCCTCACAGCATATACAAAAGATTAACTCAAAATCTATCAAAGGCCTAATTGTAAAAGCAAAAACAATAAAATTCTCAGAAGGAAATTTAGGTGTTAATCTTTATGATCTTGAATTATGCAATGGTTCTTAGATAGAATACCAAAAGCATAATCAACCAAAGAAAATATAGATAAAAGGAACAGAGTTATCAATGAGCTGTGAAATATCTTCAAGAAGCCTAATATATGTAAAACTGGGGAGGAAAATGAAAGATGCAAAATATTAAAGGAATAACATCTAAAATATTTTTAAACTTGATGAAGACTATAAACCTACAAATTAAAGAAACTCAATGAATTATAAACACACACACAAATGAAGAAAACTATACAAAGAAATAAAATGACTTAAAAACACTTAGAAAAATGTTAAAAATGCCCATGGATAAAAAGAATATTATATACAGTTGCAAAGATGAGAATGACAGCAGATTTCTTGGAAACAATACAAGCAGAAGACAGTGGAATAGTATCTGTACAATAATGAAAGAAAAAATTGTCACCTCGAATTTTACCCTCGGTGAAAATCCCTTTCAAAACAAAAGTGAAATGAAAACTTTTTCAGGCATAAAATAGATAAAAGAATTGCTTCAGACTGTTCTACAAGAAATGTTACAAGGAATCCACCAGGTGGAATGAGATGATAACAGATGGAAAGCTGGATCTACACAAGCCAGGAACAAAACTGAGAATAGTAAACACTCAAGAGACAACAGATCATTAGTTGCTATGGTTGGGATGGGGCCCAGGGAAAAGCTGGAAAGAGATATTACGATGCAATTTGAGGAAATTTGGAGAATGATGGATATGTTCATTGTCTTTATTATGGGGAATGGATTCATGAGAGTATTACTTGACAACACTTAACAAATTATACACCTTTACTATGTGCAGTTTATTGCATATCAATTATGGCAAGGTAAGTCAGTGGTGTAGGAGAAGACTCTTGAGAGTCCCTTGGACTGCAAGGAGATCCAACCAGTCCATTCTGAAGGAGATCAGCCCTGGGATTTCTTTGGATGGAATGATGCTAAAGCTGAAACTCCAGTACTTTGGCCACCTCATGCGAAGAGTTGACTCATTGGAAAAGACTCTGATACTGGGAGGGATTGGGGGCAGGAGGAGAAGGGGATGACAGAGGATGAGATGGCTGAATGGCATCACTGACTCGATGGATGTGAGTCTGAGTGAACTCCGGGAGTTGGTGATGAACAGGGAGGCCTGGCGTGCTGTGATTCATGGGGTCACAAAGAGTCGGACACGACTGAGCAACTGAACTGAACTGAGGTCAGTTAAATAAACAGCAAAAAACTGAGCTGCCAATGAGATATTCAAGTATATCAGATTTAGATTAGAACAGTACAACAGGTAGCCCATTAGATATAAGGGTCTATAACTCAAAGATTAAGGACTAGACTTTCAGAGTTATTTGTGTTCTGATAGTCTTTGATTTGGGCTTTCTAGGTGGCGCTAGTGGTTGGGGCTAGTGCACTGGGACGACCCAGAGGGATGGTATGGGGAGAGAGGAGGGAGGAGGGTTCAGGGTGGGGAGCACATGTATACCTGTGATGGATTCATTTTGATATTTGGCAAAACTAATACAATTATGTAAAGTTTAAAAAAAAAAAAAGAATCCACCTGCCAATGCAGGAGATGCAAGAGACACGGGTTCCATCCCTGGGTCAGGAAGGAAATGGCAACCCACTCCAGTATTCTTGCCTGGAAAAATTCCACAGACCAAGGAACCTGGTGGTCTATGGGCCATGGGGTTGCAAAGAGTTGAGACATGACTAAACAAAGCAAAACAAAAAAAGTCTTTGAATTGTATAACAGCATCATGTTTAGGGGGCTTCCTAGGTGGCGCTAGTGGTAAAGAACCTGCCTGCCAATGCAAGAGACTTAAGAGATGCGGGTTTGATCCCTGGTTTAGGAAGATTCCCTGGAGGTGGGCATGGCAACCCACTATAGTTTTCTTGCCTGGAGAATCCCATGGAGAGAGGCACCTGGTGGACTATAGTCCACAGAGTTGCAGAGTTGGACATGACTGAAGTGACTTAGCACACATGCACACATCTTGCTTAGAAGCCTGTGTATGGAGTCAGTCGGCTTGACCTTAAACACTGCCTTTGCTATGTACTAGGCTTGTGACTTAAAATTCTTCTAAAAAATTCTCAATACCTCATCTACCAACAAGCAGAATAATAATATGGATATCACAGACTCATTATATGAAGTCTTCAATAAACACTATACAAACAACAGCAACAAAAGTCTTAGGAGTGAATTAGAGTTTATCTTGGAAGCAACATCTTAAAGCAGTGATTCATATCCTTTTTTTTATTACTTATATCCTAAGGAGACTTTTTTATTCGAATTTAATTGCTTTACAATGTCATATTAGTTTCTGCTATACAGCAAAGAGAATCAACCACACATATACCTGTATCTCCTGTTTGTTACCACAGAGCATTAAGTAGAGTTCCCTGTGCTATATGGTAGGTTCTCATTAGATATCTATTTTATAGATAATAGTGTATATATGTCAATCCCAAACTCCTAATTCCTCTCACCCCTCTTTTCCCCCATTGGTATCCATACATTTGTTCTCTATATCTGTGTCTCTATTTCTGCTTTGCAAATAGATTTCATCTGTACCTTTTTTCAGACTTCCCCAGTGGCTCAGTGGTAAAGAGTCCACCTGCAATGCAGGAGATGCAGGAGACAAGAGTTCGATCCCTGGGTCCGGAAGATCTCCTGGAGAAAGGAATGGTAACCCACTCTATATTCTTGCCTGGAGAATTCCACAGACAGAGGAACCTGGCAGGCTACAGTCCATGGGGTTGCAAAGAGTCAGACACGACTGAGTGACTAATAAACTAAATTTTGGTAATCATGTTCAATATATGCGTATTTCAAACCTTTATGTTGTACACCTAAAACTGATACAGTGTTTATGTCAATTATAGCTCAACTTTAAAAAAGGAAAAATACAGGCTTTGCCTTTCATTTGTTGAATTTCTCTCATTTTATTTTAAGCACAGTAGAAAAACTGATTATTATGTTGAACATTAGGAAACTGGTCTTTTTCTATATTATATTCTATGATATAAATAATTATAATATAAATATATAATAAATAATTATATAATTAAATATAAATATATTCTAGAATATAAATAATATTCTATATTATTTCTAAATTTTCTTATATTAAATTCAGTGTTAAATGTGCATTCTGGTGTCATGGTTTGGTGGCAGTGAACTAACTATAAATGACATAAGGACATAAAAAGACTTCCTCATGTGTAAAAGGCTCAATAAAGCTCTATCTACAGGAAGACAGACATTGACATATCTTATGTTGATACAAGGATCTTCTACTAGAAAAAGTGTGAATTCTTACAAATTATAGATGCAGAAAGATCACACGTACCCACCTCTGAGTAGTTGAGCAGGAGAATATCTCTGTTGCGTGAGGATGGTTTTTTTTTTTTTTTTGATGGAAGAGGAATAGGTGAGACCAGGAGAAGATCCAAAAGACTATCTAATCACTTGCTCCACTTCTCTTATGAGTTTTAACCAGATGCAAAAAAAAAAAAAAAAAATACTATAAGCCACATATTGGTTAGCCCCTTCAGTTTTTCCTCCAAAGTACAAAGTTCACCATTCATCCTGTGTGGGAGGATAATGGCTTAGACTTAAAGGAAAATGAGCCAGTTAGCTTCTGTCTGAATTACAAATCTCCTGTACAAGTAGTACAAGAGACTTGTACTGTACTGTACAAGAGACTTACCTAAATTACCTGCCCAGGCAGAGAAGGAGATGCTAGAACAGAGATAATGGAAATCTGGATAACTGGTGCAAAAAAGGCCATTTCTGTTCTGTCTAGCACAGAAGTCTTCAAAGTGCAGTCTTAGGACCACGGTATCAACATCACTCATCAACCTGTTAGAAATGCAAATTCTTGGACCCTAACCCCAAACTGCATGCATGCGTGCGACTCTTTGTGACCCCATGAACTGTAGCCCTCCAGGCTCTTCAGTCCATGGGATTCTCCAGGAAAGAATACTGGAGGGGGTTGCAATTTCCTCCTCCAGGGATTGAATCCATGTCTCCTGCATCTCCTGCATTGGCAGGCAGATTCTTTACCACTGAGCAACCTAGGAAGCCCTAACCCCTGACTAATGAATCAGAAATTCTGGGAGTGACGCCCACCATTGCTTTCATCAAGTCTTCCAAATGATTCTGGTGTTTATTAAAGTTTGAGAGACACTGGTCTACATATGGAGAATGGAAATGCAAGACTCACGTGGTCTCTGGGATAGAAAGTCAGTCCTGCTTCCTGTGTTTAAGGAAAAATTACACACACCTAGGATCTGACCTGGAGAAGGCAATGGCACCCCACTCCAGTACTCTTGCCTGGAAAATCCCATGCACAGAGGAGCCTGGTAGTCTGCAGTCCATGGGGTCGCTAAGAGTCGGACGCGACTGGGCGACTTCACTTTCACTTTTCACTTTCACACAATGGAGAAGGCAATGGCAACCCACTCCAGTGTTCTTGCCTGGAGAATTCCAGGGACGGCAGAGCCTGGTGGGCTGCCGTCTATGGGGTTCTAACAGAGTTGGACACGACTGAAGCGACTTAGCAGCAGCAGCAGCAGGATCTGACCAGTATCTTTCAGGCTTTCACCATTCAGGTGAATTCTCTTTACCTGATGGAAGAGAAGTTAAGAGGGGCTCATTTCTCCAGAGGCCAAAGTGGAAAGCTGAGAAGAGAAAAATTATTCTAACTGGGAAGAAGTTGACTGTTTATCTGAACATAAGGTCCACTCAAGCACCTGTCCATCGGTAAAATGTGAATGGCTTAAGATTCCACGATTGTGTAAATTTGCCTTTGCTTTCTGGCCACTTTGACCAGGGTTCTGAAAGATGTGGGATCTTTTTTTTAGTTGATAACACAATATTACTTTTGAAATGAAACAAAGCAGAGCTGTTTTCTTGTCATTTCTTCTCAAATATCTAAAAAAAAAAAAATTAATATTGCAAAGTCTTCAAAGTTTAATGTAAAGGTAATTCTTATGCCAGTAAGTTTCAATTTAAAAAAAAAGAAAAGAAAAAGTGTATTCATTCTAAGTACATAGAAATCAGGAGACAGAAGACAATAGCATGGATAAACAAACATATATATAAATGTTTAAAGACAAGCATTTTAAGCCAATTTTTGCACATCATTCCTTCATCAAATATTCAACTCTGGGTTGGGAAGGTCCTCTGTAGAAGGGAATGACTACCCACTCCAGTATTCTGGCCTGGAGAATTCCATGGACTGTAATAAATAGTCCTTGGGGTCACAAAGAGTCAGACACAACTGAGTGACTTTCACTCACCAGTTTCTTAATAGAATGAATGAGGGTTCATTCTGTGGCAAAAGATAAGTTACTAAAGAATAGTTAAGAAAAGAAATGGAAGTCAGGTTAAAAAAAATGAATTTAAAATTGAATAATCCTAAAAGTTGTTTTTTTGGCAGAATGTTTTTGCTTCATTAGATGGTACTAGGAATACTAGCATGTGGGGTATGCATAGACAGAAAGAAAGTATGCTCAAATAAGTTTAAAAAATACTAATTTAAGCAAAGTGAAACAGCTTCTTTTTTTGCACAACTCCTCAGAGGTTTTACATATGTTAACGTGCATAAAGTTTCCCAGGTGTGATACATAGCACTTCTCAAATGTGTTTTACTATAGAATCCTTATTTCTCTACATACCTACCATCTCCGTATAGAACTATTTAGGAAAAAAGTGACCCGTCTCTGCTAAGTCTTAATGGATGCTTACATCTCTGCCCACTAGTTTATATCAGTATGGAAACTTTACCATTCCCTGATTATTTTAATTCCCAGTTGAATAATATAGATAGTTATTTACTGAATAATTGAGAGTTATGAATAAATTTTACATAGCTTATCCATCTGTTATTACACCTGGATTTTTCAGCTTTGCCAACATCCTCTCTTCTTTGCTCTTTGGGTTTAGAGTATGTGAAATTGATTTTACATTCCATTTCAATAAACTTTTATAAAATACTTATAACAGGTTCAAATGGGAGTCAATACAGGTAATGAAATATTTAGGTTGGTGCAAAAGTAATTGTGGTTCGGACCCTGAATTTCAAATCACTATAACTAGGCTCAAGCACATCTCTTTTAATGAAAATAGGAACCATTACAACCAACACATTTTTGCCAATAAAAAACAAGTTTGTTTATTCTTGTAGCATAAAAATCCATCCTTCAGGATTCAATGACCTCTTTGAATGCATTTTCTGCATCTTGCTGGTTGTGAAGCATTTTCCCTGCAAAAAGTTGTGGAGATGCTTGAAGAAGTGGTAGTCGGTTGGCAAGAGAGAGGTCAGGTGGGTATGGCAGATGAGGCAAAATTTCATAGCCCAATCCATTCAAATTTTGAAGCATTGGTTATGCAATGTGTGGTTGGGCATTGTCTCGGAGAAGAATTGGGCCCTTTCTGTTGACCACTGCTGGCTGCAGGCATTGCAGTTTTTGGTGCATCTCATTGATTGGCTGAGCATACTTCTCAGAAGTAATGGTTTCCCCAGGATTCAGAAAGTTGTAGTGGATCAGACTGGCAGCAGACCACCAAACAGTGACCATGACCCTATTTTTGGTGCAAATTTGACTTCGGGAAGTGCTTTGAAGTTTCTTCTGGGTCCATCCCCGAGCTGGTCATTGCTGGTTGTCTTTTAAAATCCACTTGTCCTCACACATCACAATCTGATTGAGAAATGGTTTGTTGTTGTTGCATTGAATAAGAGAAGATGACATTTCAAAATGATGATTTTTTGGATTTTTAGTTAGTTCATGAGGCACCCACTTATTGAGCTTTTTCACCTTCCCAGTTTGCTTCAAATGCCAAGTGACCATAGAATGGTCGATGTTGAGTTCTTCAGCAACTTCTCATGTTGTAAGAGGATCAACTTCAGTGATGGTTCTCAGTTGGTTGTTAACTTTTGATGGCTGGCCACAACACTCCTCATCTTCAAGGCTCTCACCTCCTTTGAAAAACCCCTTCAACCACCACTGCACCATACATTCATTAGCGTTTGTGGGCCAAATGCATTATTGATGGTGTGAGTTGTCTCCACTGCTTTATGACCCATTTTGAAATCAAATAAGAAAATCGCCTGAATTTGCTTTTTGTCTATCATTTCCATGGTCTAAAATACATATAAAATAAATAGCAAGTGATAATTCATTAGCAAAAACATAAAACAATAAATGCACATTAAAATTATATAAAACATAATCACCTTTATTTAAGAATGTATTGCAAAATCAAATGTCAAATTTCAAAAATGCAAAACTGCAATTACCTTTGCACCAACATAAGTACACTATTAAAACATGTTTCTTAGGAGTAACAGCATGGGTGAACCATATCTAGAAGCAGAACCAGTGCTGCAAAGCACTTCACAACCAAAATCATGTAGAAAAATATTTTATTTGAAACATCATTATCTACTCTTAAAGTAGGATAACATTTTTTACCTGTGGAAGTTTCTTTTTTCTCATACTTCTCCTTCTCACTTTATCCTTTCAAGTAGATAGTGAACCATTACCTTAGAGAAAGAAAGCAACATGTCAAAAAGTAGAAAAAAGTGGTATCTTCAGGGCTTTTGATTTCCAAACATGTCAGTCCACTAAGGAGATTTTACTTGATGCCTTTGAAGCAAACAGAGGGATAAATTTTTAGCCCTGGATGAAAATAGATGGAGCAGAATTATTGAGAAGCAGGACATAAGAAGAACCTGGAGGAAGGAATCCTAAACTTGGGAGCCCAGGAAAGTCCAGGGCAGCACTAAGTCCTCAGAAAGGTGTGGTGTGTCTAGATAAAGAGTTGTTCAGATAGCTTCTCAGGTATTTTCATGTTCTAGTAAGGTTAGAAGGTAGCGGGATTATTTCATTGCCATCAAGCCATGTGTTCAAGGACTGATGATTTATAGATCCTAGGAGTTTGAGGCTGGTTTCACAAACCAAATGCCTTGTGAAAGTGAAAGTCACTCAGTCCTGTCTGACTCTGTGACCCCATGGATTATACAGTCCATGGAATTCTCCAGGCCAGAATACTGGAGTTGGTAGCCTTTCCCTTCTCCAGGTGATCTTCCCAACCCAGGGATGGAACCCAGGTCTCCCGCGTTGCAGGTGGATTCTTTACCAACTGAGGTATCAGGGAAGCCCTATCAAATGCCTTGATACCATGTAAAAGCCTCAAAGTTAGAAGTCTAGGGAAAGTAGAAACTCTAAAAGAACTAAGTTGCTATAATGCCAACAGGACAGTTTATATTGTCACTGGTGTTAATTATGCAAGGGAACAGAGGTTCAATGCCAGCGTTTCTATGTGATAGCATTCTTGAAGGCAAGGTGATTCAGTGTGAGGAAATTAACAAGATGGCACCAGTCAGGCTCTCTTGCCCCATGCTCTCATGCCCTCTTGCCCCATGTTCTGGAAACAATGACTTTGCATGGTTGTGTAACAGCTGAGATCACTTATGGCACCGAGCATGCGCATTACGAGGTACTCTCTTGGCCACGGGCTACTTTTGTTCTGTAAGAATATATAAGCTTCACCTGGAACAGCCCTGCAGAGTTGTGTGCATTTATGTTATGTTATGTTACGTCTGCTGCTACGGCTGCTGCACCAGCCAGGAGAGAATAAATGTATCTGCAGTTCCTATGGCTCCTTGAATTTTCTTCCAGCCTCTTAGCTTGCACCTTGCCTACCATGGGTTCAGCCAACAGTGTGCTCAGTGAGAAACAGGGAGACAATTGGGACTATGAATAGGATCAGCAAGGCATCCCGGGAGTCCCGTTTGGGTTGCAACTTAATGCTGGAGAAAGTGAAGAGATCAGAGCCCTAGACAAAGGGACTGAGGTCTGATGAGCACTTTATGATGGTAGCTTTGTTTGATCCTGTTTAAGAACCCAATTTCTTATCAAGGGTGAGTGTGTGGATTTAAAAAGTGTGCCTCACATTCTTAAAAAAAAAAAGTGTGCTATGCAGGGGCCAAATGGAAGTGACCTATATCCTTCTCACCTTAGTTGTACTGGGGTGTTTGTTTAACTCACATTTCTTAAATCTTATTGGTGCTGAGTTGGACACAAAAATACAGTGTTGAGACATGCTTTATGGGAAAAGCAGAAAAATAAATGAACAATTTCAATTTTTGTAATGAATGCAGAAGCAGTGAGAAGCCCTAGGTTTTTAGGGTACCTCCATAAACACCATGAGCGTATCAGGGATTGAAACGATGAGAGCTTTGAACTGATTCTTTTAGAACAAGTAGGAGTTCCTGAGGAGGGCACCAGAGCTTAAAGCAGAGGATGAAACATTTACAAAACCAACATAGCTTAAAAAACTAGATGATGCTAGGGAGTTTGCTATTCCTGCAGTGTGAAACCTTTTGTAAAAAATGTAATTTTATTTATTTATTTTTGTCTGCGCCAGGTCTTCGTTGCTGCCTGGGCTTTTCTCTAGTTGCAGCGTGTAGGTTTCCCACTGTAGTGACTTCTCTTGCTGTGGACCATGGACTCTCAAGTGTGTCCTTTAGTAGCTTTTGCAGCACATGGGCTCAGTCATTGCGGTTTCTGGGCTCTAGAGCACGGGCTCAATAGTTGTGGCACACAGGATTGGTTGCTCCGTGGCATGTGGGATCAGATGGAACCCGTGTCTCCTGCATTGGCAGGCAGGTTCTTTACCACTGAGCCACCAGGAAAGCCCTACAGTGGGAAGTCTTTATTTAAGAACCACCAGAGAGAAGGAAGTCAAGCAGGATGAGTCCAATCATAAACAGCCTTAACACTTTCATGATGTCTCCTCAGGTGAAAGTCTGACTCAAAGAATTTTAAGATAACTGATGATCAGATTAACGTTCCAGAAAGGCAAACTCCGGAGGTAAAGTAGAACATTTTGTAAGTAGAGAAATGTATGTGGATAGTGCAACTGGAGACACTTGCATGCTTTAGGGAAGCAACAGTGTGACCATGTTTGGGGACATGAAGGCAGTGCTCTGAGGGTGTTGTGAACCTGAGAAATCAGTGAGAGAATGCTGAGGTTAAATAGTTCCAGCTGGGGTGAGCAAGGGATTTCAGAAGAATTGTTGCTGTTGTCCTACTCTTTGTGAGCCCATGGATTTGCAGCACAACAGGCTTCCCTGTCCCCCACTATCTCCCAGAGTTTGCTCAAGTTCATGTCCATTGAGTCAGTGATGCTATATAACCATTTCATCCTCTGCTACCCTCTTCTCCTTTTGCCTTCAATCTTTCCGAGCATCAGTGTATTTTCTAATAAGTCAGCTCTTCGCACCAGGTGGCCAAAGTATTGGAGTTTCAGCTTCATCATCAGTCCTTCCAATGAATATCAGGGTTGGTTTCCTCTAGGATTGACTGGTTAGATCTCCTTGCTGTCCAAACGACTCTCAAGGGTCTTCTCCAGCATCACAATTGGAAAACATCAATTCTTAGGTGCTCAGCCTTCCTTATAGTTCAGCTCTCAAATCCATGCATGACTACTGGAAAAACCTTTCAGTAGAGAAAGGTGTTTAAACTATTTTTTTTTATATTTCTGGCACTAACTGGAGAACAAAGTGAGAGCAAAAGGAGGAGGAGGAGGGAAGGTGGGCACCACCATGTGATGTCCAGTGGTCAGTCTGGGTCTCAGAGTGAAGACCAGGTGAGGCAGCATCTCTGCTGGATTGTAAAAGACATGAGATATCCCGACACCCCCGCCCTGCCTCGCCCCAGGATTTGGGTATTGAATAATATCACTGTCTAGCTACTTCCCTGGTGACTCAGGTGGTAGAGAATCTGCCTGCAATGCGGGAGACCTGGTTTCAATCCCTGGATCAGGAAGATCCCCTGGAGAAGGGAATGGCAACCCACTCCAGTATTCTTGCCTGCGAAATCCCATGGACAGAGGAGCCTGGCAGTCCATGGGATTGCAGAGTTGGGCACAACTGAGCTAACTGACAAATCTTCAGCAGTTCCTGTTGAATTTTTCAGTAATATTTAATAACATTTCCCTTTTCAATCTTTATGTACTTTTAAAATATTTAAATAATATAGGAATTTATAGAATAAAAAGCTTAATTAAAACTTCTCTTAACCTCTCACCAGAAACCCATGTTTCTTTCCACAGGTGACCATGGATAACACTCTTTCACAGATTTTTGTCAAGGTATTTATGTATATCTAACACACATGTCAATGTAAAAACAGAGTTTAATCATACTGTAATACCTATCTGTTAGCTATTATCACTGCCTTTTCCTTTTCTACTCATGTTCTAATTAATAATATGACTTGGAGAGAGTCATATTTTAAAACACACACTTCTTCCTCATTCACTTAAATCTTTGCACAGTATTCTGAGAATTTAATCACGATTTAGCTATCTATTAATAGTTATTTAGTTTGATTCCATTTTTTCTGCCTAGTAAACAATGCATAATGAACCATTTCCATGCCTTTATGCACACCTGCAAATGTATTTCTCTAGATTAGAATCCTAGAAGTAGAATTATTGGGTCAAGGAGTAAACACACTTTAAATTTTCATAAATACTGCCAAATTTCCCTCCACAAAGTGTATTCCAATTTATATTCTCATCAGTAGTGTATAACAGTTAGATCATTTTCTTCCTTTAACATTTTCTCTCTATTCCTTTCGCCCAACAGCTCAGATTTTTCTTTACAGTTATCTTGCATCATGGATTTGGGTGGCATGTATGTGACTGTTACAGTTGAATGGGGCAAGGTGGGAAGAGTTTAAACAATCTTCATTTTCTTACCTTGCATTATTTGTAAACAAATGTTTCTCATCATCTTTGTTAAAAATTGCTATATTATCCACAGTGCCTCATTACAGAACTTTTGCTATAGTGGGCATCATTATGGCCTTAATTCAATACCTACTTTAATATTTTATGTCTCTTCAAGAGCATTATGGAGGTTTTCACATGGAGTGTGTGGCTGGCATACTGTCAAATAAAATATATTTCTCTTCCCTGTCAAAAGGTCAAATCTTTGAGGTATATCTTCATACATAGAGTTCCAGTCAAGCTGAACTTATTTCAATGTCTGATAGGTAAGGGTTACAGAGCAGAAGATATTAAGAAGAGGTGGCAAGAATACACAGAAGAATTGTACAAAAAAGATCTTCATGACCAAGATAATCATGATGGTGTGATCACTCACCTAGAGCCAGACATCCTGGAATGTGAAGTCAAGTGGGCCTTAGAAAGCATCACTACGAACAAAGCTAGTGGAGGTGATGGAACTCCAGTTGAGCTATTTCAAATCCTGAAAGATGATGCTGTGAAAGTGCTGCACTCAATATGCCAGCAAATTTGGAAAACTCAGCAGTGGCCACAGGGCAGGAAAAGGTCAGTTTTCATTACAATCCCAAAGAAAGGCAATGCCAAAGAATGCTCAAACTACCGCACAATTGCACTCATCTCACACACTAGTAAAGTAATGCTCAAAATTCTCCAAGCCAGGCTTCAGCAATACGTGAACCATGAACTTCCAGATGTTCAAGCTGGTTTTAGAAAAGGCAGAGGAACCAGAGATCAAATTGCCAACATCCACTTGATCATCGAAAAAGCAGGAGAGTTCCAGAAAAACATCTATTTCTGCTTTATTGACTATGCCAAAGCCTTTGATGTGTGCATCACAATAAACTGTGGAAAATTCTTCAAGAGATGGGAATACCAGACCACCTGACCGGCCTCTTGAGAAACCTGTATGCAGGTCAGGAAGCAACAGTTAGAACTGGACATGGAACAACAGACTGGTTCCAAATAGGAAAAGGAGTTCATCAAGGCTGTATATTGTCACCCTTCTTATTTAACTTATATGCAGAGTACCTCATGAGAAACGCTGGACTGGAAGAAACACAAGCTGGAATCAAGATTTTTGGGAGAAATACCAATAACCTCAGATATGCAGATGACACCACCCTTATGGCAGAAAGTGAAGAGAAACTAAAAAGCTTCTTGATGAAAGTAAAAGAGGAGAGTGAAGAAGTTGGCTTAAAGCTCAACATTCAGAAAACGAAGATCATGGCATCTTGTCCCATCAGTTCATGGGAAATAGATGGCGAAACAGTGGAAACAGTGTCAGACTTTATTTTTTGGGGCTCCAAAATCCCTGCAGCCATGAAATTAAAAGACGCTTGCTCTTTGGAAGGAAAGTTTTGACCAACCTAGATAGCATATTCAAAAGCAGAGACATTACTTTACCAACAAAGGTCTGTCTAGTCAAGGCTATTGTTTTTCCAGCGGTCATGTATGGCTGTGAGAGTTGGACTGTGAAGAAGGCTGAGCGTCGAAGACTTGATGCTTTTGAACTGTGGTGTTGGAGAAGACTCTTGAGAGTCCCTTGGACTATAAGGAGATCCAACCAGTCCATTCTGAAGGAGATCAGCCCTGGGTGTTCTTTGGAAGGACTGTGCTGAAGCTGAAATTCCAGTACTTTGGCCACCTCATGCAAAGAGTTGACTCATTGGAAAAGACTCTGATGCTGGGAGGGATTGGGGGCAGGAGGAGAAGGGGACGACAGAGGATGAGAAGGCTGGATGGCATCACTGACTCGATGGACGTGAGTCTGAGTGAACTCCAGGAGTTGGTGATGGACAGGGAGGCCTGGCGTGCTGGAATTCATGGGATTGCAAAGAGTCGGACATGACTGAGTGACTGAACTGAACTGAACTAAATAGGTAAGGGACAGATTAAGCTCAGGTGTTGGAAATCTCTACTGATAGGCTGAAAGAATAATAAAAATTCTCTCTGGTTCCAAAACAGAGGGATGAACTGGAACTTTACTAAATTGACTTTTAATTGCCAAATGCTCTTGTCTAAGTTTACTAGCCATAGGCTTTGTTATTTTTGTTGTTTAGTTGCTATGTTGTGTCTAACTCTTTGTTACCTCCATTGACTGTAGCCTGCCAAGTAAGAATACTGGAGTGAGTTGCCATTTCCTTCTTCAAAGAATCTTCCTGACCCAGAAATTGAATCTGCATCCTCTGTATTGGCAGGTGAGTTCTTTACTACTGAGCCACCTGGGAAGCAGCCACAGGCTTCCAGGCTTCTAAACTGGGTTGTCTCCTTTCTCAGAAGAGTCCCTCACAACCGGTGTTTCCCAAACCATCTTACTCCTCCTGGCTGTGTGGCTTAAGGATCATCTCTGAAGACAGGATTTAATTAAGAGCCGTGGTGGATTAACCTGAGTTCAAGTTCTGGACTGCTCTCTTTATCACCTGTAACTGAGATTTAACTTGGACTGAAATATAGATACCTTGCTCTTTGAATTATATTTATTTAGTCATCGTTCAATGCTGGAATGAAAACCCAAGAGAAATCATACCACCCCAATGTACCAAACTGAGTCTAGGAACGGCTAACAGCTCCTCTGCTGTGCCATGCACACCCTTTCCTACCTTTTGCTTTGCTGTGCCTTGTGGATTTTTCAGAGCCTGACACTTCAGATGGTTTGGAGATTATGTCTAACCACCAACTGATCTATCCAGGCTGTTCCTACTTTTTAAATGGTTAACTGAGACGAGGGTAAGCATCTCATTTATCAGTCTTTTCCTGGTGAAGGGTAATTTTTCCTCTATTTTTAAAATAGTCTCTATTCATTTGGTTGTCAAGTAGTCCTTCCTGACTATGGGCACACAGGTTATTTATGGCCAAGCTAACTTTCTCTTTGCACAGGAAATCCCTGGGAAGGTAAGTTGGAAGCTGTGTCCTACTATCTTCAGGATCATTAGTGGCAGTGTAATATTTCGTGGCTGTCAGCCTCAGGCTCCTAGCATGGGAGAGGGGTCATCCTTCGGGGAGGACATAATGATCCCAGAATGCTGGCTGACAGGGTCTTGATCTGTGCTTTTATTATGTTCAATTTATCAGTCTCTTTGGAAAGAATTGACCATGGGACTCTTTTAAAACATTTGAAATCTTTGGATAAAAGCTCAGAGACAGGCTATTCCTATTTCCATTAATTTAATAATCAATGATGTCAATTTGTCACTATTAATACTGTTTCCATGACCACTTTCCCCAGGCTTTCCTGAACTTAAAAGCTTCTAGATAAACTCCTCCGCCTCCCTCTCCACTTTTTTTTTTTTCCTGATCTCAGTTTTCCTCATTCTGCTGACTATACTCAAATTTACTTCACTTTTTCCCGGCCATCAAAACTTTTTTTACGTTCTTGCAAGCCATCATAGGATAGTTTACAATACCCAGTAAAGATGAATTTTTTGAAAGCTGACAACCTGAATTATGACTGTCTGTTTTTAACTTTTTACATTTTACCCATGTGGTTAAGTTTAGCTTTTTGGATTTTCTCACAAAAGCTATATGTAAGCTTGTTTTTCAATTTACTGAGACATTCTTTTTATGACATCTCAAGTCTATCCAGTCCTGTGTGTATGATCTCTCTTGTATATTAGTAAGGCAAAACAAAACATAGTACTTTTGTATTTTATATCTGAATAAAAATATAATGATTTATTAAAACTTTTGAATCTTAAAGATGGCTAAATGTGGGTATGTAGATGGTACTGGTTGATTGTAGTCTGCCATTAACATGTCTAGATTGGAATATGGCATCTGCTTGGTAACTATGGGCAAACTACCTCACCTCTCTGGGCTTTTGTTTTCTTATTCATAAATAGTTCTATTAATATTAATTGAGACTTCACTGGCAGTCTAGTGGTTGAGTCTGTGCTTCCACTGCAAGAGACACAGTTTCAGCCCCTAGTTGGGTAAAAAGATCCTGCATGCTGCATGGCCTAAATAAATTAATTAATAAATAAAAGCGTTTTTAAAAAAGACTTTGAAATCCAGTGAATAACTAAAAAAATACTGATACCCTAAAATTCTTTTAAAAATTAAGTGACAAAATGCTTGCAGATTATTTAGCATAGTACCTGATATAATGAGAGCCTGACACGTTATCTATAGTAATGATAGATAATAACATCATAATAATGAGATATAAAGTATAATCATAATGGTAATACTGTAAAAATATGCTATTCCTGGGTCCAGAATATCCCCTGGAGAAGGAAATGGCAACCCACTCCAGTATTCTTGCCTGGAAAATCCCATGGACAGAGGAGCCTGATGGGCTACAGTCCATGGTGTCCCAAGAGTCAGATACGACTTAGTGACTAAATGAAATCATGCTATCCAGTAGTATAGTTCTCAGTTCCCTGGGCTAGATCTTCCTCTAGTATACAAACAGGAGGAGGCTTACATATCACAAAAAGCCAGGAAACTGGGGAAGAGTATAGCCCTGGAGAAGAAAATGGCAACCAACTCCAATACTCTTTCCTGGAAAATCCCATGGACAGAGCAGCCTGGCAGGCTACAGTCCATGGGGTTGCAAAGAGTCAGACATGACATAGGGGCTGAACAGGCAGGCATATAGCCCTAACTAGAATTTTGTATTATTTTATTAGAAAAATCGAGGTACATTTCATATGAGAATTCATAGAGAATTATTATACAGGAGGTAGTAGAGATCAATATGTTACTGTTAAGGAAGCATAATAGTTTTGTAGTTACTAAATTTACTAGGGTTTTTGGAGTGAGACATTTCTAATACCTTTACCATTGAGTATGATGATAGCTGTGGATTTGTCATATATAAAGCCTTTATTATGTTGAGACATGCTCCTTTTGGGCTTCCCTGGTAGCTCAGCTGGTAGAGAATCTGCCAGCAATGCGAGCAGATTGGGAACCTGATTGGGTTCCTGGGTCAGGAAGATCCCTTTAGGAGAAGGGATAGGCTACCCACCCAGTATTCATGGGCTTCCCTGGTGGCTCAGATGGTAAAGAATCCACCTGCAATGCGGGAGACCTGGGTTCGCTCCCTGGGTTGGGAAGATCCTCTGGAGGAGGGCATGGCTAACCATTCCTGTATTCTTACCTGAAGAATCCCCATGGACAGAGGAGCCTGGCAGGCTACATTCCTGGGGTTGCAAGAGTCAGACACGACTAAGCACAGCACAGCATGCTCCTTTTATACCAAATCTTGTTGAGTTTTTATCATAAAAGATTCTAAATTTGGTCAAATGATTTTTATGCATCTATTAAAATAATGCAATTTTTGTCTTTCATTATCTTAATGTGGTGTATCATATTTATTGATTTGCATATCAGATTAAACTATCACTGCATTTTGGAGATAAATCCCATTTGATCATGGACTAGAGCCAGTGTTATGCACGCACTTGGCTGTGGGGCCACCTGCAGATGCCTGTGTAGTGGCAGGGGCCAGTGGCAGCTGCACGTGTGGTGGTGAGATCCAGGGCTGACTGTGGTTGCACTAGCAGCTATGGAAGCCCTGGCTGTCAGGGTGTGCTCCTGTGGTCACAGGGTCTCACCAAGGGCATGTGCGTGGCAGTGGAGGCTGGTGACATGATTCAGGGTGATGGGGTACAGGTGCCTGGCTGGAGGCTGCAGGAGAGTGATGCAGGTGAGTGATAAGTTGGAGGTTGAACTCATAAACACTCTGGAGTACACTCTCACATTTGCCAAGTCCCCCCGCACCGCCCCCCCACCACACACACACACACAAAGATCTGGAGGTCCATGTCAAAAGTTGGCCAAGGGCCTGTCAGTGAACAACTAAAGGGACTAGCCCTCCTCAGCAGACCCAATGGCGAGTGTCAGCCACAGGGGTCAAGGGTGACTGTCTTGCCCTCTTGCAGCTGCAGAAGCTGGAGATGGCTCCATGGTATAAATCCTCCCAGCTGGGGTTGGGGGTGAGGGAGGGTGCTGGGAGGGACTCAGACTGGAGTCTGAGAACTTGAAAATCTGTAGGGTGAAAATGAGTGAAATCTGCAGAGGGTCTTTGGCAGCTGTTCTGTTAGTTTCTTCAGTGGTGAAGCTACGGGGGGTCTTGGCAGAGCAGGTAACTGGGAACCTCAGCCACTCCCACTATGTAGCTGGTATGCATCTCAGTTTTACTGGTTTCTGGGTGGAAGAAACCAAAGCAGGGCATTTGTGTAGTGCCTGAAAGCCTTTGGAAGCTGGACGTTAACCCACTCTCCCTTTCCTAGGGAGGGAAATGCTTTCTAGCTGGGAAGTTGCCACTTGGTGCTAAGCAGTCTCGAGGGATTAGGCAGGCAAGATGAAGTTGTTCTTCCTTCCTGTTTTTTATGGTTTTATTCTGCTGTTGGGTTGAAGTTTCTTAACTGGATTCCTCAGTTCTCTCAAAGCTGTTTCTGTTAATGGATAGCTGTCTAATTGCTGATCTTTGTTAGGGGCATGGAGTTTGAAGCCTCTTACACTGCCATCTTGGTGACATCTTCTTGAGTTCAAATTTATTAAATCAATTTGCTCATTGTCTTGTAAATGGGGAAAACACCAAACTAAAATATTCTTTATTACACTGATTAAGTTCAGTATTTATACATTTATTTTACTAAAATGTTTAAAAATTCATTTGTAATTGGAGGATAATTGTTTTACAATGTTCTGTTGGTTTCTGTCATACAACAATGTGAATCAGCCATAAGTATATACATATCCCCTCTCTCTTGAGCCTCCCTCCCACCCCATCCCCATCCCACCCGCTAGGTCATCACAGAGCACCAGGCTGATCTCCCTGTGTTATACAGCAACTTTTCACTAGCTGTCTGTTTTACATATGGTAATGTGTATGTTTCAGTGCTACTCTCTTAATTTGTCCCAGTCTCTTCTTCCCTCATTGTTTAGAATTATAATTGGAAAAGTCTTTAAATAACCATCTACTTATGACTCTAACTCATATTACTAGACAAAAATCACCTCAATTTGAAGTATAGGTAAATATGTGTCTTAAAGCCAGGGACTTGGCTTTAAAATCAACTTGCATACATGGTTGAGCAACTTATATGGTGTAGTGGAATCGACACCTGTATGACCACCCTTGGTCATGGGGGCGTGAGAACTGTTGAGTTCTCATGTTGGGTTTCCCCTTCCATTCCCTAAGGGGACAATGCTGAGGTGTATTTTATAAGGCCCTAGTTAGGGTACCTTGAGATTAAGCGCTGGTGACCCACTTGGTAACAAACACTTGAACTGGTTATCAAGAAAGCACACTTTTTGGGGCTTAGGTTTTATGTTTGATGGGCTTTGTATTTCGATTTTTTTTTGGTCTGTTTAATTATTTTGATAAATATTCTTGGATGTGTTTAATGTAAAGAATTTTGTTTTTTAATTTATAAAGCTATTTCCTAAGAAGAAAAGTTTAAAAAACATGAATCCAAGTATCTCAACATTACATATTAAAAAAAATAATGGATATTCCAAATTTTAGTATCTGGGGGGAAATTTAATACTTTTATGTGTAAATATGCATTATATGATAAAATCTTTTATGTAGATAAACAAATCGAATTAACCTATTTTCAATAACCTTCTGTCCCTTAAAGCTGGCATAAACTTTTACATTTTATTTGATCAATACTACCACATTATGATTCTTGCCCTCTTTTCCTTTAAAAATTTTAATAGTTTTTATGTCTTTCAGAAGATGAATAGATTTCATTAACACTATTCTTTTTGTGAAATAATAGTCTTAAAATTAGCCTTAAAGTTGTATTTTAAAAGGTTTAACTGTTTAGAAGAAATATAGTTTCATCTTTGATTTTAAAGTTGAATTTTAAGAAGGTATTCACTGTACTTGTTCAGAAGTTCATTCACTTAATCATACACTCCACTTTGGTCGCAAATCTAAAAGTGACAAGGGAGTGAGTTGAATTTTGATCAACTTAAGAAAGTACAACTCAGGGCTGAATAGTCTTAGCCCCAAACCTCACATTCTCTACAGCCATAAGGTTATTGTGAGGCTTTTGAGCAGGGCTGTCATTTAAATACAGTTGTTGTTTAGTGGCTAAGTCATGTCCAACTCTTTTGTGACCCCATGGACTGTTGCCTACCAGGCTTCTCTGCCCATGGGATTTCCAGGCAAGAATGCTGGAATGGGTTGCCCTTTCCTTCCCCAAGGGATCTTCCTAACTCAGGGATCAAATCCTGTATCTGCTGCATTGGGAGGTGAATTTGTTACCACTGAGCCATCAGGGAAGCCCATTTAATGCTTAAATTAGAATTTCCAAAAAATAATGAATAATATTTTTAGTATAGATATGTCCCAAATACTGCATGGTATGTTCAAATTTAACTATGAACTTTTATTTGTTAGATCTTATCATCTTACCGTTGTATGATGAAAAAAACATATTACTCTTATTGAGTAACACTGTATTATATGCCCGCATGGATTTAATGAATCATGAGATGGGAAGTCTTCCACCCTAAACAGGTAAAATAAAAGCTTGATAGTCCCAGCATTTGTAGTAAATAAATATTGTGACTTCAACTATATTTGTCTTCAATAGTGTAGTCTAAGCCAACTAATTAAATCCAAAAATAAACTTTTTACAATTTACAAATAAGATTTTTTTTCCCTCAAATTCGATTGGCTGGCATCCATTGGGCACTACCCTACTGACCACAGTAGGGTGCTGGTGTGTTGGATTCTTGAAGATAGTTATATCTGTTAGAACTCAGATGTGAATTTGCCTTATAATCTATTTCTTCAAAGTCGGTGTTTTCAACATTATTATGAAGATTACAAATGAAGGATTAAATTAACCCCTGTTGCAACACCACATACTATGTGGGTTCTTCTTACCATCCATTTCATTTAATTGGAAGGGGAATTTCAGCATGTGGCTAGATCTGTTACTGACTTTCAGTGCAGTAAAGAAGTTGTCTGGGAAGTCTCTATTCTAGTCATTTTTAGTTTTTCTCTTCTTTTTGTACAGAAAACCGTTCTGCCTCTACATAGAATTTAGCACTCTTTTTTGAACTGAAACTAACAAAGTCTCCTCTTCTCTACTTGTAATTCAGATCTCTGAGAGTAAGGGATGTATTTGCAAATATTTAGCACCTGCACCTCAATCTTTCATCTTCAAAAGTCTTATTTTTTATTTAAGAGTAGAGTGTATGACCAAGAACAACAGTTTACAGTGTTCACTCGATTAAACAAAAACATTCATGGAATCTGAGTGGCTCCATCTGAAACAGACAGTTGAGACTGATGCAGTGTGGAAAGGATGTGGAATCACAGAAGAATTAATGTGAAGTATATGATTTGGCACTAGGAAGGCCTTATGAATACCATCAATTTGAGATTTTTTTAAAGTATCTAAATGTGTTTACACAGCTGGATATTCAGTTTCAGCTTGATCTCTTTTCTTCATGTTTCCAGGTTATTTACAAATGTGTTTCCCTCTGCTTTTTTCCTTTATGCATTTTATTTTCCAAGTTTGAATTTTAAAAGCTCAGATAGCAGCATAATATTGTGAAATACTTTCTGGGAGGTTTGTTTGTTGCTGTATTATCAGTATTAGAAAAAAAAAAAGGGGGCATCTGGAACATAAACATTTACTTAATATAATCTTACAGCTTTATCTAATTAAGGAAAATGTTAATTCATTAAAAAATGCATTTCCATGTGGATGATTAATTTTTCTGTATCTTGGATCAGTGTTGACAATATCTAAATTTTAGCAATATTCTGAACTAGCAACTTGCTTTAAATTTATATTTTCCTCTTTCTATATCTTTGATTATTGCCAGAATTCTTTAAACTTCATCTAAAGTCAGTGCAACGGAAGGGATGGAAAATGTGATGTGAATTTTAAGATCTCTGTCCTTGTCCCAGGCCCAATTGTTGGCTGTTTGATTTAGAGAAGTTATTTAACCTCTCCCTGCCCCAGATTTCTCTCTTGTGAAATGGAGTGTTATTTTTCAACTGCCTTCTTCATTTAGTATCAGGAGGCCTAATGAGATAATGTGCCAGAATCGTTATCCTGAATCATCTTTTTTGGGAGAACGTAAGCTCACAGGCACAAAGGCCAATCCATGGGAGCTGGATAGAGGCTTTCCTCTTCCATTAGTTACATGTAGATTGAGAATCTGCTGAAACTATTCTTGGACACAAAATCCACAAGGGCAGGCATGTACACAGAACAGAGAAGGGCAAAGCTTTGGGAAATCCAAGAAAGGATGATGCTGTAGTCTAGGGGTAGGAAAATGATCAGAAATCCACACAGACCTACGTTAAAATATACCACCCACTATAGTGATTCATGTTTTGTTCACTGATGAATTTGTTAGAACATTGCCTGGCACATAGCAGGAGTTCAGTAAATTTTTTGGTGGGGTAAACGAATTACTATGAGTTTATCTCTTCTGATGTGCCAGAATTCTTCCTCTAATTGACCTTTAAAGGCTTTTTTCCCCGCTTTGTGCTTAGAGGAATCTTTTATTGCAAAGGTATTCAAATGCAGTAGTTGCTTGACACCAGAGTTTTTTTTTGCTGTCATTGTCCTGCTATTAATATGTGGTGTTTGTCTTTCTTATATACCTATGGCTTGAGATGGTTTCTATGTACCGTTGCTTTACTCCATCCCATAGAAGATTTTTCCAGTCATAGAGAGCAAGAAATTCTGCTTTAATAAGCAAATCTGTTAGCAGGCAGGCAAAGAGAATACCTTGCATCTGGAGCTGGATCTTTCCCTTTGGCTGAGAATAAATCTGCCTGAAAAGGTGACTGTGGACAGAGCTGGAGAGAACATCTCTCTTTCGGCCCTCGAGGGAATGTGTATTCCCTGGCACAAAGGGGAAAATCAAAGTTTCTTATTCTTCCAAATGGACATGAGTGCATTTTTCCCCTACACTAGTGGTTCCCAATCTGTTTTGGCTTGAGGCCCACCCCCGTCCCCGCTTCCTGTAATGTACTTTTACTAGAATTCCCATGGCAGCTGCTGCTCTTTTCTTTTTTTTTTTTGTAAGTCCTCTCTCTGTCTAAAGAAAACCTTAGTTAATAAATGTGTAAACTTTCTTTTTCTTAAACTCATGTGTCCAGTTGATGATCACATCATCTTTTCCAGATGATAGCAATTTCAGTGACATCACAGCCGCCCATGAATCCATGCACCCCCTGGGGTCCATTTCCACGCACTATCGTGAAACGTAACTCCACTTTTCTATGCCAATTTTGCATGTTCATTTTTCCTCAAGATTTGTATATGGCATGTCTGGCAGCCAATAAAGGACAAAATAACAAATTATGGGTCAAAGACTTCTGCTTCTGGCATTAGGGAGGACCAGCTAGTCAGAGAACGCCCTGTCAGTATCAAACACCTAAAAAAAAATTGCTGGATTAAATATGAAATCTTATTAAAAGCCTGGCTGAACAAGCAGTAAAATAAAGGAAATAATCAGTGCCCAGAAATGTTTAAGTCCAGATGTGTAAGCAAGTGCTAGGTTTGGCATTTGCCTGTGAGTAGCTCTGATCTCTGGTCTAGAGCGAGTTGTAACAGACACATGTTAGCAGAGGACAGCAGACAAGGCTGAGGGCCCAGGTTAGAGGGTGAAAGATCAAGGCAAATCTTGAATAAAATTTAGACACCAAGGGATGACATATTTTTAAAGACAAAAACTCTTATGTAGAAGGCCAGGCATGCTTGTCTCTGCCAATGTTGACTCTTGGTGGGAGCAGGAAAAAAGAGATCTTTGAAGATTCCTTAACCACAACGTGGCATTCACAAAGATTTGCAGCTGAAATTTACATTGCTTCTGGGACCGTTCTCCAATCCCTGAACTACCCTCTTCCCTGCCAAAAAGGCTGAAAATTTAGCTTGATGTAGTCCTAGGTTGATATTACCTGCATGTGTGCATGTGCGTGCTCAATTGTGTCCGACTGTTTGTGACCCCATGAACTGTAGCCCTCCATACTCCTCTCTCTTTGGGGTTTCCCAGGCAAGAATACTGGAGTGGATTGACATTTCCTCCTCCAGGGGATCTTCTGGATCCAGGGATTAAATCTGCATCTCCTGCATTGCAGGTGGATTCTTTACCACTGAGCCACCCGGGAAGACCAATAGGGCACACTTAACAGCAAGAACATATTGGGTGTTTTTTTTTGTTTGTTTTTTGCATATGGGGTGTTGACAATCAGAACTAACTGTTGATCATAACACAGTACACCCACTCCATACTGTCAAGCATTGTAGAAAGAACGGGAGGTCCTGGGAGGGGCTGGACCTGTAGGTGGGGTGACACTCAGGGTCTCAAGCAGCCGCTGTGTACAAGTTGGCATGTCAAATTTGGTTGTGAACGGTGAATGCAGGTATATCAGCCTTAGCCTTGCTAAGTCAGTCAACTGTTCTGAGCCTTGGTTTCCTCCTTTTTTTCTGGCCTGCTTACCTCACAGGGTTATAAAATAATGTCTGTGAAAACACTTTGTGCAAAAAAACAAGTGGCAGTCAATGAAGGTCCAATTTTTAAACAGTTTCACTTCAGTGTACCAGGTAATGCTTTATGGTCTGAAATAGTTCAGTTAGTTCCTCAATGTGCCCAAAGTGGAGGTTTCATATGATTTTCTCATCTGAATTTCTATTGGATGAATAACGCTTGCTGTTAAAGGAAATGTGGTGAAAGATGGTCAGTAAAGTACGCTTTGGGGAGAAATTTCACAAAAAGCATAACTTTCTTCTTGGAACAAAGCTCTCACAAGTACTTAGAAATGGGGATGAATGGTGGAGGTGTTAATCAGGAAGGTGACAAGTCTGATGGTGGCGGTCTGGGGGGAGGGCCTGGCGGAAGAGGCGCCAATACCTTAGGAACTGCTGTGAAAACCAAAGGGAAAGCTGCTGAAAGGGGTGGTGAGTGGTGGGGGTGGGCAGAAATTGGCTCCTGTCCTCCACAAAGGAAGAGAAGAGATCAAAGAGAAAGGTTAAAGCTGGTTAAAGGAAGAGATATCAAGGAAAGGTCAAACATTAAACCAAGGAACAAAAGACCCCCCAAATCCTGGCTGCACGTGGCCTGATCTCCACCTCTCCTACTAAGTAGGTCAAAGCTAAACTCTTTAAAGTGGTAACCATTTGTTTCCTTTTGTTGCCAGGAAATAGAGTCTGGGTCATAAAGCACCCCACTCCAGTACTCTTGCCTGGAAAATCCCATGGACGGAGGAGCCTGGTGGGCTGCAGTCCATGGGGTTGCTAAGAGTCTGACATGACTGAGCGACTTCACTTTGGCTTTTTACTTTCATGCATTGGAGAAGGAAATGGCAGCCCACTCCAGTGTTCTTGCCTGGAGAATCCCAGGGACGGGGGAGCCTGGTGGGCTGCTATCTATGGGGTCGCACAGAGTCAGACACGACTGAAGGGACTTAGCAGCAGCAGGATGAAGAAGAGGGCTTCCCAGGTGGTGCTAGTGGTAAAGAGCCCGCCAGCCATGCAGGAGACATGAAAATTGCAGCTTCAATCCTTAGGTTGGGAAGATCCCCTGGAAGAGGGCACAGCAACCCACTTCAGTATTCTTGCCTGGAGAATCCTATGGACAGAGGAGCCTGACGGGCTATAGCTCGTAGGGTCACAAAGAGTTGGACAGGACTGAAGTGACATAGCACAGCACACAGAGGGAAGAAGTAAGCTGTCAGTGACTGTGTGGGTCAGTCCAAGCCAGGCTGCACTGGTGCAAAATACGAGGTAAGTGGTGACACAGTCATACAGTGAACCAGCTCTCTTTGCTGGTGCAGGCTGAAGTGTTCCAGAATTTCCAAATAGCAGTGTCCTGAAAAAGCAGTAGACTTGGAAGTGTGCAGTGCAGGAAGGCAAGCATGCCAGAGACTAGTCTTGGAAAATGTTTTTAAGTGAAAAAGACTAAGTTTCTATTTCAATTTTCGGTTATAGATTTTTTAAAAAAGTAAATCATTCTACATATATTTTTACTCACACTTGATATAAGACTGAGAAACTCAGTTGTTGCTAGCACAGATTACTGAAAAAGCTAGTAGAAATTATGAGACAGCTTAAACTCTGCTAATCCCCCTCCCTGTCAACCTCTACCTCCGTGCCGCCTCTGCTCAGAGAACTGACAAAGGAATGAGGGACATCCTTAGGTCCCTGCCTGGAGTAGCATTATTTCTCTCTAGCAGTCCATTTTTATATCTTGGCTTCTTTTTTTTTTTTTTTCCTTTTCAGAGTCCCTGATGCAGAAGTCCCTTTTGGAACTTCGGCATCATAACTTCCATTCCTCAAATTCTGAAAGCCTATGACTGTGACGGCTCCCCTACCAAGATAATTTTTAAAATAAAATGTGCTCAGTCACTTCAGTCATGTCTGACTCTTTGTGACCCTATGGACTGTAATCCACGAGGTTCCTCTGTGCGTGGGATTCATGCGTGGGATTCTCCTGGCAAGAATACTGGAGTGGGTTGCTGTGCCCTTCCCCAGAGGATCTTCCCAATCCAGGGATCGAACTTGTGTCTCTTATGTCTCCTGCATTAGCAGGCAGGTTTTTTACCACTAGCGCCACCTGGGAAGCCCTAAAATACTCTGGTGAGAGCTAAACCAGGGAGTATTAGGGGATTAACTTGCCTTTCCTCTCAGTTGTGTATATACAGGGAGCACTCTTTTATTATTATTATTATAAAAGTGCCTTTATTATCCATGTAGTTGCTTATATTAATACAGTAAACAATGACCCACCGTGCTAAATCTGTACAAGAACTTTGAAGACTCATTTTTTTTTTCATTTTACATTTCCTTTCTCTTACAGGAAAAAGCTGATTACATCTTATTACATAGCCACTGTTGTGCCATGTTGCAGTGTTTGAAATGATGTAATAGGACTTAACTCTTCTATTATATTTAACATTTTACTTTCTATTTATTCTTTTTCAATTAGTTATTTTAATTGGGGTCTAATTACTTTATAATAGTACAGTGGGTTTTGCCATACATTAACATGAATCAGCCAGGGGTGTACATGTGTCCCCCGGTCCTGAACCCCCCTCCCACCTCCCTCCCTATCCCATCCCTCTGGGTTGTCCCAGTGCACCAGCTTTGAATGCCCTGTTTCATGCGTTAAACTTGAACTGGCGATCTATTTCACATATGGTAATATGCATGTTTCAATGCTATTTTCTCAAATCATCCCACCCTCGCTTTCTCCCACAGAGTCCAAAAGTCTATTCTTTATATCCATGTGTCTTTTGCTGTCTCGTATATAGGGTCATCATTACCATCTTTCTAAATTCCATATATATGCGTTAATATATTGTATTGGTGTTTTTCTTTCTGACTTACTTCACCCTGTACAATGGGGTCTGGTTTCATCCACCTCATTATAACTGACTCAAATGTGTTCTTTTTGATAGCTGAATAATATTCCATTGTGTATATGTACACAACTTTTTATCCATTTGTCTGCCAATGGACATATAGGTTTCTTCCTAGCTATTGTAAACACTGCCACGATGAACATTGGGGTTCATGTGTCTCTTTCAATTCTGGTTTCCTCGGTGTGTATGCCCAGCAGGGGGATTGCTGGGTCATAAAGCAGTTCTATTTCCAGTTTTTTAAGGAATCTCCACACTGTTCTCCATAGTGGCTGTACTAGTTTCCATTCCCACCAACAGCTTAAGAGTGTTCCCTTTTCTCCACACCCTCTCCAGGATGTATTGTTTGTAGACTTTTTGATAGCAGCCATTCTGACTGGCGTGAGATGGTACCTCACTGTGGTTTTGATTTGTATTTCTTAGAGTGATGTTGAGCATCTTTTCATGTGTTTGTTAGCCATCTGTACAGGCAGCATTCTTTCAAGGGACTTAACACTTGGTTTAGCTCTGCTATTTATGAGCCATGTAATCCTGGAGCCCATCATATGACCACATAGGGTTTTAATTCTTTTCAGCTATTAAATAAGGGGTCATACAGTGTGACGGAGAAGGCGATGGCACCCCACTCCAGTACTCTTGCCTGGAGAATCCCATGGACGGAGGAGCCTGGTAGGCTGCAGTCCATGGGGTCGTGAAGAGTCGGACAGGACTAAGCAACTTCACTTTCACTTTTCACCTTCATGCACTGGAGAAGGAAATGGCAACCCACTCCAGTGTTCTTGCTTGGAGAATCCCAGGGACAGGGGAGCCTGGTGGGCTGCCGTCTATGGGGTCTCACAGAGTCAGACACGACTGAAGTGATTTAGCAGCAGCAGTAGCAGTAGCATACAGTGTGAAGTAAATCAAAAAGAGAAAAATAAATATCATATATTAATGCATGTATGTGGAATCTAGAAAAATGGTACTGATGAACCTATTTACAAAACAGAGTTAAAGACATGAATGTAAAGAACAAATGTGTGGACATCAGGAGGGAAAGATGGGGTGGGATGAATTGGGAGATTGACAATGACATATATACACTACTATGTATAAAACAAATAATTAGTGAAAATCTACCGGTTAGCGCATAAATGGGAAGGAGATTCAAAAAAGAGAGGGTATATATATACAGATGATTCACTTTACTAAACAGCAGAAAATAATACTACATTCTAAAGCAACTATATTCCAATAAAAATTTTTGAAAAAAACGTGTTGGGGCTTTAATAATCCACTTGTCCCTTTTCTTCTAAACATCCTGGGACCAAATTATCTATATAAGGATGAGAACTCTGTGTACTTTGCTTTGCTTTTACCTTTTAAACTCTAGAACAGCAAAATAACATATATTTAGCGTAACTTCCTCTAAACTTATCTCAGGTGTGTCAACTGAGCTCCCAGTGGTATTCCAGCCCATTCTATCCCTCAGAAATTGTAAGTAAGTGTTTTGTTAGATCACATTACCTAAGCTACCCAAGCCAACTGTACCACTTCAGAATTTTTCATCACATTTTCAATTACTTGTTCCGTGTCTGTCTTTTCTGCTAGGTTATAAACTTGGTAGAAACCAAGTATGTGCTTGCTGTTCATTATTATATTCTCAGCACTTAATGCCTGGTGCATAGTAGTTACTCAATACATGTATGTGTGCTAAGTTGCTTCAGTCGTGTCCAACTCTTTTTGACCCTATGGACTGTAGCCCGCCAGGCTTCTCTGGCCACGGGATTCTCCAGGCAAGAATCCTGGAGTAAGTTGCCATGCCCTCCTCCATGGGATCATCCCAAGTAGGGATCAAACCCGAGTCTCTTACATTTCCTGCATTGGCAGGAGGGTTCTTTATCATTAGCACCACTTGGGAAGCCTTTACTCAATACACACTGGATAAATAAATACTTGAATGAATGCTTTTATAAATGAAAGGGGTGTGCTGTGCTAAGTCACTTCAGTCATGTCCGACTCTTTGCCGACCCTATGGACTGTAGCCTGCCAGGATCCTCTGATCATGGAATTTTCCAGGCAAGATTGCTAGAGTAGGTTGCCATGCTTTTCTCCAGGGGATCTTCCTGACCCAGGGATCAAACCCGTGTCTTTTACATCTCTTGCATTAGCAGTAGTGATCTTTACCACTAGCGCCACGGCCAGCTCCCAATGAAAGGAATAAACATCTAAAATCCAGTAAGAGTTAATATTCTTAATCTAAAATTTAAAAAAAAATTGACAGCTTTTGTTATTTAAAGCCCTTCAGAAATTATCATCACATGCATCTAGAATGACTGGGACTCTGGTTGTTTTGATGAAAATCTTAAAGAGATAAGGGAATATTTATCTCAGTAGTTTTGACTTTCTGCCTGACTATTACCAATCTCGGTGGATCTCCTGTGTCACTTAAAGTTCAGAACACAATCTCCATCTGATTATCCCTCTGCTACCTAAAGGCCAATGTGATGGCATCTTTAGCATCTTATTGCCCCAGGTACCATTTTAAAGACAGTCTCAGTTCAATCACTAACGACTACAGTGATTTAAAGTTAATTTGCCTTCATGACCTATTTATGTCAACTGAGGTCATTAACTCTCCTTTGTGACATGGCTTGGGTTGATAATGAGATATTCTTCTGACATACGAACTGTCCTGAGGATGTCTGTTAGCTAATTTCCTATTCATGTTTTCAAGTTACTATATTGTTATCGAGGAATAATTAACCCTTTGCTTTTCTAGCATATATAATCATGAAACAGTTCTCTGTCCTGGTGAGGTTGTTTTGTTCATTCATTCACAGAGCAGCTCTTAAGTACCTGCAACGTACCAGGCACTACAGGAACATTAGGCATGATTATATAGTTTCTGTCCTCCAAGAATCCCTGTTCAAATGTCCAGTGGGAAGTTTGGTTGTACAGTCCACTGGTCATTACTATACACTTGCTGACTGTCGTACTGAAAGTTGATCTAGAGTACCCTGGAGCACATGGGAAGAATACATGGCAAAATTGGGGAAGAGAACACAAAGTTTCTAAACGAAGTACAATCTGAGAAGCAAGTAAGAGTCTTGTCTCTTGCTATCTCTTTCAATCTATGCTCTAAGAGTTTAATCTACCATTGCCAAACAGCTCATTGAGGTGTTTTCTTTAAGTAAATAATTCCTTTCATAAAAATATTCTCATGTTAGCTATCAAATTCACGCTTTAAGAGGCTGGGGGGTGTGCACGCTCAGTCGTGTCAGACTCTTTTGCAACCCCGTGGGCTGTAGCCTGCCAGGATCCTCTGTCCGTGGAATTTTCTGGGCAAGAATACTAGAATGATTTGCCATTTCCTCCTCCAGGGGATATTCCCAATCCAGGGATTGATTCTTGAGTCTCCTGCCTTGGGAGGCAGATTCTTTCCCACTAGCGCTTTTAAGAGGCTACTCATTAGTAATTGAATAATAAAGAAGTAGAGAAGAAGGGGTTTAACTTAATTTTAATAGAGAAACCGTGTGTATGTATGTGTGTGTGTTTTAAGTATATAAAAAAGTGACGGCCAAAAGCAAAAAGAAGAAGTACACATGGCACATTTTAGGAAAGAATGAGTAGACTAACGTTTGGAAAGAAATATTTGTAGGAGTAAGTGAGTATGAAGTTTTAAAAGTCAGTATGGGCTAGTTTCTTCAAAGGTTTGACTATCAGACTTCAGAGTCTGAATTTTATATGGAGGCATGTGGACTTATTTTTGAATGAGGTATTATATTCTCCATCCCATCTGGGCTGAAACTCAAGGCCCTTTATATGCATATGAGGTCTTTCATGATTTTCCCAGTTTTATCTTATCTATAGAGGCACCAACACATCACTTGGTTTCATAATTACAAACCTTTTCATATGCACATGTGCTTACCACCTTGAAAATTAATGGATTCTTATTCAAAGTCTTGTTTGTAATGCCTCCGTGAATATTTCATTGCTCCTGCTTTTCCTCAGAGCTTTCCTTGTGACTCAGCTGGTAAAGAATCCGCCTGCAATGCAGGAGACCTGGGTTCGATCCCTGAGTTGGGAAGATCCTCTAGAGAAGGGAAAGGCTACCCTCTCCAGTATTCTGGCCTGGAGAATTCCATGGACTGTATAGTCCATGGGGTCACCAAGAGTCAGACACGACTGAGTGACCTTCACTGAGCTCTTCCTCCTCATCTGCTGTAAAACCAATTGTTTTTATCTTGTTCATTATCTTTATACAATGTAATATACTATTATATTCACTTTTGCATATATATTGTCCCTAATAGACTATGAGATATAGGAGGCCAAATATTCTTCCTTCCTCCTCCTCCTCCTCTTCCTTCCCCTCCTATTGTCCTTCCTCTTCCCTCCTTCTTTTTCTTCTCATTTCCTTCTTTGGTTTTGACACCTCAGATCTAACCCAGTGCGCAAATTACAGTAAATTCACCTTAATACAGTAATTTACCTGTGTTAATATGAAGTGCTATGTAACCATGGAGAAATTACAAAACCTCACTGCATGTCATTTTCCTGATTATTAAAATGGAGATTGAAAGTACTTTATCCAACTATCTTGGCTATTAAATGAGATTGAATATGTAGACTGCATAAGGACAGTACTTTGTGCATAAGATACATTTAAGTCTGTTTATCTGTTAGTGATTATTAGGATGTTAACTGAATGTAATCTCATAGATGTGAACGCCTATTTGTTGCAGTCTTAGAGCAGTGCTACAACTAAAAAGAAAACCTAATAGTATAGCCCAAAATAACTTAAATCTTTACCATATATTTCTGAGAGAAACTCAAAGAAGACTCATATATAATCCATATGGATTATATATGTTATATATGTTATAATATATATATGTTATAATATCCTCTTTGTTATATATGTTATAATATCCACATGTTATAATATCCTCTTTTCCTTTCCTTCCTGATATTTTCAAAGCGCACGGATACTTTATAGATGCTCTTTCCTCAAACCACTCCAGAGAAAAATTAAAAGGGGCATTGAACCATTTTTAGCACTGTATGTAAATTTGTGTCTGCCTGTCTGTGCATGCACATGGATTTTCACCTTCACCAGTGCTTGATTTTTATTAATATCTGATAACATGAGAAGGTGCTGGAAGAACTCAGAAGAGGCATATTTTGCTGAGGCATATAGGCAAGTGGAAGATATTACAGGAACTCAGAAACAGAAAGGGCAATTCTAAGGTAGAGAACAAAGAATATTCAGATGTGTAGATGAAAATGTGTGAAGTGGCTGGGTGCTTTCGAAAATTAGATAAATTAATTCAACACTGCTATTTAAACTGAATTGTCTCCAGTGTGACTCAAAGGGAATGCGGTAATAAATAATTATAGCAGAGAGTTAAGTCCATGAGATTAGACCTAGCAGATTTTCCTAGTTAGTCAATGTGTTGATGTCAGTACAGATACAGAAGCTTATGGTCTCCCCGTTGCTCAAATTCTGTGACCCTTGACAACAGACAGATCTCTAAGTCCAAACTTTAAAAATTAATCACAGACACCTTATGCCAGGATGTGAGTGGGATGGACCTTAATTTCCAAGCGATTCAGCAAGCATCAAAGCCACATAAGGTTTGCATCTTGTCCAATTATTTTTCTTTAAAGTCTCAATGCTTTATTCATGTACTTAGATTTCCCAGAAACAATACAGGCTGCCACAAATATTTTTTAAATAAGAATGTATCAAATGTTTCATGATGCATACTTACACTAAAAGTTTGTCTCTTGTTTATCTGAAATTAAAATTTAACTGGAAATCCTGTATCTTTATTTGCTTAATCAGACAAGCTTAAATAGCCTCCGTGCATATTTCACAAATGTTAAGAGTACGTAGTATTTAATGAAGCAATTCACATGCCCAGTCAGTTTTTTTTTATTTAATTCAAAATGAATTTACATAACTTCTTTTAATATCCCACCCCCCACCTCAGACATGCACCTAATAATTGAGGGGGGAAAAGTCCACCATGAATTTTAAGGACTTTTAGTAAAAGTGTGTAGCTTCTCTTTGCTAATGCCTTTCTTTGTTTGATGGATGTGAATATTCTTTAAAATAACTTCAATTATATAACATTTTAACAAAAAAAACAATGAAAATTTGACATAACAATCCAGTTTTAAATAATCTCTTTTCCTGAAATCTACTGTCTGTTATTCAAAGCAGCTTTCTTCAAACAGAATTGGATCACATGCAAAAAAATACATAACTATAATGTGTCTGAAGGGAGTTTTTAAAAAAGCATGCTTTGTATTAAGGATAGTTTTGATGTATTATTCAAATATTTGACTTAGATAAATAAAAGATATGAACATGGAATTCTTCAAATTAATACATTTCTTAGGAAAACATCCCCAACTGAAACTTTAGATTTGGGTAGGGAGTAATTCAATGTCCCCCTGTAATTTTCTTATTGTCGGAGGGCTAAACAAATTTCCCAGGAAACAGTTTAGAGTAAATGCAATTTCTCTCAATGTCATACATGGAGTTTCACCAAATTAGTTTCAAAAATGGAAGTGCAACATTTTGAAAACAGGGCATGAGGAGAATTTCAACCATCTATCCTTGGTTGAGAAGAAGATCTTTACAACTAGATAGATGCCTTTATTTTGCTGTGTTTATTAATTTATTATTGTTTTGTAATATGAAATATTCTAAGAATTATAAAAAATAGAGCCTGTTATTGTTTTTTGGATAAATTTCCTATATGTAGAAAGGAATTACATTATTTTTAAGTTGATGGCTAGTTGGTATAGTTAACAGGGAAATCTGTTATTTGTATAACAGAATAAGAATACCCATTTTATTTCTCTACCTCTAGTGAAAGTTTCTACATTTTCATTAAAAAAAAAATGCAAGAGCCTAGACTATTCTTTGATAAAGCTTTTTCAGAAGCTCACAACAGTGCTTCTATAATCCTTCTATAATCGTAAAATAAAGTTAATACATGAAAAGGTATTTTATGACTGCCTTTACACTGTTGTAAGAACATTCATATGACTTGGGAAGGTAGTGATGATAAGACATACAGTTAGGTAGCAGCTATAAATGGAGGTGGGCTGGCACACAGTAGACACTTGAGAAATGTTGATAAAAATGAATAAACGAATGATTATGCTGACTTTTCTAATATATGTAAAAATAGAGAAAACATTTTCATTATTTACAAACTCTCCTTTTAAAAAGGATTGAGGGACTTCCCTGGTGGTCCAGTGGCTAGGACTCTGCACTCTCAATTCAGGGGGCCCAGGTTTGATTCCTGGTACAGAAGCTAGGTCCTACACACTGCAACTTAAATCAAAAAGATCCCACCAGCTGCAAGGGAGGTCAAAGATCTGCATGCCACAACTAAGACCGGGCAAAACCAAATAAAACAACTTAAAAGTAAAATAAGAAGGAATGAATAATATGATAAATCAAAATACAAAATTAAAAATAAGTAAATAAAATAAAAAAGGAATGAATAATTTGATAAACTACTTGGAATAAAGAAGTGAAACTAACAGGGGAAGTGATTGAAAAAAAATACTTGCAGGGCGATTGTTTTCTTGACTAGAGTACACAAGTTGAAGGTAGACATGAAAATGCTTAGGATGATTTAGGAGATTTTGTTAGAAAACTAGAGAAAGGAAAGAGGAAGAGTGAAAAAATGACAGTAGAGGGGAATAGAAATATTTAAGTGAAATTTTTATTATTACTATTGTATAAAGCAGGCTATTTTCTGCACTTCCTTATGAAATTTTCTACCAAATATTTGCACTTCTGTTTAAAGTGTGGAGTTGGATCTATCCTGGAAATTGGTCAAATGCTAAATATAGGAATTGGGTAAGAAGTGATACCCAGTGGCCATGAAGAACCCATACATCCAGAAAGGAGGCAAATCTCTTTATTCACTTCTTTGCTCAGAATCCATCAATGGCTGTCCATAATCCACAGCAGAGATTTTTCACATTAGGTGGAAAGGAGGGGATGCTGTATCAATCATCTGAGACATTTTTCAAAACACATATGGTAACCATGTGTATTTAGAAAAGGGTTCCCAAGTGAATCCCCTATTTTTTCCCCAGAGCCTTTGTCCATTTGTGAATGACTGACATAAAAGATAAAATAAAAATTACCATTTTACAGAAGGCTGTCAAGTATAGACTACAGCCTATACTTTTCTGTTCAACATTACCTGGCCATTCCTTCTTCAAGCTTTATAATCTGGAAATGAGACACAACCTATATTTAATGTCCAGATTATAAAGC
>NW_011495050.1:6565725-6571445 GCF_000754665.1 Bison bison bison
GCTCTGTCTTTTTGCTTGCATTTGCAAATGCTGTTCACTCCTTTTGGAATATCCCTTTCCCTACTACCTCTCCTGGGCACATGTCGTCTCTCTGCTCCTGTAATACTTTGTAAATGCCTTACTAGTTGTACATGCTATTTGCATATCTAGTTGTCTAAGCTTTGAGACTTACAGGGCTGAAACTGTGTCTTTATTAATGTACTCTTGAGGACACTGTAAGTACAATTACATAGGTTCTTTTACTTAGAGTTAGAATTTCTTATTTTTTATTATTTGTTATCCCAGAGTTTGCTCAGACTCATGTCCATTGAGTCAGTGATGCCACCCAACTATCTCATCCTCTGCCATGCCTCTTTCCTCTTGCCTTCAATCTTTCCCAGCATCAGGATCTTTTCCAATGAGTCCACTCTTCTCATCAGGTGGCCAAAGTATTAGAGCTTCAGCATCAGTTCTTCCAATGAATATTCAGGGTTGATTTCCTTTAGGATTGACTTGTTTGATCTCCTTGCTGTCCAAGGGACTCTCAAGAGTCTTCTCTAGAACCACAGTTTGAAAGCATCATTTCTTCTTGTCATAGCTTTTCTCCAAGGAGCAAGTGTTTTTTAATTCCATGACTGCAGTCATTTTCCACAGTGCTTTTGGAGCCCAAGAAAAGAAAGCTACCTTAGAGAAGACTTTTCTTGCAGACACCAAGAATCCATAATTCTTTTTGTCATAAAAGCGAACCAACAACTTGATATATGAATGGAGAGGGAAATTGGGTCATGAGAAAAAAATAATTGAAATGTTATATTTGCAAAGTATTGTAAATGATTCAGTATGAGAGAAAAGAAAAGAAAATGGTATGAGGAGGAGACAAGAGAAGCATGAGAATGAAAAATAATGAATAATTATAAAAGTTTGCCATTAGGGAATAAAGGATTGAGCCACCTGGATGGATGGTCTGTGTTTAACCTCAAAGCCTAATTTACTGTTAGGAAATGCTACTTCAGGCATATCGTGAACTTGAAATTAAGATGCTGCATATTCCAGCCACAATAACCTTGTCGACAGGACTTGGGTAAACTGAAAGATCTTGGTAAATTGTCCTACTATCAGCATGCTAAGTTGTGTCTGACTCTTTGAAACCCCATGGAATGTAGCCTTCCAGGGTCCTCTGTCCATGGGATTCTCCAAGCAAGAATAATGGAGTGGGTTGCTATCCTCTGCTCCTGGGGATCTTTCTGACCCAGGGATTAAACCTGATTCTCTTGTGGCTCCTACATTGCAGGCAGATTCTTTACTGCTGAACCAATGGGGAAGCCCACTATTAGCAGTTCAGGCCTATAATTTGATGGAATAACTCAAATTATATACAGCCCTGGAGTAAGAGGCTCTGCTGCCAATATCCTGAAAACTGGATGCTAGGATTATTCTGTCATAGACTATCATGGTATGTTCCTCAGTCACCAATTACTATTTTTACAATAGAAAGAAATTTTACTGGACTTTGGCTTTGGTTATAAATTATCCTCAATTGACATGAAATTTTTCAGTAGAGGACAAAGAATGTACTAAATTGCCTCAGTGATATATTTCATTGTAGTGTACCTGGATGTTGCCAGTCCTAAGCAAAATGTTTGGGACTATAGTAGTTCCTGATTTCAACAGAGATGCCATGTGTAGTGACATTAATGACTCTGACCACATATGGATCCCTCTGGTGGGTAGATTATATTCTTTTTTTCTCTGCATACTGACAGAGACCAGGACTTAGTAAGTACTCCCAGGGAATTGTTGAATATATCACAGAAAACAGATTTATCTAGGATGGTATCTTAGCTCTTTTAGTTGCCTCATTATGTAAAAGCGAGACGTCATTTTATATCCAAATTGAAGAAATAGGACATATAGGTTATGCATCCCTGTGTGCTAATTTTCTTCAGTCGTGCTCGACTCTTTGGGACTCTGTGGACTGTAGGCCACCTGGCTCATCTGTCCATGGGATTCTCCAGGCAGGAGTACTGGAGTGTATTGCCATGCCCTCCTCTAGGGGATCTTCCCAACCCAGAGATGGAATCCATGTCTCTTACATCTCCTGCGTTGGCTGGAAGATTCTTTACCACTAGTGTCATCTGCGAAGCCCCATATAGGTTATAGTCATCAATGTTTCACACAGTTTTCTGTGAAGTTCACCATCTATATACATATATCAAGAGGCTGTAATGTTAAAATCCCACATGTTTATTCTATTAATAGAATATATAGAACATTCTCATTTCATCCGAATACCTTATGGGTGTAGTGGCATTGATGAAATACATATTATATTCTCTATTGTTCAAGCCAGAACAAGTGAAAATTTATGATAAGTTTGTAAAGAAGTAGTTGGAAGCCATTTAAACAATTACATTTTTGCTTCCTACTGTGTTAATTTATAATCTCAGTAGACATGGTGCCATGAATAGTCCAGGGGCTAAGTGATATTTACAAGTTTGAATTATAAGTTTACAAACTTATATTCTTTACTTATGATATCTATCATATTTTCAGGATGGGAAAATAAGTCTTTTCATAGTGCTAATTCTCATAACCAAGTTTAGTTCTCCAATATGTTGAAGAGGCTACAAAACTATCTCTATCCTAATCGCAGAGAGATTGTATGGAGCTAATATGTTGCAAAAATGGTATTTTGTGGTTATATTCATCAGCTGGAGGAAAGATTATTGGACATGGAGTCTGAGATTTGAGTTCTGGTCTTGGTCCAGATTATAAGTACTTGAGCAAACTTTGGCAGGTCACTTCTCCTAGATTTCAATTTCCTGTAAGTTAAATGAGGGTGTTAAACCCGAGAATCACTAAGGTTCTTTCCAGCTCTAATGAACTGAGGATGTATGTGATGTATCCATTTTCTCCTGTTGCATGCATTACTCTTAACTGGCTAATGTCCAGCGAAGGTCAGTGCTTTGCTAGACTCAACAGAGATTATTTTGATACATTACATTTCCTGGGAAGAACAATAGATTTCCATTAAAAAAAAAAAAAGACAGAAAACAAATTATTGAATGGAGACCAGTTCTGGAACAGAAGCATAATCTATTCACTGGACTTTGTGAGATATTAACAGGTTATTGAAAAACTAACTGGCCCAGCAAGTATTTTTATGTATATCCTAGATTTCAGTTATTTACTTTATGTATTTCTACCTTGGCAAACTCCAGGGTTATAGAAATCAATTCAGGAATTAATGGATAAAGATATTCTATTGATAGAAGACAAAGCAGTTTATGGTTGAATTCTCTAAGCTGCCTTCCAGAAGTTTACTCGAGTAGGAAGAATCTGATAGACAAAGATAAGAACTAAATTTGTCTTATGACATAAATAGAAATTACTGTTTTTCTTATCATCCCATCCGAGTTCTTCTCAGCCAAGTTCACTTCTTTAATTTAGACTGAACCTTTTAGATATTTTTTTAAATATTCAGTTTATTAAACTGTTAGTTTGATTTATTTTCATTATCTGTTCATAAAAAGATAATATTTCTTGCAGCCTCTATTGATATTTTTTGCATCATATATTATCCCTGAAGAACTTCAATCACTTTTTCAAAAACTACTATTAACTTTATTCAAGAAGCTCATGGGCATTTAGGAACAAAAAAATAACCTTGGACCTTAGTCAAATTATACAAAGAAGTTAAACTTCAGGGTATATGTCTTTATTGTGTTTGTTTATTTTTGTTCTTCTTTAAAACAGTGAATTGTGCCTTTCATTATACAGGAATGCGCACTATTGTGGTTTCATATATAATGTTAATTACTTATCCATATACGTGTTGTATATACCCGTGCTGAATGTTATTTGATGTACAGAATCAGAGCTGGTTGGAACTTTTAGATGAAAAGCTTAAGGCCACCCAACTTGAACCAGAAAAAAACTTCAATAAATAGTTATCTGCTTTCACTTAGGAAATGTGCATTTGAGAATATGCATTTCAGTGAATTTTAAAAACAATTTGTTAATGCCTACTCCTTACAAAAACAAACACAAATTTTAGTGTGAAATTGTGAATTTGACTCTCACACAAACATTTCATGTAGTAAAAGAAATGACCTGTGCCTTACAAAGATGGTTCAAGTTACAATATATACCCAAACTTATTCTTTATAGAAAATCAAGCCTTCTGCTTAATTAAGAAAGTCAGGGATGAATTAATCTGCAACTTTAACTATATCCACTTCTTCAAAAATAGTAGTATGTTAATCTCTCTAATTTTAAAATAACTTATTTTTCCTATCTTTCGGCTCAGATTTTTATATGTTTTCATTTCAATAACTCTCTGCCATTATAAAAAAACACGTGCTTTTTTCTTTTGTTACACCTCCTAGCAAAACCCATTTTTCAAAACATCTGATTGCCAGCACAGGTACCACTGAGAATATCTGAGTATTACTGGAGAAGGCCACACCAGAGAGCACATTGTTTCCTTTATAAATTTGGAACCATTGTGTTCAAATGGGATTTGAATACTGCTTGACCATTCCTTACATTTTTTTCTGGTGACATATCTAATCTGCTCTTTTCTATGGCCATTTTTAACATTTTCCATCCTCCTTAAACATCCTAAGCACTATCTCCTCCTTGTTCTCAGCCGATAATACAGCCTCCTACAGAAAATCCTTCCATTCTCCACTGCCAAACTAGATACTTGCCCACATTTGCTTTGATCATTTCCTCCTCTACTCCCAGAAAACTAATTCTTTCTCCAGGGTTGGAGCTTTGCATCCAATTACCTACTGCCTTTTCAGGAATGCACATTTCACTCTTGCTTTCTGTTTTGTATTCTTCTCACTTTTAAACACGATAGAGGATCTTCAGTTTTAACAAATCAACCACAGAGGACCTCACACCTACTTTCCCATTATACCTCTCAATCACTTTTCAGCCAATCTTCTAAAAATAATTATTTTTACTTGTGTTCATGTTTTCCTCAATTTTCACTCTCACTCCCACTCACTATGATTTGAGTTTTACTCCCATCATTTCACTTGAACAACTTTGTTAAACCCATTTTTCTAAAACTGACTGCCAAAAATATCTACATAAGGAAGTATCCATTAAAATAATGAAATCCAGGAATGTGGATGACCCATAAGATAAGTGAAAACTATTCCTGTAAAACCTAGTTGGAATTCAGAGACTGGAAAAAGTGATGGAGACGGAGGGAAAAGGATGTGATGACCAGTGATGCTATTTCTCTTGACTCTGACTCAGTTCAGTTCAGTTCAGTCGCTCAGTCGTGTCCGACTCTTTGCAACCCCATGAATTCCAGCACACCAGGCCTCCCTGTCCATCACCAACTCCCGGAGTTCACTCAGACTCACGTCCATCAAGTCAGTGATGCCATCCAGCCTTCTCATCCTCTGTCATCCCCTTCTCCTCCTGCCCCCAATCCCTCCCAGCATCAGAGTCTTTTCCAATGAGTCAACTTTTCGTGTGAGGTGGCCAAAGTACTGGAGTTTCAGCTTTAGCATCAGTCCTTCCAAAGAAATCCCAGGGCTGATCTCCTTTAGAATGGACTGGTTGGATCTCCTTGCAGTCCAAGGGACTCTCAAGAGTCTTCTCCAACACCACAGCTCAAAAGCATCAATTCTTCGGTGCTCAGCCTTCTTCACAGTCCAACTCTCACATCCATACGTGACCACAGGAAAAACCATAGCCTTGACTAGACGAACCTTTGT
>NW_011495050.1:6572381-6602515 GCF_000754665.1 Bison bison bison
TAAGGCCCACTTGACTTCACATTCCAGGATGTCTGGTCAGTGATCACACCATCGTGATTATCTGGGACATGAAGATCTTTTTTGTACAGTTCTTCTGTGTATTCTTGCCATCTCTTCTTAATATCTTCTGCTTCTGTTAGGTCCATACCATTTCTGTCCTTTATCGAGCCCATCTTTGCATGAAATGTTCCCTTGGTATCTGCAATATCTTGAAGAGATCTCCAGTCTTTCCCATTCTGTTGTTTTCCTCTATTTCTTTGCATTGATTGCTGAAGAAGGCTTTCTTATCTCTTCTTGCTATTCTTTGGAACTCTGCATTCAGATGCTTATATCTTTCCTTTTCTCCTTTGCTTTTTGCTTCTCTTCTTTTCACAGCTATTTATAAGGCCTCCCCAGGAAGCCATTTTGCTTTTTTGCATTTCTTTTACATGGGGATGGTCTTGATCCCTGTCTCCTGTACAATGTCATGAACCTCATTCCATAGTTCATCAGGCACTCTATCAGATCTAGGCCCTTAAATCTATTTCTCACTTCCACTGTATAATCATAAGGGATTTGATTTAGGTCATATCTGAATGGTCTAGTGGTTTTCCCTACTTTCTTCAATTTAAGTCTGAATTTGGCAATAAGGAGTTCATGGTCTGAGCCACAGTCAGCTCCTGGTCTTGTTTTTGCTGTCTGTATAGAGCCTCTCCATCTTTGGCTGCAAAGAATATAATCAATCTGATTTTGGTGTTGACCATCTAGTGATGTCCATGTATAGAGTCTTCTCTTGTGTTCTTGGAAGAAGGTGTTTGTTATGACCAATGCATTTTCTTGGCAAAACTCTATTAGTCTTTGCCCTGCTTCATTCCATATTCCAAGGCCAAATTTGCCTGTTACTCCAGGTGTTTCTTGACTTCCTACCTTTGCATTCCAGTCCCCTATAATGAAAAGGACATCTTTTTTGGATGTTAGTTCCAAAAGGTCTTGTAGGTCTTCATAGAACTGTTCAACTTCAGCTTCTTCAGCATTACTGGTTGGGGCATAGACTTGGATTACTGTGATATTGAATGGTTTGCCTTGGAAACGAACAGAGATCATTCTGGCGTTTTTGAGATTGCATCCAAGTATTGCATTTCGGACTCTTTTGTTGATCATGGTGGCTACTCCATTTCTTCTGAGGGATTCCTGCCTGCAGTAGTAGATATAATGGTCATCTGAGTTAAATTCACCCATTCCAGTCCATTTTAGTTCGCTGATTCCTAGAATTACTAGTTAAGGTAATTATCATTGGAAAACCCACAACTGTCAATGGCTTAATTTTTTGCTTGTGTAAAGCTTGATACAGGTTGGACAACTCTTTTTCACTTTTATCTTTGCCATCTGGAATAGGTCCTTTGAGGAAGTGACACATATTACTTCTGCTCACAAGGTAGTCATTGTAAAGAGCCACATGTCTTCCATTGTATCTGCTAGGAGACTGGGGATGTGGTGGAGGATGTGGTAATTTGGTGAGCACTAGTTTTCTTTGCCACAAAGACAGTGTTTAAGCAGAAAGAAAGTAGAGAAGGGAGAGAGGGGCAGTTATCACCACATTTCAACAAAAAGTGCTTATAACTTGAGTGTTTCTAATTGAGATGCGCTAACCTCTTTGTCAGGAAAAAAGAACCAGAAGGGAAACATAAGAGAAAAAGAAAGGCTAGTTTGAGTGAGAAAATGTTCAAAAGGAAAAATCTGAAGTCTTGGATTGGAGCTATAGTGTAGACCTGTTCATACATTCTTGCTTCACCTCACATAGTGCTCATTGAAACATAAGCAAAAATTGGAAAGGGAGAGCACCAGAGTTATGCATGGATACCACATGTGTAAGGCTTCTCTGGTGGCTGAGTGGTAAAGAATCTGCTTGCCAAACAAGAGACTGAAGTCAATACTTGGGTTGGGAAGATCCCCTGAAAAAGGAAATGGCAATCCAGTGTTCTTGCCTGAGAAATCCATGGACAGAGGAGCCTGGCAGGCTATAGTCCATGGGGTCACAAAAAGTCAGACATGCCTTAGTGACTAAACAGCAAAAACAACATATGCTTGTTTTGTCTTCTGGACCTCACTCACACTTTGTCTTTCTATACTTTTCCCTGTACTTCAAGGGCTGGAAATCTGTAATCTGTACTTCACAGGCTCCCTTGTTGGTGGATTCTGGTGAGGATCTTCCATTAAGAGGTACTGACAGGAGAGAGATGAAAAGGCAAGAGGAAAGGAGAAACCACTTATTGTTCTATTATTTCTGTTTTGGCAAGGGTTATTTTGTGGATGACTGGGCCTCTTGCAATAAAGTTGTTTGCAAGAATATTGTTTTGGGCAAATGCAGTGACTGAATTAGCTTTAGCAGTGGAATGTCTAATCGTAGCAGTAACACTAGTGTCACTCCAGTAATCTCAGTGGCAGCACACTGACGGGCTCTGGGTAACCTTATTTTCTTCCATTTGCTTCTCCAGGCCTAGAGATGTAAGTGTTTTCCTCTAGTTAGGGTGTCTGTGTAGCACTGGTATCACCCATTTGCTTTTCCTGCCCTCTCAATATATTTGTATTTCTCTGGGTGGGGAAGATCCCTAGGAGAAGGAAATGGCAACCTACTCTAGTATTCTTGCCTGGAGAATTCCCTGGACAGAAGAGCCTGGTGGGCTACTGTCCATGGGGTTGCAAAGAGTCAGACACAACTGAAGCGACTTAGCACACTCTGTCTGAAAGACCTACATATATGGAGGTGACAGATTCTAATCCCCCTTTGGAAAATGTAGTTTAAAAATTAATAATGTACCTCATAGTTTTCTTCTGATAACATTTTTTCAATCTAGAAGGCTATTTTTAAAGAAAGTAATTGTTTTACAAAGCAGACATATTTGTAAGCAAAAAGGATAGGGGGGGCTCCAGAGAAAGAGAACCAGGACTGGCTTTCTTGACATACTGCTGCTGCTAAGTCGCGTCAGTCGTGTCCAACTCTGTGCGACCCCATAGACGGCAGCCCACCAGGCTCCGCTGTCCCTGGGATTCTCCAAGCAAGAATACTGGAGTGGGTTGCCATTTCCTTCTCCAGTGCATGAAAGTGAAAAGTGAAAGTGAAGTCGCTCAGTCGTACCCGACTCTTAGCGACCCCATGGACTGCAGCTTATCAGGCTCCTCCGTCCATGGGATTCTCCAGGCGAGAGTACTGGAGTGGGGTGCCATCGCCTTCTCCATTCTTGGCAGAAGAGAAGCCATTTTTGACCTAAGCCATTTTGTGAGCTAAGCCTGGGCACAGTGCTTATCCTTGAACTGATCTCAGTAACTATCAATCATCCATTGAAACATTCCACCTTGGCCAGGAACAATTATCACCACTTGCTTGAGTTGCCTCACAAGAGGAGGTCCTGACTGTTAAGAAACATGGTGCTACTGAAAACTGAGAAAATTTAGGAGGGGCAAAAAGAAGGGAGGAGATACCAGCCTATGATACTGTCTTACCAACTTCCCAGAATCCTTCTTTTTCTGCCTGTGCCTCAGCTTGTGGGATCTTAGTTTCCCAACCAGAGATCAAACCCATGCCCCTTGCAGTCCTGTAGTGAACGTGAGGAGTCCCTAACCACTGAAAGACCAGGGAAGCTTCCCAACCTCCCAGAATCCTTTGTGTTAGAATTTGTTTTGGCTGAGAAATACACAGACCACCAGGAAGGACCCTGAGTCAAACCAAATATGGGCCAAGAGAGATGAATGGCCAGAAAGCCGAGAAACTAATACTCCTTACCATAAAACTGAAGACTGTGAGTCACGTGGCAAAGCAGTTCTCCTGCATTTCCTTCACCCAATGCTCTCTGCCTAGGCACCCTTTCCAATAAAGTCTTTTGCTTTGTCAGGTGGTGCTAGTGGTAAAGAACCCCACTGCCAATGCAGGAGATATAAGAGACATGGGTCAGGAAGATCTGGAGGAGGGCATGGCAAAGCACTTCAGTATTCTTGTCTGGAGAATCCCATGGACAGAGGAGCCAGGTGGACTATGGTCCATAGCGTTGCAAAGAGTTGGAGACGATTGAGGCAACTTACCATGCATTTTAAGAATTAAAATCCCCCTTCAGGCACTCAACCACCATATCAACTGGAATCTAAGAGATGATGATGTTGATCTTTTCTGACCCTCATGACTTCAATTGACTAATGCTTGGACTCTATCTATTGCCCTAAGTCTCTTCATAAATATGCATGTACCCTTAGCTTAAAGGAAATGGCAACCCACTCCAGTACTCTTGCCTGGAGAATCCCATGGATGGAGGAGTCGGGTAGACTACAGTCCACGGGGTCGCAGAGAGTCAGACATGACTGAGCAACTTCCCTTTCCCTTAGTTTAAAACTTCCCTAATCTTTCTGTTCAGGGAGACACTGCTTTGGGAAAGACCCTTGGTGTTGTCGTTAGTTGCTGTTAAGTAAGAAATCCTCCCTTCTCCCACTCTTCGCCTGGGCTGTGTTTTTGTCTTGACGCTCACTGAGAGGTGAGCACAGTTTTTGTGTAACGTATTTACCTAAACCCAAGTAATAAGCATTTTTTCAACCATTCAAAAACAAAGGAATTTTTCTAAAATATAAAAAAGAATGGGGGAGGTTTCAAGACCTCCATGTAAGTAAGCTTATTTTAATTATAAAACAAGCCCATAGGGGAAAAAATATCAAAAGAAAACAAAACAATAATCATCCACACACGTTGCTTATTTGAAAGATCTTTGTACCTTGTTATGGAGAAAAAAATCGTAAGATTAAGCCAGAGAACTGGGCGCATAAAAGTAACTGCTACAGCATATTGAGTGTATCCAAATGAGCTCTAACAAAAATTTCAGCGATAGAAATTCATTTCATGTTCCAAGGTTCCTGCTGGGATGACATTCTTTGCATTTTGTTAATTTGGGTTATGTTATACGATGTTCCACTAATGAGTGGAATAAATGTATCTACATGGTTAAAACCAAACCAGGAATTTTAAAATATTTAATTATTTAGAGTAGTACATGAAAGACTGGGCAACATTTCCTTTAAAACCCACAATGTTGACTGGTTTAATACTGGATTCTAAATATTTCTTTTAGGATAAATCTAGAAAATCAGAGCAAATGCATATTTTACATGCTTAGATGGTTTTTATTTACACACACACACACACACACAGACACATGCAAACACATATACACAAAATATGTATTTGTTGCATATACACAAAAAAAGAAATAAAGTTCAGTGCTTTAGTTCCTTTTGTTAATCTTTGCTCACAAGTACCAGAATGAAAATTAAAGACTTTGGGAAGCATTTAATCTATAATTTGACCTAATTTTTTAAATAATTTATGAATAGAAAAAATTTTAATTAAGTGAACATTCTTGTAGGCCAGCCAATTCATCAACACTTTTGGAAGCATAAAAATCTACTACACTAATAATCCACAGGGTGAAAGGCTTTTACATGAAAAAAAAAAAATAGTAATGGATCCAAAGAAATTATTACAATTCGCCTTGTCAAAAAATCCATTCATTGAATTGTGTGGAATGAAGCATAATGACTTCTTCACAGGTCTAATAGTCAAAAAGCAGTGTGTTCTTTGAAATATGTGCTTACTTATTACACTAATACTCAAATACTTCACATACATTTTAACATTTTCACTTCATTTATTTTAAATGTTGATGAAGAAGTTAGTCTGAGAAAAAAGAATGAGGAACATGATTACATTTTATTAAAATAAAAATCAATGTAAGTCACAAGGAATAAGAGGAATCTAGATTTTATTGATTATTTGGAACAGAGTATATAATTCTTTTGGAGAGAATTGATGCTTTCTCAAATATTTTCCTTTCTAACCGTTTTCACTGTAGATATCTGTTTGTGTGTGAATAATGTATATAAGTAGGAACACATAATTTTTAATACATACATTGGCATTTTAGCCATATACCCACCGGTATAATACCATTAAGTTTTAGGAAAAAGACTGCCTGTTGGACTGATATTTTTTTTGGGGGGGGGAGCTAATTGCATTCAGGCAAATTTGTACTTGTGTCTCTATCCAATATAAAGTCTGATATATTGGAATGATTTACTTTCCTATAATTGGATAATTGAAATGTAAAACAATGTCTCCCAAATCTTGCCAATACATTTATGTGTAGCCCAAGAAAAAGGAAAAATATTTAAATATTTCAATTCAAGGGTGTAGAAACATGCTTATTTTTTGTTTAACTTAACATAATCCTAATACTATTTAGAAAATACATGGAAAATGAAAACCACAAAAAATCTGAAAATTTCTTTGAAAGTATTAAATTCCAAGATATTTTTTAAAAGACATGGTGATCAATCAAAATACATGACTTTAAGTTCACCTCCAAGTATTTATTACTCCATTAGGAGACTACAATCATCCCTTACTATCTGCAGGGGATTGGTTACAGGAACTTAGAGGATAACAAAATCCACGGATACTCTTCTGTGTGTTAGTGGCTCAGTTGTGTCTAACACTTTGTGACCCCATGGACTGTAGTCCGATAAGCTCCTCTGTCCATCTGATTCTCAAGGCAAGAATACTGGAGTGGGTTGCCATTTCCTTCACCAGGGGATCTTCCCAACCCGGGGATCTAACCTGGGTCTTTTGCATTGCAGGCAGATTCTTTACCTTCTGAGCCAGCAGGGAAGCCAGATACAAGTATATGGCTCAGAAGGTAAAGAATCTGTCCTTTTATTATAAAGGACAGACACTCAAGTCCCCTATAACAAAATGGCTTGGTTATCTGCATATGACCTAGCACATCCTCCCATATACTTTGTCATCTCTGTGATGTGTGTATTAGTCACTCTCGCTCAGTTGTGCTGTATCCGACTCTTTGCAACCCCATGGACTGTAGCCCTCCAGGCTCCTTGTCCATGGAATTTTCCAGGCAAAAATACTGGAGTGGGTTGCCATTTCCTTCTCCAGGGGTTCTTCCCCATGCAGGGATTGGACCCGCATCTGCGGCTCCTACATTGGCAGATTTTTTACCACTGTGCCACCTGGGAAGCCCTAGACGACTTATAATATCGAATGCAAAGTAAATGCTGTTTAATTAGTTGCTGGTTGTGAGGTAGATTCAAGTTTTGCTTTTTGGAACTTCCTGGATTTAAAAATATATATTTTCAACCTGTAATTGGGTGAATCCATGGATGCAGAATTCACAGATACAAAAAGCCAATGGTCAAAAAAAAACAAAACAAAAAACCAACTGTCTGTCAGTCAGGATAGGGTAGACCAGGGATTGGCAAACCAGGGCCCCACAGACCAACCTTGATTCATCAGTACCAAATGTTTTTGTATATAAACTTTTATTGGAACACAGTCACAACTGTACCTTTATCTTTTTTCCCTATGGGTGCTTTTTAAATTATTAAAAAAATTTTTACAATAGCGAAAGTGAATAGCTGTAACAAAGATATTATGGCCTGCAAAGCCTAGAATATTTATATCTAGCCCTTAACGGACACAAGTGGTCACTTCTTGGTATAGGTTATGCTGTAGGAATAAATAAGTTGTTGGGTCTGAGCAAAAGAACATTTATTTCTCATTCACTTTACATGACTAACATGGGTAGGCATGTGTGCTAAGACAGGGTCTCAGGCTGACAAAAATTGCTTTTTGAGGGTCTTCCCTTCGGTCCAGTGGCTAAAACTGCTTTCAATGCAGGGAGGGTGGATTTGATCCCCAGTGGGAAGATCTAAGATTTCACAGTCCAGTTGGTGCAGCCAAAAAACAAACAACCCTATAATCCCTTATCCCTACACAAAAAATGTTGCATCTTGATACATGCTTCTAAGAGCAGGGGAATTACACTGGGGTGCTTAAAATTTCCATCTGGAAGTGGCACATCAATTCCACTTGTACTTCCTTAGCCAAAGCAAGTCAGAGAATCATGCTTATTCTCAAAAGGAATGGGAAAATAAAATCCTGTCACATATCTGGAAGGAAAACTTGAATGTTTGTGAATAGCCCTAATAAATACCACAAACAAATTATCTGCACAATCCAAAGGATAGTTATCAGGATGGTTAAGAGGTGACAATAATCTGGCCTGAAAATCTAAGCATGAAACAGAAGTATAAAATAAAAATTATAATGTGTGTAATAGTTGTAAAAAACAACTGTATTATTCACTGTGCAAGCAAAGGATTTAAATGTATTTATGACATATATTTATAAGAAGATAGTATTACATATTAATTATTAATCCACATGTGTAATGATTTTACAATCTATACTGTAAATTATAAAGAGGTGATTAAAGATGTTGCATAAAATATTTAAACTATATGGTGAGTATTGCTATTTCATAACTATTTAAAACTTTAATGAAGGCAGGAATAGTTTTCTCGATCTATGTAGTACGCCATGGATAGTAAATGACAGAAAAGTTATTAATTCTGCTTAAAAGCATACATTTTAATGCCTTGCAAATTTTCAGTCATTAATGTAGTAAACATAGCAATCTATTATATTATATAACATAAGAAAAAGAATCAATTTAGCTAATTTTTATACACAATTTTAAAGCACAAAAGAAAAGCTGATTGCCACTTAAAATTCTAGGTTGTACTTCCATTCATCAATAAATTGTTAAAATGAACATTGACAATAAGACTATTTATGTACATCTTTTTCATTCATTCAAAAATAAGCCTTGTGTTGAAAGAATACATCTCTATAGAGTGTAACTTCATAAAACTCCTTAGAAAATAACTATTTTTCTTTCTTCACCCCTATTACAACAGTCTGATCAAACGCACTCTGTTGGGCTTATTCTTTTTCACAACTTGAGTAAAATTTTGAGACAGATCTCTACTTTTTTAGTCATTTTCATATAATAAAAATCCTCTTGGCATTTTCAGTCACCAAAATAAAAAGAAATCTCATTTTGTAGCATTGCTTTCATTCCAATGTGAAATTAGAATTCTGAACTTAATAGAAAATCATTGTTTCCTCAGCTAGAATCTGCTTCAGGCTGTAAATTGCAAAGCAAAGGGGAAGTCTTCTGTATTAAATTTTCCTCTTTCCTCTTCTACCCTCTCACCACGAGGCTGTCTCTTTCTCCAGGAGTAGAGATCAGGCCAGCATAGGAAAGTGATGTGAGAGATAGGAAACAGTCCTGCTGAAATTATTCTCTCATGACACACTTAACATTGCTTCTGTAGGCTCACTGGGAATATTCTTTCACCCTAATCTCTCATAATATGGATTAGTCATGTCCTCTGTTTGAGTATCTTACCTTGCGAGCAGGGTAACCTTTTTGTTAAGGTCACATAGTCATTTCAGGAAGTCCTCTTAGAAAGAATGTAAAACAATTCTAGCCTGCCAAGAGATAACCATTCTTCCACATTGTCAACACTGTGAAGGCAGATAGCTGTAGCCTCTTACAATTCGATTTTGCTGGTGTGTTTTGAACAACAGTCTTGTGTGCTGCAAACTCCATATTAATCATTCCAGTATTGTTCTTGGATCTCTTCCTATAGGTTAAGAGTAAGAGAGAAGGACTCTTTCCTTCAATATCACTTTGGGGTTTTTCGTGGGAGCTATTGGTAAAAGGTCTCAATTGGTCTTTGGCAGCTACCTCTCTGAGTCCTGCTTTGCTGTTCTTGTGAGTCACTTGAAAAAACGGGCTGACTTGCAACGTGTTCTCAACATTACATAACATCAACCAAAAGAAAGACAGAAAAAGTGTATCCTCACAGTGCATATGTGTGTGTTCCTATTATATATCAAACATTGTATTGTGCTGCTGTGCTAAGTTGCTTCTTTGCACCCTTTAGCCTTAGCCCGCCAGGCTTCCCTGTCCGTGGGATTTTCCAGGCAAAAATCTGGAGTGGGTTGCCACACGCTTCTTCAAGGTATCTTCCTGCCCCGGGCATTGAACCCAGGTCTCTTATGTCTCCCATCTTGGCAGATGGGTTCTTTACCACTAGAGCCACTGGGAAGCCCTTTAGGCACAGGAATGCACTGGACAACATTTCTCCCTCCATATAAATGTTGGAGAACAGGGTGACGATCAGAAAAACATGATGAAGTAAATTTAAAATTTGCAATAAATGCTATAGAAAAAAATGACATGCAAAAAATTGGAATCTGTAATGGTGGATATGAATTAAAGTGTCAGAAATGTTTCCCTGAGGAAGTCACAAACATCCTTACTTAAAAATGACCATGAGTTAACCTAAAGAATCTGCCTGCAATGAAAGAGACCTGGGTTTGATTCCTGGCTTGGGAAGATACCCTGGAGAAGGAAATGGCAACCCACTCCAGTATTCTTGCCTGGAAAATCCCATGGACAGAGGAGCCTGGTGGGCTACAGTCCCTGGGGTCACAAAGAGTCGGACATGATTAGCGACTAAACCGACCACTGCGTGTTAGTCTCTCACTCACAGAAGTTTCTCTGAACTTTCTTTTTTTAGAGAGTGGGTGCATATTGTCCAAAAGTAAACTCCTTGATGGGTGCCTCTCTTTTCATAAAAAGAGCCTTTTATGAATAAAAAAAAAGAAAATTGGATTTTTAATAGACATTATCCTGCCTTATCATGTGGCTTTCATCTTAATGCTCACTACTTTGTGGTGATGAGGTGCCTATTGTGTCTCCAATATGATACCTCCAGAGTCATTCTAGGCAGGAAGAATAAGGCCAAAGGGCAAAAAGGACACATCATTGGAATCTCTTCCTTTGCCATGTCTCCTTCCTAGAAGTTTTTCCCTGCTTTAGCTGCCCACTCCCACTGACATCTCACTGATCAGGACCTTGGTTTTCCTAGCTAAAAGAAAGGTTCTGAGATTTAATTGTTTTCCAGGAGGGAGGCAAGGAATATTATTGACAAACACAGAATTTGGGTAGGGTAGAGTAGAACAGATATTAGAATGGCAATGAATAATGTCTGCCACTATATTGAATCATCCATTCTAGCTTGTCAGGAACAAATTCTAGCTCTTTTCACACTTTCTTTGATATTTCTTTATCAATTTCTTTTCTACACTTTGTACTTTACTTAATTTTTTTAAAGTTCTCCTGGGGCTATTTTCTCCAACATAAAATCAACATAATAAAAACTGCATTTATATATCTGATGATTTATTGTATTACAGTATATTAAGGATTAAAAAAAATAAAGATACATGAAGTAGAGAAGAGAGGATCTGAGCAAGTGGATTATTACAAATAATTATGTAATGGTTGAAGTCTGTCTGTCTCTATGCCTCTATCAATCTGTTAGTTGTTCTAGCTGCCTATGTGTCTATCTGTCTATTATCTATGCCATCAATTCAATTTATATAATTTTATAGTGTAATACTGCTTGGTGCAATTGAATTCTCTAAGATATATTTTTTTTAATGTTTAAAAAAATTTTGACTATGCCACACAGCATGTGGTATCTTAGTTCCTTAACCAAGGACCCAACTTGTGCCCCCTGCATTGGCACTGAGGAGTCTCAACAATTAGACCACCAGGGAAGTTCTCTTCAAGAGATTTTGAGATATGATTCACGTGGGTTTAACTCTACCAGTTACATCTGATTAATTCAAAAACAAGACAAAACTGTAAACCCTGGTTTTTTATAAGCTATGAAATGAGATGTATTATTTTATGATGTTCCATTTTGTTAAAATTAGAGACCTATCTAATTTCAATTGTTGAGTAGAAATGAAGTAAAAAAAAAATTAAGCAAACATACATTGATTATCTCCTCTGAATTTTTCCAGAAAAATCCCTATCTGTTGAAAATTTGTGTATTAAAAATGGTATTTGCATGGACATGAGAATTCAAATTTATTTATAACTGAAATATTTTTACTCCATTTTACATTGAAAAATGTTAAACATGTTACCACAACTAATGACATGTTTACTTGGCTAATGCTATACCTGTGAATATCCCTGGGGGCAAAATACTGTTTCTTTAGTACTTACGACATAAACAAAGCTCAGTATAAATGAAAGCATCAATAAAATCATTTTGCTAAGCTAAATTTTTGACTTCAAAAGTTGTAATTAGGCAAGTCCGTTCCTCTGATTTTCTTTAACCAAATAATATTCTTTAATTTGAATATATTTTCCTGGCATGTAGACCAATGTAGATAAATTAGGCAGTTGGTGGTATTAAAACCCACAGATTATAGTCTGCCAAAACTTAAACAGTGCCATATCATCATTAATTAGCTGTTTGCAACATAGAGTTGAATAAACGAAGATATCAAATGTGAAGCTGGGTTATTTTAAGTTGAGTTGAAATGCAAATGAATTTGTATTCAACTAATCATGAAATATTTACTAGGTACCTACTACAAGTCCAGAACCATGCTAGGAATGATGGCTAGATTTTTAAAAAGTGATAAATGGACCCTATTATGAATAACATTGTAAGGTAAGTGGGGAACCAATAGTAAAATATCTGAAGGTTTTGAAATTAAAATACCTACATGTATCAATAATACGGGGGCTTCCCTGGTGGCTCAGATGGTAAAAATTCTGCCTGCAATGCAGGAGACCCACTAATATTAGTGTATCAAAGAAATACAAACCCAGCTCCATATTGAATCTATTCCTTTGGCTCTAGCCTTTGTGCTCTATTGCTTGCTTAGTTCTGGCTCTGCACTTTTGTAAAAGAATGTTGCCTACAGTCTGAAAGGTATAGGATAGCTTATTCTCAAGGCTCTAATCTTTAAAGGTACAACACTCTTCCATTCACATAAAGCTAAAAAGTTGCAGAACAGAGAATAAGATTTGTCTGGTGGAGGTTTATAAGAACGTGGTGACCAGACCTAAGTCGACAGATGCAAAAACAAAGGATTCTGGCACCAAGAAGTTTGCAACAATCAGTCACATCCCCTACTTTTTCAGTATAAAAGAAGCCAAAATCCTAGCTCAGGTAAATGATTCTTTGAGACACGAGTCCACCTTCTTTCTGTCTGCTGGTTTCCTGAGTAAAGTCACTATTCCTTACTCCAAATCCTCTTTCAATTTATTGGCCTGTCATGGGCAAGCTCCTTGCTTCTTGGAAGAAAAGCTATGACAAACCTAGACAGCATATTACAAAGCAGAGACATTGCTTTGCTAACAAAGGTCTGTATAGTCAAAGCTATGGTTTTCCAGTGGTCATGTACAGATGTGAGAGTTGGACCATAAAGAAAGCTGAGCACAGAGGAACTGATACTTTTGAAATGTGATATTGGAGAAGACTCTTGAGAGTCCCTTGGACTGCCAGAAGATCAAACCAGTCAGTCCTGAAGGAAATCAATCCTGAATATTCAAGGAAGGACTGATGCTGAAGCTGAAGGTCCTATTGAATACTTTGGCTGTGTGATGCAAAGAGCCAACTCATTACAAAAGACCCTGATGCTGGGAAAAATTGAAGGCAGGAGAAGAAGGGGATGACAGAGGATGAGATGGTTGAATGGCTTCACCGACTCAATGGACATGAGTTTGAGCGAGCTCCAGGAGATGGTGAAGGACAGGGAAGCCTGGTGTGATGCAGTCCATGGGGCATCAAAGAGTTGGACATGACTGAGGGACTTAACAACATGTGGTGAGCATAGACTCTAACATCAGCAATGCTAGCAATACTAGGACAAGCACTAATACTATTTCTGCTACTACTACTATAATACGGTAGTAAGAGCAATAGTAGTAATACTGCTGCTGCTGCTAAGTTGCTTCAGTCGTGTCCGACTCTGTGCGACCCCAGAGACGGCAGCCCACCAGGCTCCCCCGTCTCCGGGATTCTCCAGGCAAGAACACTGGAGTGGGTCGCCGTTTCCTTCTCCAATGCATGAAAGTGAAAAGTGAAAGGGAAGTTGCTCAGTTGTGTCTGACTCCTAGCGACCCCATGGACTGCAGCCTACCAGGCTCCTCCATCCATGGGATTTGCCAGTTAAGAGTACTGCAGTGGGTTGCCATTGCCTTTTCCAGTGGTAATACTAAGATCCTGTATTTGCTGAGTTTTACCATATTCCAGTAAATTCTTCTTCATTTCTCACAACAAGCCTGTGGATATTTATCATTATTAATGACATTGTGCAGATTGGTTAAAGAACCCTAAGCATGGGTAAAAGTAATTTGCCTGATGTTACATACTTAAGGATAAGTATAGGTAGAATTTGAACTCAGCTATTCTGACTGAATGTGAAATCAGGTGGTATGCTCACAGGTCATCAACTTTTCCATGCCCATTACATTCTATCACTTTTGAGTAATTGTGTGGGGCTTACTATGAATTTTCTGGAGAAAGGAAATAAAAAAGTTTAAGTGCCAAAGTTTTTTTTTTTTTTTTTAATAAGATAATTTCGATTGTGGCATTTCTACGGTGATTTACTTTATTTCATAAATACAAAATATAGAAGATAACGTAATCATTTGTTGGTGATTTGAAACATTATGATGACCCTCTGCTATATATTATGATAGCTTTAATTTCTTGCCTATCTGAATGCACTTTTGCTGCATTGTGACCCCTCCACCCTCTTCCCTTTGCTCACTAGGGTTTCCACCTCAGTTGAGTTCAGTCGCTCAGTTGTGTCTGACTCCTTGTGACCCCATGGACTGCAGCACGCCAGGCCTCCCTGTCCATCACCAACTCCCAGAGTTTACTCAAACTCATGTCCATTGAGTCGGTGAAGCCATCCAACCATCTCATCCTCTGTTGTCCCCTTCTCCTCCCACCTTCAATCTTTCCAGCATCAGGGTCTTTTCAAATGAGTCAGTTCTTTGCATCAGGTGGCCAAAGTACTGGAGTTTCAGCTTCAACATCAGTCCTTCCAATGAATATTCAGGACTGATTTTCTTTAGGATGGACTGGTTGGATCTCCTTGCAGTCCAAGGGACTCTCAAGAGTCTTCTCCAACACCACAGTTCAAAAGCATCAATTATTTTCTATATCTGAACATTCAAAAAAATCTGATCTTACATGTTTTTTTTTTCTTTCTTCTGTCTCAAAGATGAAGACGATCAAGTAAAGAGTTTGTAGTTTTAAGAAATTTAATTTGTTGAAGAGGGTATGAATTGTTTAAGAGAGTATGAACTGATGAACTATGCAAAAGGGAACTTTGTCAAATGCAACTTAATAAAAAAATGTGTGTTTTATTAAATCCGGGCAATTTATCATTTGCTGAGTTCCTACTATATATCAGGTGTATACTGTGTATCGATTCTTCCCAGGTGGCTCAATGGGTAAGGAATCTTCCCACAATGCAGGAAAGATAAGTTCAATCCCTGGATTGGGAAGATGCCCTTGAGGAGGACATGGCAACCCCCTCCAGTATTCTTGTCTGGAGAATCCCAAGGACAGAGGACCCTGGTGGGCTATAATGAATAGGGTCGCAAAGAGTCCAACACAACTGAAGTGACTGAGCACGCATGCACACATAAACCATGTATCAAGTGCTTTGCATGTATCATCACTAATTTTTCTAACAATCTTGTAAAGTAGATGATCATAGATGGCCTAATTGAGATGTGGGTAGGTTTAAATACTTGCTAAATTTATTATTCAAGCTACTGATATAACTCATAAATACCTGAGCTAGGATTCAAACCCAGCCTGCCTGACCCGGCTCTGTCAGTGCTGAACCAATTATTTCAGAAAACATCTTTTTTTTCCTTTTTTGAGGTTCTCAGGTTTGTTGTAAGCTTTAATTTTACTGCAAGTTTGATCTCAAAGTCTATAAAGAGATAATCATAGCCCGATGTTTCATAAATGTGTCCTGTAGAACCTAATGTCTCTATGAAAGCAGCTCAAGGGCAATCTGGAGGGCAAAGAGGAAGCCAGGTGGGTGAGGATCTGGACTCTCAAGTCAGGCTTCAACCAAAGCACTTTTCTCTCTATAGTTTTGTGTGTATGTCTGTGGAAGGGTGGCTTGGGGCTTTCCCGGTGGTGCCAGTGGTAAAGAATCTGCCTGCCAATGCAGGAGATGCAAGAGATGTGGGTCTGATCCTTGGGTTGGGAAGATCCCCTGGAGCAGGAAATGGCAATCCAGCCCAGTATTCTTACCTGGAAAATTCCATGCACAGGAGAGTCAGGCAGGCTACAGTCCATAGGGTCCAAAACAGTTGGACACTCCTGAGGACACATGCACTCATGTGTGCTTGAGTGTCCTATTCCCTTAGGGAAATAAAAGCTCTGCTATTTAAAGCGGTTTAAATCCTTTCTCACTCTCAGTATAGTGAAGTGAAGTCGCTCAGTCTTGTCCGACTCTTTGTGACACCATGGACAGTAGCCAACCAGGCTCCTCCGTCCATGGGATTTTCCAGGCAAGGATCCTGGAGTGGGTTGCCATTTCCTTCTCCAGGGGATCTTCCCAACCCAGGGATTGAACCCGGGTCTCCCATATTGTAGGCAGACACTTTACCGTCTGAGCCACCAGGGAAGTCATATAGCATTTGCATATAGCATATATGCGTATAGCATACAGCATTTCACTCAAGCTGAGTGAAATTCATCTCCAAATCCATTTCTGATCTGTATTGTAATGGGGATAATTTTACTCGGAATGTCTGGAATATGCAGAAATAAAACTTGACTCAACTTGCTCCTGTGCTCACAACCTATTTCTACTCTTTCCAACAGAACACAATTTAGTCATTTTGAGGAAGTACAGTGTCATTCACTTTATTTTATTTATTAATTGGCTGTGTCAGGTCTTAGTTGAAGCATGCAGGATCTAGTTCCCTGTCCAGGGCTGGAATCCAGACCCCCTGCATTGGGAGCATGGAGTCCTAGCCACTGGACCACCAGGGAAGTCTTGCCATTCATTTTAGAATTTGATCCCTCCCAGAATAACTTAGTTCATTTTTGAGTACTCAGTTTTCACCTGTTTTGCCTTTCTTTTCTCCCCAAGATAAAGGTAAGCTTGTATACTATCATGATCTCCAGTAGAGTTCTCCGGTCTCTTGCTGTTCTCTGGTGCAGTGAGCTGTAAACTGGATGTAGATCCGCAGATGAGTACCACACAGGGCACATGAAAACTCTAAGAGGCAGGCATGAAATGAAATGTTTTTAAGGAAATTAATGTCTAATATCTCATCTTTCATATATATTCTTCACTAAAACTTATCAAAGGACTTTCCTGAAGTTGATATGTTGTATTAATAGCTTTCCTACCTCTCTTTTCATGATTGCTTTTTCCCACACTTACAAAGATAAAGCATCCTAAATCTTACTTTGGTGCTTTGCTCCTGGATATAAAAAGATCTAGGGGCTTCCCTGGTAGCTCAGTGGTAAAGAATCTGCCGGCCAATGCAGGAGACTCAGGACAGGCGGGTTTGATCACTGGGTTGGGAAGATTTCCTGGAGGAGGCAGTGACAACCCACTCCTGTATTCTTCCCCAGAGAACTCTGAGGACAGAGGTGCCCGGTGGACTACAGTCCCTGAGGTTGCAAAGAGTCAGACACAACTGAGCACTCACGCACGTATGTAAAAGGATCTAGGGGTCTCCAGGGACTTCCTTGGTGGACCAGTGGCCAAGACTCTGAGCTCCCAAAGCAGGGGGCCTTGATTCAGTCCCTCGTTTGCATAGTCAGGTGACTAGATCCCACATGCCGCAACTAAGAGTTCACCTGCTGAAACCAAAAGATCCTGCACGCCTCAACTAAAGAACCAGCATTCTGCAACGAAGATCGAAGACCCTGAGTGCCTCACCTAAGACCTGGCACAGCCACATACATGTGTATGTGCAATAGTATATAATGTACCTTCAGTATAACGTATATAATACATATATGTATATATTACACATATATATGCATGTGTTAAACTAGAGGTCTCCAAACAAATGGACACTTGGATGTCAACAAAACCTCCGTTTTACAAAACAACCAAACCAGTAGCAGGATGTCCTAGATTTCAAGGATGAAGAGTGATATGAGAAATCGTGTACTTTGGTCTGTTATCAGGATGTTCCGGATTAAGATAGCACAGGGTGAGACAATAAGAGTGAGGATTTTGAATTGATTCAAAGCTCGGTCTGTTCCATTCCTTGACTACGGTCAGAAAATGCATTGCTCCTGGTTGAGAACACAGTAAAAGCAACGCAAAGAAAACTTTGGCAAGAAATACTCCGTGCTGTGTGACCCAAATAATATAAATGACAAATTCTTGGTGAGGGCCTCTGCCTTATCTATTTTAGCATTAGTTCATCAGCAGTGGGTCATTGTCAAGAGAAAATATATGCTTATCTGAATAGAAATAACAAGTTAGCCATTTTCTGGCAGAAAGTATATCATATGGGACTAATGAATTTGACAATAAAATTAGCCTTTCCAATTAGATTATATGGCAAGCCATTTAAGTAAACTAAATAAACTAAATTTGCAGCTTCAAGGTTTTAAAGAACATTTATTGAAGAGGTGAAGAGAGGAGTTAATTCAGTTATTATCTGATAGATAATTAAAATTAATTTTTGTAATAGTTTACTGTAGGATTTTTGGCATAAAACTTAGAAGCTTTTTTTTTAAGGGTAAAGTGACCACACAAAATTCCCTTCTCATGTCTACTTGTATTGTTTAGAAGGATTCTTGTTATTTTAATAATTTATCAAATTTTATAATATTTCAGTGTTTTGCATGATATATTAGTAGTAATCTCACACGCACACACAGACATAAAAATGTATGTATATCAAACAGTCAATAGTTCAAAACCTAGAATTAACTGCTTTTCCGTGAGCATCCTTCAATCACCCTAGTACCCAACTCTACTCTCATCATAGGTGATGACTTTGTTTTTTTTTTTTTTTTTTAATTTTTAAAATTTCCTTGCCTGCACCACAGGGCATGTGGGATCTAAGTTTCCTGACAAAGGATTAAATCCATGCCCCTTGCATTGGAAGTACAGAGTCTTAACCACTGGACCACTGGGGAAGTCAGAAAAATCCCCATATTGTTTTAATAATATTTTAAGATTTTTTTCTTTTTGCTTAAGAAATCAAATCTGCATATAAATTCTTCTTTTAGTCTTCCTTTTGACACATTATTCTGTTCCTTGTTTTACACTTGACATACTTTAAGATATGCTCAATCTTGGTCTATAGAGACATAGAGTCACTACTGATTTTTAAGCTGCACAGTATCCCTTTATATGGTTTAACCCAGATTTAACTGGACTCATTAATAACATTTTTTGTATTCTTTATTTTTATCTTAGAGCTTCATGATCTCAGGAAGTCAAAATAAAAGAGAGAATTTCAATTTATATGCATGTTTTGTTATATATGAAAGGTTGATTAATAAAATACCTTCAAATATAATATTGTATTCAGTTCAGTTCAGTCGCTCAGTCGTGTCCGACTCTTTGTGACCCCATGAATCGCAGCACGCTGGCCCTCCCTGTCCATCACCAACTCCTGGAGTTCACTCAAACTCACATCCATTGAGTTGGTGATGCCATTCAGCCATCTCATCCTCTGCCGTCCCCTTCTCCTCCTGCCCCCAATCCTTCCCAGCATCAGGGTCTTTTCCAGTGAGTCAACTCATCGCATGAGTAGACACTGTTTCCACTGTTTCCCCATCTATTTTCCATGAAGTGATGGGACCAGATGCCATGATCTTAGTTTTCTGAATGTTGAGCTTTGCCAACTTTTTCACTCTCCTCTTTCGCTTTCATCAAAAGGCTTTTAGTATGAAATTAAAATGAAAGTAGATGAATATGGGGTTAGTAGACAGATTTAAGTGACTAAATGTTTTTGATCCTCTTTTTCTATCACTCCCTCCCCAACAAAAAAACCCTCATGGGCTTTAATAGGAAACAATATATGGAAATAATATCCATTGATTCCTTGGGATCAAGTGACCATGAGCACCATAAATCTACGTTCCTCTCCCAAGTTAAAACTTTTATGGCTTTTCATATTGGCTAAAAAGAAAGTGACAAATGTATGGTTCTGTGTTCTCTGTGTCTTCTGTACTTTCATGAATCTCTTAAAGATACACTTTGTGGTTATAGAGGAAAGAGTTTCATTTAGGTATAGTCTTTCGAAGGAGGAATTGATGGAGAGTTGGATTCTTTTGCCAAGCACTTCTGGTTTCTTAAACAGAAAGGTATCTTAGGGTGGGTGTCAAATTTTGAATGCTGAATTTTGGCAGGGCTTAACTAAGCAAATCTGTGGGCAGCTTAGGTGGACAGATTGTCTGAAAGAAACCAAGCAAATTTATAAAGGGAATTTAATGAAGATAATATGACAGAGAGGATGAGAGAGTTTAGGCCTTAAGGAGAGAGATATAAAGTAAAATCTGGGGCAAATTTGTGGAAAGTCTGAATCTGTGAAGAGTACCGAAGCCATGGCAGAGCCCCAGAGTTATAGAACACTATGTCGGAAACTTTAGCAACAGATTTTGTGGCTTAGGCTCCCACCCTGGATGTGATTACATTTTCCCATATAATTAGGCACCTAATTGTGCTCCTCCACTGGGTTGATACTTTTATAGCACGATATAATTGTGATTTACTTCAGAGCTCTTCATGTGGACCTGCCACCTCTTACATGCCAACAAACCACACTTAACTGTTGAAACTCTTTGTGATGTTTTTCTCATTTGCTCTGACTAGATTTTGAGTAATTTAAAAGATAACTTAATATTGTTTATTGTAAAGAGAATCTAAATATCCAAAATTTTTATGTCTCGTAAATTAGCTCACAAAGGTGTTTAGAAGTAACCTCTACCAATGCTGAAAATGAGGGCATAGGTCAAAGAATGCAATACTTTAATGATCAAGCCATTCATTACAAAAAAGATACCTCTCTGCCCATTGTAATCAATAACTTCATTTCTAGGAATTTATTCTAAGGAAAAAATTATAACATATATATATATATGCAAGTATATACAAAACTACATTGTTTAGAAGAGTAAAAACATAGATAAAATATGAATGGTTAACATAACATGGAATACTATTGAGCCATTAAAATGATAAATAAAAATGTATTAATTGCCATGGGAAAATTTACTATTAAATATTGTTGATAGGAAAATCAAGTTTATGATTCTAATTGCAGTAAGTGACTAAATAAGCATCAATATCCATCTAATTCTATGACAGGAAAAATGTGGAGGAACATATATTAACTATGATTTTTCTTTTCAAAGAGGAACACATTTGCTTTTTCCTTGCAATGAATATGTATTGCTTTTGTTATAAAATTCAAATTATTATAATAAGAGATTTATTTGAAAGAGACAAAAATATCCATATTAGCTAACGGATGCCATAATGGTAAGATCTAAAATTGTGGAATTTCATGAGTAACACAAGGACCAGGATTCAGGTGTACAAAAACAAATATTTATTTTTGTGTGATGCAATAAAATGTTTAGTTGCTCAGTCATGTCCAACTCTTTGCAACCCAGTGGACTGTAATCCACCAGGTTCCTCTGTCCATGGGATTCTCTAGGCAAGAATCCTGGAGTGGGTAACCATTCTCTACTCCAGGGTAAAGAATCCGCCTGCCAATGGAGGTGATATAAGAAATATGAGTTGGATCCCTGGATTGGGAAGAACCCCTGGAGTAGGAAATGGCAACCCCTACTCCGATACTCTTGCCTGGAAAATTCCATGGACAGAGAAGCCTGGTGGGCTACAGTCCATGGGGTCACAAGGAGTCAGACATGACTGAGCAACTGAACATCCATATCCAAGTAAATAGATATAAATACAGACAGATACATAGATATATTTATTTTCCTGGTTGGCTCAGTAGGTAAAGAATCCACCTGTAATGCAGGAGACATAGGAGATGTTAGCTGGATCCCTGACTCAGGAAGATCCCCCGCAGGAGGAAATAGCAACCCATGCCAGGATTCTTGCCTGGAGAATCTCATGGACAGAGGAGTCTGGTGAGGCATAGTCTGTGGGGTCACAAAGAGACACAATTGAGCAAATGGCATGCAGCAAGATGTTAAGAAAATAAAAGAAAACTCTAAAAGTGCACTGGCTCACCTGCTGGAGAAATGAGAGCACATTATAAAGATACAGAGGCTTGCTTAGGTAATGAAGTCCTGCATAGAATATCGGGGACACAAAAAAACAAGGCAAGGCCCTTTACCTCAGAGCGAACAACTTGCAAGTCTAGACCAAAGAACCCACAGTTGTGGTTTAAATATCTGGAGGTATGCTCAGGGTTGGAGAAAATGAGACTATCCATCAGAACGAGTAAGCAGATAGGCATTGCTAGTGGAGGTGAGAATTAATCTTTATATTCCCGTGATTAAAAAAATTCTATGATAATTTAAGACAAATTTTAAAAGAGAACTAAATATAACAGAAGTAATAGTCACATGGCATCATGCTGGTTTTTTCCCCTTCCTTTTTTCTCTCTCTCAAAAGATACAGCTAAATTTGGGAATTCCCTGGCAATCTAGTGGTTAGGACTCAGTGCTTTCACTGCCAAGGGCCTTGGTTCAATCCCTGGTTGGGAACTAAATCATATAAGCCATGCAGAACAGTAGTAACAAAAAAGGTATAGCTAAATAAATATATTCAATAAAAACATATATATTTATCACATTATAAGGTCAAACACTCTAGAAGGCCATGGCAACCCACTCCAGTGCTCTTGCCTGGAAAATCCCATGGACGGAGGAGCCTGGTAGGCTGCAGTCCATGGGATCGCTAAGAGTCAGACATGACTGAGCCACTTCACTTTCACTTTTCACTTTCATGCATTGGAGAAGGAAATGGCAACCCACTCCAGTGTTCTTGCCTGGAGAATCCCAGGGACGGGGGAGCCTCCTGGGCTTCCGTTTATGGGGTTGCACAGAGTTGGACACGACTGAAGCGACTTAGCGGTAGCAGCAGCAGCAAGGTCAAACAACATAGGTAACAGTTTACTTTACTTGATTGTCATCTGAAATACCAATATCTTTTCCTAATTTATCTTTTATTGACTCATGAAATTACACAGTATTCACTTACTCTTCCATTAACTCAAAAATATTTATTGAGCTCCTCAGTTGTGGCAGACCTACTCTACAATTCTAGGTGTGTCAGTCTATAAAACAAAAATCATTGAGCTAAAAGAACTTACATTTTAGTGGGAGGAGAGAGGGAGACAGAGGTAAATGCCCTTTCATAACTGAAATTAAATGAACTTGGTCATAATTCATTGTTGTATTGATAATTGGCTAAATCATGTTCAGTAATTCACTAGGGGGTGAATGATAGATTTGAGACAGCAGAAGAAAGTGTCAGTGAATTGGATTCAGGTCAAGACAAATTGAACAATTAGAAAGCCCAATATGAGTGTTTTTGCCTTTTATTGAAATATTTGAAAATTTACTTTCATATATAATATAGCTAGGTGTTACTTTTAATCCAATCTTTTGATATACTTCTAGGTGCTAGAATTATAATATTAATTACATCTAATTTTGACCTTTATATAATTACAATCAAGTGGGCAAATACAGACCAGTAAGAAGATATTTTCAACACACTGTCTATGAAGTGCTATGATAGGATAGTTTAGAGTATGTTAACGTAGGAAAGACATCATCTAACCTAGGCTCAGTAAGTAAAGATGGGTGCTCAAAGGCAGTGGAATTGTAAACCAAGATTTAAAGGATGATTACCTATTAGTTAAATGAAAAAGGATGCACAGGAGAAGAGTTGTTATCAGGAAGTACAAAAAATACAAGTACTCAGAGACATAGATAATAAGATAAATTTAAATATCTTGATGGTTAAAGCTTAGAGCTTAAGGAGAATAATTATGAGAAATGAAAGTGAAGAGGTAAATGGATTGAGGGACTTTCCTAAATCTTTCAAAAGAGATTAAAAATGTTTTATATCCCATGGGAAATGGAAAGCCAACCTGTTTTTTTTGTTTGTTTGTTTGTTTCTTTTCTCTTCTTTTCTTTGAAAAGCAGAGAAATGACATGATTGGGTTTAATTTTAGAAACATCACTCGGATGAGCAATGGACAGCAGAAGATTGGAGAGACCGTGTAGGAGGCGGTTGCAGTAAACCAAGAGAGAAGTGGTGATGGTGGCCTGAGTTAGCAAAATGGCAGTGATGATGAAGAGAAGTGGGCAGATGTAAAGATCACTTAAAAGAAAGACAAAATTTAAAGATTTTTTAGATATGGGAAGAAAGGAATACAGAACGTATCATTTAAGAAAATGCACCCTCCATTACTTGGAGACAAGGAGATATTTAAACATCAGTGAAAGTGAGACATCTAAAAAAAAAAAAGAATGTCATTGTGCCAAAGAAACAAAATACTGGGTCAAGGCGTATTGTATTCACTATTTTCTTTTTTTTTTTTTTTTGGTTTGAAATGTTTTCTAATTTCCATTGTAATTTCTTTTTTATCCACTGGGTTATTTAAAAGTGTGTTTTTGAATTTCTAAACTTAACAGGATTTTCTGCTATTTAACAAAAATTTGTTAAGTCCCTGGTACTTATTGATCATGGTACTTATGGATTTTCCAGTGTTAATTGCCTTGATTGGTGTCTTTTTAATTTCTAAATTTATCAGAATTTTCTTCTGTGTCCTAGTTTAGAATACATCCAGTGTAATTTTCAATACTTTGATGTTGCTCCTAATTGTTTTAGGATCTGGTACATGAACAATTTTTAGTAATATTCTTAAGGTACACATTGCTAATTATTCTGTTCAAATTTTCTCTATATTTCATTGCCTTTTTGTTTGATTTTTCCTATCAATTATCAAAGAGGTGTAAAAAATCATCCACATAATGGTAGATTTGTCTAATATCAATTTTGATTGATAGATATTGCAGCTATGCTACTACTGGGCTTCCATGGTGGCTCAGGCGGTAAAGAATCCTCCCACAGTGTCGAAGACCTAGGTTTGATCCCTGGGTTGGGATCCCCTGGTGCAGGGTATGGCAACCCACTCTAGTATTCTTGCCTAGAGAATCCCCATGGACAGAGGAGCCTACGACAGTCTATGGGGTCACAAAGAGTCAGACAAGGCTGAGCGACTAAGCACAACACACGGCATGCTCTTACTGCACACAAATCTAAAATTGAGGTATCTTCCTTGTTGATTGGAACTTGTTCATCATTATGATGTGGCTTTTAATTTAATATCAATATTTCTGCTTAAAAATCTGTCTTGTCTGACACCATTCCAGCTTTTTCTAAATGTAGGTTTTTCATGGCATCTCATTTGCTACACTTTAACTTTTAATTCTTATATTTTATATCTATCTTTTTCATAATCCAGTTTGGCAATCTGTGACAACTAGAATAGGTAGTACATTTATTTTTAATATATCATTATATGTTAGAATTTAAATCTACTGTTTAATTTGCTTAATCTGCTTGGGATTTCTTGGAGCTTTTAGAATAGGTAGTGATGTCTTTAGTTTCTAAAAATTTCAACTATTTTCTCTTTTTTTATTTATTTTTTTATTTTCTCTTTAAATAATGCCATTATTCGATCCTCATTCTCTTCTTCTTCTGGATTTTTATTAAACCTATGTTTGACTTTCTCACACTAGTCTCTCTTTTACCCTCTATCTGTATTTTTGTCTCAGAATATTTTCTTCTAACTTAGTTTTTAATTCAGTAATTCTCTTCTTACCTATATCTAGACAACTTGTCTAATGAGTTATTTATTTAAATATTTTTATTCTAGAAACTATATTTTGTTTTCAAATCTTTTATGTCACATCTTATAGCTTATAGTTTTACAGTCAGTGTCTTAGTTTTTTAAATGTAGACATATAATTACTGTATAGTCTGGGCTGAAAATTTCCCAAATCCAATTTCTATGCAGATTTGTTCCTCTTGTTTGTTATTTTTTGCTAGTTCCTGCTTACAATGTTTACTTTCCTTGTGTGAATCATCATCACTAACTGTGTATTGTACAATTCATTTGATAAAAATCTTTTCAAAAACAAAATAAATTCGATAATGAAAATACTTTTATCCAAAGAAAATTGGCATTTGTTTCTGCTAGGAGACCATGGACACAGCCCCCAGTACTACTTTTACATGTTTTTAAGGTTTAAAACATCTTTAAACAACATGGGAGATTAAAATATGAGTATAAATCCATGTGGGATATACTATTTCTGATTCATCCTCACCTTAAGTATATAGTCTATTCAGCTGGGTTTCCTGTTCAGCTTCCCACCTAATATGTGCAATGCTTTGATTTCTGTCCCTGCTTCTTTATGAAGCTGACAAAACAAATATTATAATTTTCCTGGATCATCAAATCCTCTTGGGACAAAAGCAGATTTCAAAGCAGCTTTCTTTTCTTAGCCCTCAATTTCCCTTCCATTAGAGCCTAGTAATTTTTTACCGAGTTGCTACTTAAAGAAAAATATTGTTGACTATGTTTGTATCTATATGTATTTTATCTCGCTATTTAAACACCAGAGATTAGGAATATACTTAAAGACCATGACAAGGAGTAGGGAACAGGAACTTTTTGTGTTTCTGGAAATTTCTTTGTCACAATGAACTTGTGTCAAGACTACTATTCGGCTGATTTGCATGAGTTGTATATAGACAAGATCCATTCTTATTGGTTGCTACTATCATTTGGCATTATTATGATTAAGCATTATCCATATTCAATGGGCTTCCCCTATAGCTCAGTTGGTAAAGAATCTGCCTGCAATGCGGGAGACCTGGGTTTGATCCCTGGGTTGGGAAGATCCCCTGGAGAAGGGAAAGGCTACCCACTCCAGTATTCTGGCCTGGAGAATCCCATGGATTGTATAGTCCGGGGAGTCGCAAAGAGTCGGACATGACTGAGTGACTTTCACTTCACTTCATATTCAATGGGTTGTTAAATATGCTTAATATTACCCATTTTCCCTGCTGTTAAGGAAAAAAAGCTATAATTCCTATACTATAAAGTAATCAATGCCAAGATGTTAGGTAAGAGAGGAAGAAAAACATTAAAATCTTGGTTATGTCAATTTTCCTTCTGTTCCTAAGGACACATCAGAGAGAAGTTAACTGCTCTGTAACCACAAACAGTGGAATAATTGCTATGCTCAAGTCTCGCTGTCTCAGAAAGCACTGTGGGGATTTTCACATAGCCTCTAGGATTTTACAGATTTCTATACAAATTAGAAGTTAGCCTTTTACAAAGGGAGATTTTGACTTTTTAAAATGCAACTTATGTCAATATATGTCAATTTTATGTTTTTCATGATTTTGTTGCATGACTTATTCATTAACAGCAAATAATAGATCCAAAACTGCAAGGAAATTCCCTCACCAGTATTTGGAAAATAATTCCCAACCTTATATGTTCACATAATAATCTGAAGTTTACTAATTGTTTGAATTTGTGAATAGTTCCTTGGAAGAGAATACATACAAGATCAAAAAAAGGAAAACCTGAGAAAAATATAAATGTATGATTAGGTGTATTAAAAATCTCTACCTAAAAGAGAGATATACAAAGAGAATAGTCAAAAAGCTGTTGATCTGAAAGAAAAATAACATTTTACTTGAATTTTGATCTTGTTGCACAAATGGGAATTTCTTTGCAATGGAGATTTGTGAGATATTATAGATCAGAAAGGACTTCCTTTTTGTTTACCACTGGTGCTAGTGGTAAAGAACCTACCTGCCAATGGTTTGATCCCTGGGTTTGATCCCTGGGTTGGGAAGATCCCCTGGAGGAGGGCATGGTGAACCACTCCAGTACTGCATGGAGAATCCCGTGGACAGAGGAGCCTGGCAGGTTACGGTCCATAGGGTTGCAAAGAGTCGATAGGACTGAAGTGACTTAGCATGAGACATGCATACATACATCAGAAAAGCTGTTTTAATTCAGTAAATGATGATTATAATATTATCTGCACATGTTTAGAATTAAATTTCAGAATAACTCCTTTAACAATGGCAACTGCATAAAAATATGATTCTTTTTGGGGGGAAATGCAATACCAGTAGAAAAAATACAAGGACAGAAATGGAAATGTACATAATTTGTTTGAAAACATAATATCATTGATGAGTATAGAATTTTTTTAATAATTATATTTGTTGTATTTCATAATAAACATACATACTCTCCATAACATACTCTTAATAATAATTTATCTATTTGATGATTGGTCTAATGCTTTCAGTATGTAAGCTACATAAACTATGGGAATAAATTGTTTTAAAGTGGATTCATGACAATGTATGGCAAAACCAATACAATATTGTAAAGTTAAAAAAAAGAAGTTATTTTAGCTTTATCAGTTTCCTAAGTCAAAGCTTAGTTACTCTGGAGAGTATATGATGTGAAACTCTAGAAAAATTCTGAATAGACACTAATCTAATTAGCTTTTCTCAAATCATTGCAAAATAATTTAAAAATTTCTATAAGTAAAATTATTAATGTCAATACTATTTTCCCCTTTTGTAAATAAGTTAATGAAAATGTAAATACACTAAGTTAATTGTTTAAGGTTTCATAGAAAATTGTTGACAAGCTTACTTTAGAACATCTAAAGAATTCCTAGAAGGGAAAAAAGTAAATGAGTATGGTCATGCACATTACCTAACAAATGGATATGTGCAAGGGCATGTACACACATATACTTTTCCCCAGCAAAGTTCTATTCTGGGCACTTGATGTACAATTTAGGAACTGAAGCGGTTCGTGCATGTGTGCTAAGTCACTTCATTCATGTCCTACTCCTTGAGACCCTATGGACTATAACAGCCAGGCTCTTCTGTCCATGGGGTTCTCCAGGCAAGAATACTGGAATGAGTTGTCATTTCCTCCTCCTAGGAGGAGGAATGAACTAATGAACCTAACTAGTGGTTAGTTCCTTTATCCTTTTAGGTTCTTTTGTCTCATATAATAATACATTGACCTGAGACAGATTAGAGCTTTCTTGGTAGCTCTGTGGTAAAGAATCTGCCTGCAATGCAGGAGACCCCGGTTCCATTCCTGGAATGGAAAGATCTCCTGGAGAAGGGTAAGGCTACCCATTTCAGTATTCTTGGTTTTCTTTGGTGGCTCAGATGGTAAAGAATCTGCCTGCAATACAGGAGACTCTGGTTTGATTGTTGGGTTTGGAAGATCCCCTGGAGCAGGGCATGGCAACCTACTCCAGTATTCTTGCCTAGAGAATCCCCATGAACAAAGGAGCCTGGTGGGCTAGACTCCTTGGGGTTTCAAAGAGTCAGACAAGATTGAGTGACTAAGCGACCCAGGAAAACTGATCAACTCACAAAAATGACCAAAGCCCTCACCTTAAATACCATCTTCAACTAAAGATAAAAGAGGATGTTGGGATAAGAGTTTGGGAGTTCAAACAGGAGGAAGGCAATTACCATGGAGATGGACAAGCAAATGAATGATAAACAAATGTTTTCTGAGCCTGGCAGAGACAATAAGACAAGAGAGTGTTCTCTGATCTTCCTCCCTATCACACCTGTCCCATTATTTTTGTAGATATGACTGGTGGTAGATCTATTCTGGGAAAAGGCCTCTTATTTAAAAATTTTTTAGGCAATTAAGGTAGGTAAAATGAAAGACTGTTTGAGTCTACTATTTCTTAAAAATAAACAGCCTAAATTAATGCTCATGCCAAAGAGATAAATTTTGGGTTGGTAAATTCTGTTACCCTACAAGAATATTTAAATGTTTAAGTCTTCTTCCCAACTTTATTCTCAAATGATTGGCTTTTAAGAATCTATAGCAAATGTTAGCATTTTCATATCTTTTGATTATCTTAAACTATTAATATATGCACAATTTTTCCATCTAACAAAATATTATCTACCTCCAGCTCCTATATTTCCAGAAGGTTCATCTTGCTTATTTTCCAATATCTATTATGGTTTTGTGAGTACTGCATTGTTAGTCATACAAGGGACATTCAGATCCCAGAGCAATACACTTCCATCAGTGTAACACTTCAGAAAAATCTTTGTATACCTATTTCTTTTAGACATTGAGATATCTCTAAGATAGGAATATTAATAAATATTTATTAAACATAGTATGTCAATGATAATGTAAAAAACTAACCCATTGTTTTAATAGTGAACATTTTCAGTTCAGTTCAGTTCAGTCACTCAATCATGTCTGACTCTTTGTGACCCCATGAACTGCAGCACGCCAGGCCTTCCTGTCCATCACCAACTCCCG
>NW_011495050.1:6602711-6605988 GCF_000754665.1 Bison bison bison
TGGTTGAACATTTTAGGATAGCATAAAAGTAATCCCCCAGACAGCTCCCAGACATAAAAACAGCTGAATTGAGCTTCTCACTCTAAAATAGGTGGAAAACCTCAACCCCTTTCAAATCCTTACCCAGGGGAAGTTTGGGGGAAATGATGGCTATTAAAATCAATGGTCATACTTGTTTTCAGATCCCAGCTATTTAAAGATAAAACCTTCTCCAAACTGAATACATTAGTACTTTAACTTCAGACAAATTTTCTTTGTTTTTTAGAGTTAAGTGAAGATCAGGGACAATCTCACTGACATATATTTTGAGACTTCTTGGGAGGTTAAATATGCATGGCATTGACTATTGAAAGTCTGGGGCTTCCCAGGTGGCGCAGTGGTAAAGAATCCACCTGCTAATGCAGGAGATGCTGGTTCAATCCCTGGATTGGGGAAAATCCCCCAGGGAAGGAAATGGCAACCCACTCCAATATTCTTGACTAGAAAATCCCATGGACAGAGGAGCCAGGTGGGCTACAGTTCATGGGGTCACAAAAAGTCAGACATGACTGAGCATGAACACACACACTTTGAGTCTAAAGAAAAATCCAGAATGAATGTTTGGTATAAGAATAAATAGGAATCAAATACAAGCTTTTACCTTAAAAAAAAATGGAGATGGAATGAATCATGCCTCAACTAATTCAATGTAATTTTTTTTTGCCAGGCCGTGACAGTCACAGGATGGTTTTATATCCTTGCTTTCGGTAGAAAGAATAACTAGAGATTGAGTTAAATTTGAAAAGCCTTTCCTACAGTGCATAAATCATGGGCATCCTGACAGTCCATATGTAACACCATTAAACAGCCTCTGTAGCTATAAAATCTAAGTATTTTTCTCAGGGCATAAAAGTGGAATTCCACTTTAGCAGTTACAGTGGTCAGAAAAAAAAGAAAAAAAAATCACTGCTTCCTACATTCTCTGAACCTTGATGAATCCTTACTGATATAATTCTCAAGCAAAGCTTTTCTCTAATGATTGCTTTTAGTTGTATGTTTTCAATGGATCCTGAAGCCAGAAAACACAGAAGTGTGTTTTTGTGTTGAGCCCATGTAGAGTAGAAAGGTGAGTTCCAAGGGCAACATTTACAAAGAACAAAGTGTGACTGGCACTCCTTAGATGATAGCATGGTAATCTCTGTGCTGCTGGGTCCAGGTTCTGTGAATGTTTTATGCATTTCTCAGGCTGCCTCTTCCCCTGGTTTTAGGGAAGGAAACTTTGGTAGAAGGGCAGGAAGAAGCACCAGCAGTGTGCTGAAACCACCTCATACTAGCTGCAGGAACATTGAAATCCTCATTAACTTTTCCAGTAGGTTGTTCATTCTTGGCATTTTGAAATCAATGACATTGGAAATATTTACAATATGGAAATTGGCAAACACTACAAATTGGGGATTTATTTTGCAGAGGGAAAACCTGACGATCAGCACACCACTGAACCAGAGGATTTCTCCCCATCTCGGTCTCTCTGTACAGGCACTGTCTCTAGGGAAGATGATTCTCCTCTGTGCCTCCAGCTCTGGGTGGAGAACTTTCCAGTGAGGTCCTATTTCCCACCAGGTATGCCGAATTATTTCCACCGTCTAGTTGAAGGCTCTTGCTCCTTTGTTCCCTCCATTCTTAGAAGTAAGAGGTAGAAGTTTCTTGTGATTGTTCAACATCTGGGTAGCCTCAGAATCCCCTGCTTAGTTGTTCAGCTCTTCAATTACCAATATATTCAGTCTTCTGTATTAATGTCTCTCTTCTTTAACTACCTGGAATGACTTCTGTTTTCTGCTGAGCTATCGTAATCATTTCATGTTTCTTCTTTTTAATCCCCACATGCATTCAGACAGAAGGACAGTATATTTTATTGAGTTTTTAATTTTTTTGGCTGCATTATGGATGCTTAATATCTAGGGAAAATTCTCCTAACGGTTGTATTGCTTCAAATTCATGTGAGTGGGGCAATTTTAAAGCTGAGTTAGCTGGTGTGCTGCAGCGCATGTGGTCACAAAAAGTAGGACTCAACTTAGCAACTGAGTAACAGCAAGCTTATCATTGCCTATGTAGGTCAGTGAATATTTGGACCTTGTAACACGGATTTTGTGACGTCCATTTATCTATTTAATAAGATTTTGTTGTTTGAACCATATACCAGGAACTATATCAGTTCTATGGAAGAAAGCAGAATAGGAAAGGATTCCTTCCATCATCTCTATTTTTTTATTAGGTTTGATGATTTCCTAATATTATTGTATTTGGTAAAATTACAGTGAAATTGAAACTTTGCCCATTACTCCATCATTAGATATGAGTCACATGAGGGAAGCAAACATCTTTTTTATTCACTGTGGTATTCACGTATTTTAGCATAGAGTATGTATCCAATATGGAATTAAACTAACTCCTATTCATTCTTTACGTTTCAGCAGAAATGTTACCTCCTCTATAAGAAGTTCCTGATGTCGCTAACTGAAGAGAAATTAAAGAATAGTAAAATACTTTCCACCATCATTGGAACTGCAGTTACTATTTTAAAATATTTGTTTAAAGATTTCACACTCTGATTGACCATTCATGGAGAATATGTGGAACATACAAATGGGGTTCAATATATTAATAGAGGAATAAATGAATCAGTCTGGTCTGGTTATATAGGCAGGAACAATTGTGACTCCTGATAAAGACTAAAGTTGTAGTAAAACTTAACAAAGAACAGTACATACAGTAGTATACTCACCTGTCTAAATGCAGATTGACAAGACAAGTTGTGACAGTATTGATTCTTGTTGAAACTCAAGGGCCTGGAGCAACGTACTTTGGCAAAATGCCTGATCTTCATAGATGGGTCTAGTTTCAATTCTCTGCTCTTTTTAATTTTACCTTTCCCATGACAGTTCACCAGGCTATTTCAGAAGTGCCTTCAGAGATGAATGTGTATTTAATCATCTGCCATCTGTTTGGCAAATATTAAGTAGCTTCTACATACCTTCTCAATACTTGGGATAAGCAGACAAATAAAACCCAACTTATACTTTCAAGAAGCTCAGAGTCTGTTAGAATCATTAGCACCAAGCAAAAGGCATTTCTGTGCTATATGGTGACATGCCAAAGAGTCTTTGCTTGGCGTAGGGAAAAAAATTTCTTGTAGAAGTTCGTGATCAGTATAACTCCTAAAGAGAATTGTGATGTCCTACTCTTGTGGGACCACCAAAGCTGCATTGTGAGTTTACACATAATTGAACCCTGAACATCA
>NW_011495050.1:6606088-6619572 GCF_000754665.1 Bison bison bison
TGAGAAGGCAGCATTGACTCCCTTGGCTCCATCTTATACTTAGAGAAAAGTTCTGTTCCACAACTGAAAAGAAAGCTACATGTCCTGCTTCACATGCATCGTCTTCCTACATGCCTATATGTATTTCATTTTTAGCAGCAATGTAGGTATTTTGAGGGGAAAAAATGATATACCCTGCTTTCAAATTCTATTTTCTATGCAGTTAGACTAAAGTTTTCATTGTGTTTGGAAGAACAAATCAAACAGAAAAGTTTTTAAAAAAATAATATGGCACTAATTATGCAAGTGGAAAAGTGATTGATTATAATGCATATTATGTAAAACTTTATCAAAAAGGTGTAAGCTAGAAATGACTTAGGTGGAGGAGATGACAAAATTTCTACTTTTCTTACTTTTGAGGAGAAAGAGGAGTGTTCTCTTCCAGAAGGCTTAGCACAAAAATCAAATACAGAAAGACAAAGCTAGTTCCCTGAATCAGTTAGCTAATATTACATAACAAACACTCACAACTCTTCAGCTAAATAAACAAAACATTTATTTGGCTAAAGCATGTCACATAATCAGGTCAAACAGTAAAGAATCTGCCTACAGTGCAGGATACCTGGGTTCAATCCTTGGGTTGGGAAGATCCCCTGGAGAAGGCCATGGCAACCCACTTCATTATTCTTGCCTGGGAAATCCCATGGACAGAAGAACCTGTCCATGGGGTCACAAAGACTTGGACACAACTGAGCGACTAACGCTGTCACATAATCAGGACCTGTGTCAGAGCTGGGGAGATTATAAGTTTATATGACAAAAGTCTGGGACACAGAAAGGGGTGAATTGGGGGTGGGGGCATTAACGTAATTGTTCTACCACACCCCTTCTCCTTGAAACTTGCCATTTGAAGAATCTGTTGAAAGGTCCAGGAGTAAAAGTGTTTTGATAAAAATAAAATTAGTGGCAAGAACCACTAAAGATGATGTCCTTTTTACTATTGAATAGAAATTCTTATATTTCATATTAATATTTAATTAAGAGCCCCATATGAGTTAGCTATGATATTAAGGAGTTGAAATATAGTGACAACTAAGACATATTCTTATGCTTAGTGTAAACTTGTTGGGAAATTTCAACATGAGCATTTTCATACACAATTGTGTACTCAGGACCTCCCTGGTGTTCCAGTGGCTAAGATTCTATGATCCCAATTCAGGGGACTGGGTGTGATTCCTGGTAGAGGAGTTAAGTCCCACATGCGGCAACTAAGAGTTGCATTGCTGCAACTAAGACCTGGCACAGCCAAATAAATAAATAAAAATAAGTATTAAAAAGGTAAACCTTTGTTTGATTTAAAATAAATAAATAAATAAACGTGTCCTCAATTCAGTCCTGAAGAGAGGATGCTGAGCTCAGAAATCTTGTCAAAGAAGTTTTTAAAACTATATATATAGTTCATAGTTTTAAAAACTATTTTATATATATATATATATATATGCAATACCATCAATGATTTTTGATAAAACAAAGTTGGAATCAAAACCTAACCCAAGTTTGGACTTGGCATTTATGAGAACCTGTGGTAAATATAGTACGGTCCTAAGGCTTTATGGGATGATTCTTGTGGCTTCATTCTCTGGTGAATAATCAATAGCTTCTGATTCTAGGTGATATAAATTATTATGATAATGTCTGGGCTGCATTTTAATACAGTTTGAAAGGTTGGATGACATAAAATTCTTCAATATTCCCCAAAGGAGTCATTTCAACACAGCGTGCACCCCTGGTCCAAGCAGAAGCTGTGTTTAATAGTTTACCAGTACTGCTGGAGAATGGATTTATACTGCTTACTCTCACTGAGCACTTTGACAGAACCCCATCTTTATCACCAGAAGATATGTTGGACGGCAGTAAACAATAAAGGATAAACAGGCCCTCAACTAAAACTTTCAGTGATGCATAGATGACTGTGGGCTAATCCCGCCCTAAATCAATATTGTATGGTTCTGTAAGAACTCAAAAGAACCAAAAAGAAACAGAAATAGCACACTGATTTATATCACCTTCCTTTTCTCTACTCATGGCATTCACGACGGTGGCAATGTTCCAGAACATCTCTTGCTGCTTTGATAACTCCTAAGTTAAGGAAGACAGAGCATTATGGGGCTGCTTTGGAGAACGATATTTTATATTCCTTTGGAGAAAAATGCATAGACTCTTTAAAAAGCCAGTTTTAGCATGTGTTAATGGCTGCACATCTGGGAATGTCAGTACCAGCTTTAGTAGGATTTCTTTCTATTCCTGTTCTGCCACATGGAAATGTGAGATCTGAAGTATTATTTCATTAGCCTGCATGCTTTTTTAGATCTGTGTTCTGAATAAGCATTTGCTTCGTCTGTAAGACTAACCATGTCTTTTCCACGGGGGAAAGTCATTAGGAATTCAGTACGCTGGAAACAAGCAGAGAGGTATTCTATCACAGGACAATTTGGTAATCCTGGAAATGGGAACTTCTAGGTGGACATGGACTTTGCACTTTTACTAATGGGAATTTATGTACCAGAGACAGAATGACTTTCACACTATGCAGAGACAACAATTTTATCCCCTTGACAGCCCAATTGCGTCTCATATTTCAAACCAACTTTCAATTATGAGAGTTAATGAAAGAGAAAGATAATGAATATAGGAAGAACACATGGAAGATTTAAAATTTCTTATCTGTCAAACAACTTACATTAGACATTGGTTTAAATATCTTTACCTGTACAGTGCTTGCAGTTTATTAATCAACTTGACAAATACTTTTTTCTCCGTGCACATTGATCCTATGGCTATATCAAATAGGAGTGAATGTTTTCTAATTTTCTTGACTTTTCTTTTTTTACTGAGTCAGACACATGAATCAGTGTTTTATATATGTTCACTCATCTCATTATCATATCAACCGTATGAATTAGATACTATATTTATCCCATTTGACAGTGAGGAAATCAGGTGTAAATAAATAATTTGTGCAGTATTCCATGGATAGTATGATAGGGGAAGTATTCAAAACTGGATTTGAATTTGAATGCATTTAACCACATTTAGCCACTACACAATACTCCCTTTTTAGAACAGTGTTTTCCGATGGGCCATGCTCACCAGAATCACCAGAGATTCTGAAAAGAGAAGGTCCAATTCTCTTAGACACCTCAGACTTGTAGGTGAGTCTTTAGATGTGCACACTGAGCATTAGGCTCACATCACTGAAAGGACCCTCTGGGCCTCCTTTATTCATACTCCTCTCTGTAGGGTGAGAATTTCTTAGAGTCAAAGATGCATACTCCAGCAGAGCTGGTGCCGCCTCTTTCAGATCACATTCTGTGTCCTCATAATTCCTAAATTCCCTGGACAAACAGTTCTGAATGGGCTTCCAGGGCATGCATGGGCCTCTGCCCAAGGCTCTTCTCTTGACAGCATCCTGTGTAATCACTGCACACATCCTCGGGTACAGGGTGACCAAAGGGTTGCTACTTGCAGGGAATGTGGACAGGGCTTGGATGCGCAGTGCAGGCTGTTTATACATGCTTGTCAGCTTGGGCTGCCAAAGCCAAATACCATACATTGGGTAGCTTAACCAAAAGAAATTTATTTCCTTACAGTTCTAGAGGCTAGAAGTCTAGGATCTAAGTTCCGACCAATTTGAAACTTCCCTGTCCAGTGGTTAAGACTCCATGCTTCCACAGCAGGGGGCATGGGTTCGATCTCTGGTCAGGGAACCAAAATCCCACATGCTGCGCAGCGCGGCCAAAAATAAAAGAACTCTCTTCCTGGCTTATAAATGGCTAGTTTCTCCCTATGTCTTCATATGGCCTTTCCTCAATATGTGTGTGTGTGTGTGTGTCTGTATGTGTGTACACGCATGCATGTGGGAGAGGTGGAAAGAGACAGAGAGAGAGAGATAGCTCTTCTTATAAGGATACTAATCCTATGGGATCAGAGCCTACCTTACAACTTCATTTAGTTTTAAGTACTCCCTTACTTCCAATATTATCACACTGGGAGTTTAGGGTTTCAACATATGAAGTTAAAAGGAGGGATGCAAATATTTAGTCCTTAACAATACATGTGTCTGTGAGAATTTTCAGTTAGGGATGGAGTACAGGTGATAGGAAATAGGGGAAAAATTGGGGGAAGTTGGATCTATCAGCACCTTCATGTTTTGGTGTGGAACTTCATAGAATCCAGCAAGTCTAAATTTGAGTCAGTTCTTTGAGTTGGTAAGAAGTTAGTAAAACTAAATTACTTTTTGTTTATCAGCTTGTTAGCTTTATTTGTAACTTCAGAAAATTAAGCCTAAGGTGTGTAGGCCCCTTTACAAGCACTAGAGATAGATGTACTTCTTCCTCTACTCCTGTCATGGAGAACATACAGGATGACTTGCTCTCTGTCTCCACTCCATGTCATCTGAGGGAGTGGAAGAATTGGTCTTTCTAATCAACAGAGATTTGTGCAGTGATGGGAATGTGAATAGTGGTTAAAATACTCTAAAAGGAATTCTTTACTATGTCCCTTCATTCCTCGCTTTCCTTTATCTTTATTTTTTTACATTTCTCGCCTAGCTTTCTTTAACCTCTGAGAACATCAGAAGCATTTATTGTATGGCTTTTGGGATACTTGGTGTTAGTATCATTCAATCACATATAGCTATGTGTACCTCTTTTTTGATATACTAGATAATCTTGCCTAATTTTTTAAAGTCTATTCAAGGTGGTGCTAGTGGTAAAGTATCCATCTATCAAATAAGACATGCAAGAGACTCAAGTCTGATCCCTGGGTCAGGAAGATCCCCTGGAATAGGAAGTGGCAACCCATTCCAGTATTTTTGCCTGCAAAATCCCATGGGCAGAGGAGCCTGGCGGGCTACAGTCCATGGGGTCGCAAAGAGTCATAAACTATTCCTGAGCACAACTCCTGGGAGTGAAATAATTGGCCTTTTTATGGCCATGTGGATGTACATGTTTTGTACTATTTATTTAATAATAATATTAACTTATTCCTATTGAAAGTGAAAGTGTTAGTCACTCAGTTGTGTCTGACTCTTTGCGACTCCATGGCCCATAACCCGCCTAGGCTACTCTATCTGTGGAATTCTTCAGGCAAGAATACTGGAGTGGGTTGCCATGTCCTTCTCCAGGAGATCTTTACAACCTAGGGATCAAACCCTCATCTCCCGTGTCTCCTGCATTGCAAGCAAATTCTTTACCCACTGATCCTCCAGGGTATCCCTTTTAGGTAGGAGATAATTTGGATAACCAGACTGTGAAATAAGAAGATTGGTTACATAGAATGATGCTTTGGACTCAAGAACTGATTTCTAAAATGATAGCAAGTTTTTACTGAGCCTATTGCTATACACTAGGCATTCTGTTAAAAACGTCACGTACAAGATTTGATTAATCCTTTTAAAACTCTATGCTGCTGCTACTGGGTCACTTCAGTAGTGTCCGACTCTGCGACCCCAGAGACGGCAGCCCACCAGGCTCCCCCGTCCCTGGGATTCTCCAGGCAAGAACATTGGAGTGGGTTGCCATTTCCTTCAATGCATGAAAGTGAAAAGTGAAAGTGAAGTCGCTCAGTCCTGTCCGACCCTCAGCGATCCCATGGACTACAGCCTTCCAGGCTTCTCCATCCATGGGATTTTCCAGGCAAGAGTACTGGAGTGGGGTGCCATTGCCTTCTTCAAATCCTATGAGGTAAGCATAATTATTACCCTATATTATTAGTAAGAAACTAGGGCATAGAAAGTTGAAACAATTTTACCAAGGACATTTAACAATGACAAGCTGAGCAATGGTTTGGTTAATATTTTTCTTTGTACATACTCATTTTTATGCAGATATGCGTATTTTGGAGGGAAGTTCTTTATCACTAACTTTAATTGGAAAAGCAATATATTGTCATCAACAAAAGACAGAGAATAAAGACTGTGAAAATAAATCACATTAATAAATTCTAGGTAGACATGCTTACCTGTAAGAACTCTGGATCTGAGGTTAGCTCCCTTTTCCAGGGGATCTTCTCTACCCAAGGATCAAACCCGGGTCTTCTGCATTGCAGGCATATTCTTTACTGTCTGAGCCACCAAGGAAGCCCCTTCTCTTTGTTAAAAGGGGGATTAATAAGTGTTAAGGAGATGTTAAAAAGGCAGAGGGTTTAGAACCTACTGGTACTTTCCCTTTGAGTTAATTAGGAGCTAATAAAACTTAAAAAGAGAAAAGTCTTTCAGCAAGGAAGTCAATGATATCTAAAGCCATTTTTGGATACTTCCTGTAATCACTATGATGTCATGACCTCCTAACCCTGATTTGGTTCCTACTTCATAACACTGAACCCTACTGGCATGTAAGCATTACTACCTTCAACAGTGCTTGCTCTCCCTAAACTGTTTTTCTTTAGAAAAAAATTCCTTAGAAAATTTGTTATTTGTTGGTTTCAATCTCTCTTTAATTACATGTTCTCCCCTTAGAACTCAGGCAAAGTTCCTTGTGTCTTAGGTCTTTATGGCATAGTAAGTTGAGATCCTAGTGACTGTGATGATGACAATAATGACTGACTTCAATGGCTAAGCATCTACTATATGCCAAGGAAGTGTGGAAGCATTTATAAATGTTCTTGTTTAATCATCACATTAAGGTCAAGAGATCAATATCATTCCCATTTCATGGGGAGAGCAAAACTGAATCTCAGATCATGAAGTAAGCTGTTTAATGTTACACTTTCTTTCCTTCTGGTCCACACTCTTGTTTTTTGAACCACACATGAATTCTAGAGTGAACTCCAGCTAAGAATTTGTATTTCACGTAAGAGGCTTAGAATGATTTTTCACAGACTAAAAAAAAAAAAATTCTTTCATAGATATTTTAAGAGTTTCGCAGTTCCTAAGTATAGACTTGGGTTTCTTTAAAAATTTCATATTTTTTTTCTCTCAAGCTTTCTGTTGGTAAATGATTTAGCTATTTTATACTTCGATTCTTTACACCTGTTTTTCCCTTTTGTCACTCTTATGTCATCAATGTATTCCAGTTGACAGGCTCCTCTTCTTTATTACCCAATTACTGGCAGCTGATTTAAACAGCGTCCTGTTTAACATGGAACTGATTCCCTTCACTCAATGAAAATCCTCCAGAAGTAGAGTTAGTTGGTCTCTCTGCAGTTTGCCACATACAAAAGAATCATTATTGTTTATTTTTGCTTTTCAGCATTTCCTCCAACTTCTTGTTCCTGTGACTGTTAGAAGCCTTGATTAAATGCTCAATTAGACTGGCTATTTAGCAGTTGCTAGGGCTGAGTCAACTTTATTAAAGTTCCTGCAGAGCAGTCACTGGAGTGCATCTTCTTCTTCCCACTGTCAGATTCTGTCCTTCTTACTGTCGTCCCATATATTTTCCCCTCCCCTTTGTGGTATTTCCCTGGCAACCCAGGATTCTATTTGCCAAACTGTGGATGCAGCATCTCCATTCACCTTTCCTTGTTGGCAGGATAAACCACTTATTTTTTTTGGTAATTAATTCCATGGCTGAAAATTAGCATGTTTTTTTCCTTTCCTTTGAAGCCTTCAGAATTCCTGTCTTTTTCCACCCCCCTCAATTTTTACAGGAAGCTTTTGATCTTGAGGAGTTCTAAATGTATCTTCTGAATTTCTTGGAGATTTCTGGGAACACCAGAAATAGAAAGCTCTTGAGTGCAGAGCATCAACAAGTCATATGACTCCAAAATACACCTTTACAAATGAAAGCGCGAAATGACAATTGCCTTTGTCCCTGTCAGGTAAATGGCTCATTGTACATCAAGTCGTGATAAAGGCAAAACAAAAACTCACAGTGCTGTTGACATAGGAGCCTATCTGGGGTAGCTCTTTGACTATCAGGGACTTTGTACAGGTTCAGTGGCATTTCAACACTTGCCTGTTCTTTAAACAACATCATCTTCTAGCCAGAATATAAATGTGTGATGAAAATTTCTACATATTTTACACAGTCAGCCTCTTGGTGTAGTATTTCCTGATAACAGAAAGTTGGTTGGCAAAGAGGAAGTTATCTGAATCATTGAAGTAGCTCTCCTGGTTGAGATAAACCCGTGTTCAGCAACTTGTTTTCGATTTGTAAAAACAAGCCAGATAAGCCTCTCTTGCCGGGGTTATCTCGGCTCTTTCAGAGGATTCCAGACTAATCGTGCACCCATGCAGTCTGTTGCCAAGGCTTATTTAGTGACAATCTTCTGCCTTGCAAATGAGGCATGAAAATTTAGGCAAATATGCCTGGAAACCTCCAGATTAAAACAGGAAAAGATAAGACAACTGGTTTGTTGAACTAGATAAGATATGAGAATGAAGCCTCAAGGGATCATATTTCAGAAGATTGATAAAGAAAATTCTCAAAGGTAATGAGCCAAAAATTCAATAGCTTCTTTGAGAGATGAAGGAAGAGTTTTATTTTGTCTCTTCCTTAAACACACAATTTTGCCTAGACTTGAGAAGGAGTGCACCTTTGGAATAATCGTACCAGAATAAAATTGTAGTGCATCCTACATTTTCATGCTTGTTACCCTCATGCTTCCTGGAGCACTATCTGTACCACCCACTCTGGCATTTGATTGCCCATTCTGGTGATTTATCCTCTCGTTTCTTATTATTCTTGTCTTTGCAAAGACAATGAACATTGATTAAGCAAGTCTTTTATATTTCATGGTAGGGATTCTTGCATACTTTATCTCATTCAGTACTTGGGACAAATTTGTGAAAAATGTTTTATTATCTCCATTGTTTTAGTCTTGGAAAGAAAACAGAGAGATTTAAGTCACTTAGGTGGAGGAGCCTGGACATGAAGCCCCATTTATCTGACTCCAGATCTTTCTCCCACACTTCACATCCCTAATGATATTGTAAATTCTTTGGAAGCACAGATGGATACCAACTGGATTGAATTTACTACACTTGGAAGGTTATCTCACTAAATCAACTCTCTCAGGCTTGAGAGAGGTAATGCAAATGACTAGGTCACCAATATGCATAATAAATTCTTTCTATACATTATCTCGTTTGATATTCAAAATAATCCCCAGAGTAGGAATGATGATTACTAACATCTACAGATTAAAAGATGGAAGCTTAATGAAGTTAAGACTGACCATGTCCATACAGCTAATATGTGACCGCATAGAAATTCAAATGCATATCCATCTGATACATGTTTCCGAAGTTTTGTCCACTCTACTGATATGTCAATGAATGAATCACTGAGCTTTTAACCACCCAACCAAGTGCACCCCTTCTGCTATGGACTGAATATTTATGTCTGTCCACCCCTATACCCCACCTTGTACCCTGCAAATATGTATGCTGAAATCTTAATCCCCAAGGTGATGTCATTAGGAAGTGGGGCCTTTGGGAGAGGGCTAGGACATGAGGGTGGAACACTTGTGAATGGGATTAATGCCCTTATGAAAGAGGCCCTAGGGACTCCTGGCCCCTTTCACCACGTGACGTTATAGCTAGATGGTCCTCACTACTCACCAAATGAGCTAGTGCTTTGACCTTGGACTTCTCAGCCTCCAAAACAGTGAGACATAAATTTCAGTGGTTTATAAGCCTATAGTATTTTATTGTAGCAGCTCAAGAAGATAAAATATCTTCTTGCTGAAAACGCCTCCTTCTTCATGTTCTGCGATTCCCTATGACCATAGTTACCCTCATATTTCTTTCATTGCTGTTTTAAAAATAATGTTTATTGTAATACGTCTCATGCATATCAAAAAGCACAGGGAATCACATCACAAATATTCATGGTAAAGGTAACATTTGGGTTTCCTATTTGCTTTGGATTTTTTTTTAAGAAAGGAAATATTACAAACACTAGTTAAAACTCTTTCTTACCCTTATTCTATTTCATTGTTCTCTCTTACCTGAGGCAATAGTTATCTTAAAGTTGCTGTTTCAGTTCAACACAGCTCTTATTCTCCTGCACATACTTTAACTACGTACATGTGTGTGTGCTAAGTTGCTTCAGTCATGTCCAACTTTTTGCGATCCTATGGACTGCAGCCTGCCAAGCTCCTCTGTCCATGGGATCCTCCTGGCAAGAATACTGGAATGGGTTGCCAAACACTCCTCCTGGGGATCTTCCCAACCCAGGGATCGAACCCAGGTCTCTTATGTCTCCTGCATTGGCAGGTGGGTTCTTTACTACTAGGGCCACTGAAGAAACTCCAATTATATATACATATACTGTTAATGTTTTTGAACTGTGGTGTTGGAGAGGACTCTTGAGAGTCCCTTGGACTGCAAGGAGATCCAACTAGTCCTTCTAAAGGAGATCAGTCCTGGGTGTTCTTTGGAAGGAATAATGCTAAAGCTGAAACTCCAGTACTTTGGCCACCTCATGCGAAGAGTTGACTCATTGGAAAAGACTCTGATGCTGGGAGGGATTGGGGGCAGGAGGAGAAGGGGACGACAGAGGGTGAGATGGCTGGATGGCATTACCAACTCGATGGACATGAGTTTGAGTGAACTCCAGGAGTTGGTGATAGGCAGGGAGACCTGGTGTGCTGCAATTCATGGGGTCACAAAGAGTCGGACATGACTGAGCAACTGAACTGAACTGAACTGAACTGATACTACTAATTTATTCACTTATAAACATTAATAATGGTATTATTATGGTATAATTGGGAATGCTTTATTATGAAACTTTTCAAAATCATATTTTTTTGTGATTTATCCTTGATGACTAAAGTAATAACTTATTGTTTCTAGTGCTGAACTCTATTCCATTATATAGTACTAAAATTTATCCATATTTTTATTAACAGTAATTTAAAAATTTTTTGCAGGTTTATAATACTGTTATTGCTGTTGGATAGGAATTTTATTAATTAAAAAAAATTTTGTCCTTGTATCCAGAAAGTCTTCCAAATTCTATTAGATCTGAAAATTTCTCTCTATACTCTCCATGAGAATATTTATACCCTCTACACCTAATAATAGCTTTTTGTATTTTTTTCTATTAATAATTATCATACCTTATTTCCTTCTTTGCTCCTTAGCTAAGACCTTCAGCACAAAGGTAAATAACAGCAGCAACAAAGTTGTCCTTAAATTATGCTTTATTTTTAAGGTAACACTTCAAAAGTTTAATAATTTGATATAAGTTTTTGATAGAATACTTAATCAGGTTAAGGCTCCCCTGGTGGCTCAGAGGTAAAGAATCTATCTGTAAATGCAGGAAAGTTGGGTTCGATGCCTGGGTCAAGAAGATCCCCTGAAGAAAGAAATGGCAACCCACTTTGATGCCCAACTTGACTATTCTTGCCTGGGAAATCCCATGGACAGAGGAGCCTGCTGGTCTACCATGTGTAGGGTTGCAAAAGAGTTGGGCACGACTTAGCAACTAAATAACAACAATAATCAGATTAAGTATTCAGAACAGAACAAAAATACTGTCCTGTTTCATTTTTTGCTTATTATTTTTTTAAATTCATGATTACTATTGAATTTTATCAAATGCACTTTCAAAAATCTCTTGAGATTTGTTAACTCCTTAATTTTCATTGCCCATTCCTTTTGGAGGCCTTGCAGTGTAGGGGGCCCAAAAGCCCATGGCACATCTTCTCTATCTTTATCAGGGATTTGTAACTCACTCTGTGTGCTTGTGTGGGGAATTGTAAGAATCACAGATGCTCAAAAGACTGAATCAGTTGTTCCAGATGGGGTCTTGGCTTTACTACTTTGAAAAGCTCCTTAGGTGATTTTACTCTGAGTTGAGAAACACTATCATCAAGATACTTTAAAAAATGATTGTGATACGAGAGAGATGGAGAGATTAAGGGAGAAGGATGTTTTACCAAAAGAGGGTATATTTTTCTTTAAAACATACCTTATTCACCATTATAAACTTGCTCTCTCTCTTTCTCCAGCAGCAAGTTCTTTTTATGATTATATCTTGTAGGATGTTAGATGAGACCTGCAAATGAACAAACTGTGGCTGACTAGGGGCTTTTCCATTGCTGTAAAATAGAAACAACTGTCTTGATTTCATTCTGTACATTTACTACAGATAAAATATTTCCTCTTATATTTAGGAAGGTTTGAATATTAACCACTTCCTCCCCTCATACAAGTGAAAACTATTTTTCCAAGAGCCAGACTCCAAGACAAAAGGTATCACCAGACAAAAGGATCTCAATACAGAAAAGAAAAGAAGGAGGTTTGGAAGGATAATAAGATAAAAACGAGAGAAAGGAAAAAAAAAGATTGCTAAACTGGTCACTTACCTCCGTAGACCACAGTAAGGGGGAAGCCCTTAACTCAGAACTACCTGGTCAGCATTTGCAGTTTAACAAGATTCCTGGTGATTCACATACACAATAAAGTTTGGAAGCCCTGGTTAAATGAAGCATTAGTTATCAACCATGGATGCACAATTTGCACTGGGGCAAATTTTAAAAATGAAATGCTGGGTCTTCTCCAGAGACTGATTCAATTGGACTGGGTTGGGCATACTAGAATCACTCAGGGAAAAATTAGCTCCAGTTGATGGAGACAAAAGTGGGAGTTGGTACATTCCTAGTGACCCAGTGTGAAGTGGTAGTATCCCAAGAAGTTAGTGGTGAAATTAAAGGCAACTCCAAGGATTTTAAAGAATGAGGGAAACTGATAATATTGTTGATAATCCTTCCTGCTGTTTCACTCCTGAGATTCTTGACTAATGGTCCTTCTTTTTGCACAAAAGGTACACATTTAGAATACGGAACCAGTCTTCCATGGATGCTGAGGGATGACTGTATAAACTGTACTCCTAAGAGTATTTTGAATTCATTTAATTATGGTATCCTTATTATTTCTTTACCCTAAATGATCTTCAGTTCAGTTCAGTTCAGTCACTCAGTCGTGTCCAACACTTTGCGACTCCATGAATCGCAGCACACCAGGCCTCCCTCTCCATCACCATCTCCTGGAGTTCACTCAAACTCACGTCCATCGAGTCAGTGGTGCCATCCAGCCACCTCATCCTCTGTCGTCCCCTTCTCCTCCTGCCCCCAATCCCTCCCAGCATCAGAGTCTTTTCTAAGAGTCAACTCTTCCCATGAGGTGGCCAAAGTACTGGAGTTTCAGCTTTAGCATCATTCCTTCCAAAGAACACTCAGGGCTGATCTCCGAATACTTTAAAAAAAAAAAAAAAAAAGCGTGCTTGGAAAGAGTTGTAGTTTGTCCCAAATCTGAGGCTTTGTAGAAATAAAATCTCACTTCTGTGTATTTGAATGTTTTGCTTATTGTATTTTATTAATTCATTAAATTGCACAGCTATTTAGTCAAGAATTCAACTTGATAAGTATTTTAAAACACATCAGTTATGTATAGAAAATTCTGTATTTATAAGTCTGTGAAAGAAAGAAGTAGCTAGACTTTGGTTCTAAGTTACAGCTAAATAATTTCAAGTTATTTATTTATTATTTTTTTG
>NW_011495050.1:6619672-6693890 GCF_000754665.1 Bison bison bison
ATTATTTTTTTGTCATATCAAGGACCTAAATCTTACATAGTTGAAATTTAATTATTTTCAAATTAAATAATTTAAAAAGTTAAATTCTCTGATTTTATTCACTTTTCAGTCATTTGTTTCATAATGTTAAAATTTATTTATTTAACTCCTGGCCCCTTTGATCATTAAAATGAACATCTTTGCTATTATAGTCTTTTCCATATTACTTCTCTGAAGCCCAACATACTTTTAAAATAGCCTTAAATTTAATATCTTTAAATTTTATTAAAGTTTCAGTTCTTTTATAGTTTTCTTTCAAGTTGAAAAACAGAATTACATTTTATTTAGTAGAATATCACAATATAATTTTGCTTCTATGTCAGTTTCAGGGGGAAATAATCTTTCTCACTCATTTTTGGGATTATTTTGTAAATCACTTCACAGTTAAATATAAGATTAGTATCCAATTATACTATCTGCAGTCTTAAATCCACTCCTTTTTCTGTTGAACATCATTTCAAATAGATCTTTATGCTACTACCCAGAATTATCCTTTGTTTCTTACACATTTAATAATAATGCTATGCTTCCTCTTTTTCAGACCCTTTCCACTTAGGATGCCATTCTAAGCCTCTTGATCCTGCTTTATAGTCATTTAAACCATTACAGAACTCTTTTTTCCTTCTTCTTTCCTCTTGGTTTTTTCTGACAAATTTGATCTACCTCTACAACCGCAGCTGCCATTCATCCTGACTCATTCTTATTCAAATTATAGTACCAAGGAGATATAACTAATTGACTATGTAAGTTTGCTTCTGCTTTTACTCTCTGGATAGAAGAATTCATAATTCTCTACTTTCATGAAATCTCTAGCTTTGGGGGCTGGGTGCCTGACTCATACAGTTTTCCTATGCTCCAATTCTGAATATATGGCTCCATTCAAGAATACATTGACCAATTGACAGCTTTCATAGAAAGGAAGAAAACTAAAATAAATGTGTGTACTGAATAAGCCTTCACTTTTTTGAGTATGAAGCGATTTTGGAGAGCTGGGGTAGACATTTTGACACTTTTTCAAGTAGTTCTAAAGTTGTGTATGAATCTGTAGACAGTATCTGCCTACCCTGAAAGAAGTATTGGAAATTCCCAATGTGTCATCATGAGTATCTTTTCTAGTTAGTCTGGAGATAAAACTTCACTGAAAAGTCTTCCATATGGTTTTCTTCCCATATGCTAACAAGGGAAGGCTAATATTCTATGACTAATATGCTTCTATATAGTCTATAAACAAGATGCCAGGTATTTTGATAGGGTGTTCTGAAAACTTGCTCCTACTCTCAAATTACAAGGTCCTTAAGAAGACATTTTCAAGGGTCCTTGTAAATCAAGGTAAATTCATGTTCCTGAGGATATATTGGGTGAAGAAAGGGGACAGAGAAGCAATTTTGGAAAGTGAATGGATGGGAAGAATTGTAACAAATAAAGTCACCAATCACATTTCTCTTGTTCTTTTCCCACCTGTTCTGAAGATCCTTTAGTTGTGCATTTCCCTGAAATAGTTCTAAGGATCCTAATGGGGAATCCTATGTGCTTGATGGAGGGACACTTTGGATGCATTCTAACTTCTTCTCTTTCATTCTTCCTTGTTTGAGATGGTTATGATGATGATTTTTAATACTGACAATGTCCAGAACTAAGTCCTCTAACTCCTCATCTATTTCTGCTTTATTGACTATGCCAAAGCCTTTGACTGTGTGGATCACAATCAACTGTGGAAAATTCTTAAAGAGCTGAGAACACTAGACCACCTGACCTGCCTCTTGAGAAATCTGTATGCAGGTTAGGAAGCAACAGTTAGAACTGGACATGGAACAACAGACTGGTTCCAAATAGGAAAAGGAGTATGTCAAGGCTGTATATTGTCACCCTGCTTATTTAACTTATATGCAGAGTCCATCATGAGAAATGCTGGGCTGGATGAAGCACAAGCTGGAATCAAGATTGCCGGGAGAAATATCAATAACCTCAGATATGCAGATGTACTACCCTTTTGGCAGACAGTGAAGAAGAACTAAAGAGCCTCTTGATGAAAGTGAAAGAGGAGAGTAAAAAAGTTGACTTAAAGCTCAACATTCAGAAAATGAAGATCATGGCATCTGGTCCCATCACTTCATGGCAAATAGATGGGGAAACAGTGGAAACAGTGGCTGACTTTATTTTTCTGGGCTCCAAAATCACTGCATATGGTGATTGCAGCCATGAAATTAAAAGATGCATACTCCTTGGAAGGAAAGTTATGAGCAACCTAGATAGCATATTTAAAAGCAGAGACATTACTTTGCCAACAAAGGTGCATCTAGTCAAGGCTATGGTTTTTCCAGTGGTCATGTGTGGATGTGAGAGTTGAGCTATATAGAAAGCTGAGCGCTGAAGAATTGATGCTTTTGAACTGTGGTGTTGGAGAAGACTCTTGAGCGTTCTTTGGACTTCAAGGAGATCCAACCAGTCCATCCTAAAGGAGATCAGTCCTGAGTGTTCATTGGAAGGACTGATGTTGAAGCTGAAACTCCAATACTTTGCCCACCTGATGCAAAGAAATGACTCATTTGAAAAGACCGTGATGCAGGAAAAGATTGAAGGTCTGAGGAGAAGGGGACGACAGAGGATGAGATGTTTGGATGGCATCACTGACTCAATGGACATGAGTTTGAGTAAACTCCGTTACAGGGAGGCCTGGCATGCCGTGGTCCTTAGGGTCACAAAGAGTTGGACATGACTGAGCGACTGAACTGAACTGAACTGAACTGAACTCCTGTAATACTGAACACACCAGTCCAGCTTCTGGGGCTCCACAAACACAATACCTATACATTTAGGACTAGCTTGATACTACTACTAAAATTTTATTCCCTCTGAATCTTGGAGAAGTGTCTCAACCATCCAAGTCATCTCCTGAAAGTGGTGTTCCTGATCACTATGTTGGAATGGCTGTTTGCAATTATTATGTATTTTTCTTGTTCATTGCACAATGCCAGACATTGTACAATATTTAAATGAATAAAGGAAGATCACCTAGGCATTTTATTAAATATACCTATTATTAGACTCCATCCCCAAAGATTATGAATCATTGTCTGGTGTTGAATCTAGGAGACTGATTTTTACAAAGCGCTCTCATGTGATTCTGCAGGTGATCTGTCTAGGGACCATGGGTTAATAAACACCGCTATAGGAGCAATAAATATGGGACTTGGCAAAATTCTACACATGAATTGGGTTTTACCATTAGAAAGAAAAAAAAAATTAACTTAAAGGAAGTCCAGAAGGTAAATGAAATGTGGATTTACTTAGCAGTTTATTTACATGTATCCGGCTTAGCAAGTAAAGAATCTGCCTGCAATGCAGGAGACTTAGAAGATACAGGTTCAATCACCGAGTCAGGAAGATCCCCTGGGGGAGGAAATGGCAACCCATTGCAGTATTCTTTTCTGGAGAATTCCATGGACAGAAGAGCCTGGTAGGGTACAGTCCATGGGGTCGCAAGGAGTCAGACACGACTGAGCACAATGAGCACATACCTAATTACATCATTACACAGATGACATGCCAATTTTGAATCATGAGCTATTTTCATTAGGAATGAATAACCCAATGATGAGTGACAAAAGCAAAGTCCTAACCCTGGTTCTTTTCTTTCTTATCCATATTTTTGAGGTCCCCCCTGCCCGCCTTGGTAGTAAATATTATCTTGTATAGTTTTGTGGCTATAATGGCTACTAATGTTTCCTTCAAATCATTTCACCCAAGTTAATGCTGCCCTTGATAATATATTTTGTCATTTATCTCATTGGACATCAATTGCTCACATTTTGCATTTAAACTTTTGTTAAGTTGTATTTTAGTGCTGAATGTGATGGAAATCTGTCCAGTTAGGAAGATTTGATATGCTACATTTTGCAGAGGTGATTGTTTTTCTGAGCTAGGTTTCCCTGTAGGTTACACTAACCTAAGCTTCCTCTTTGTGATATTTGTTGTATATTTCTGTAAGGACCACTTGTGTTTTACAGTAATCCTGCCTTCCTCTGTGGTGGTATTTCTCAAACTGCAATGTGCTAATGAATTACCCAGTCCAGAAGAGGTGTGATGGGGCTAAGGATTCAGCATTTAATAACAAGTTCACAAATGCTGCTTGTCTACAAACCAAGCTTCAAGTAGCTAAGCTCCAAGGGCTTCCCTGGTGGCTCAGATGGTAAAGAATCTGCCTGCAATGTGGGACAACTGGGTTCGATCTCTGGGTCAGAAATATACCCTGGAGAAGGAAATGGCAACCCACTCCAGTAATCTTCCCAAGAGTATCCCTTGGACAGAGGAGCCTGGTGGGCTACATTCACTAGGGTCACAAAGAGTCGGACACAACTGAGTGATTAACACTCACTGTCCAGGAAACCAAGAGTTGGTTTTATAGCCCAACAGCCATTGGAGGTCTGTAAATAATCCTTTTCCAGAAACATACTCCTTTTCCAGAAAGAGACTTCTTCCTGGTGAGCAATCTCTCTGAAAAACAAAAATCACTTTAACTGTCTTATCATCTTGGCTACTTATCATAATATATATAATCACACTAACAAGTATTAACTATGAACTATACTCTTGTCAATTCAACTGCATTATCTCTCAAGATTTTACTCAGCTCTTAGCCTCTTCGCAATACCTCTACCACAAGAAAGAGTTAGATCTTCATTGTTTCTCATTTTAATTACTGTAAAATATACTAAATTTAATTACTATAAAATATTCTAAATGCTTTCCTTGTAATTCCTGTTCCATTTATCTCCTTTTACCTCCTCTTTCTTCACCATCCTCTCACATGAAACAGCTTCTGATGTGCTTAACACAGGCTCAGATGGAGCCTAAACCCTGAAGGAGGTAGAGAGTCAGAGTGTTTCCATTTCACCTAACCTACAAGCTGGACCCTCTGATTGAGTGCAAAACAAAGGCTGGGCAAAGTTCCCCTTTCATGCTCTGGATCCATTATATCTGTTGTGATGAGACAGCATTGTACCAGGCCAGTGACAGAAGGCACATCCCTATGAACTGTAGAGGATTAAGCCTATAAGATGCTCAGTATGCTTTGGTGAATCCAACATTCAAAGGTTTTTCTTTCCCCTAGCTACATTGGAGGCTGTGCTTGAGGTAAACAAGCACGTGTGAGAAGGGGGTAAATTAATAGGAGCAGCATTTTCAGAGGATCATTGAGGTTGCTTTTTCGTGACTTAGAGCCTTAAGAAGTATATTTGAGTTCCCACCCCACTGGCAGGAAGAAATGACCAAGTATGCTCTGTAGACACAGCAAAGCACCTCAAGAAATTTCCAGAAATATCTGGGAGAAGTTACCCCCAAAAGAGCCGGCTCTTGCCAATCATGTTTGGCACCCAGTCGTGGGTCCCAAAATGTTGAGATTTGTGAAGTGATATTAAATCAATGTGACCCAATTTTATACACAAAAGCTTTTGAACTTTCAACCTTATAAGCTCTCTCTATATTCCCCAGGACCTGTCCATGCCTGGTAGATCAGGAATACCATTAAATATTTCCTGAATAAATTTAAATAGCTAATTAATTTTTTAATGTATTATATTCCAGGGCTTCCCTGGATCAGTTACCTAACAAATCTGTTGACAGCCAAGAATGATGACTTAAAATTTTTTGTGAATATTATGCTAATTTCATTTATATGAAAATATTCAGCAATCTTTAAATTAAAAAAAAAAGAAAATTGAACTCTTCATAGACATGGCTTATATCGGTTCTTTTTCAAACTATGTTCTGAAAAGCCCTGGGGTTCTCCCAAAATGTGGGAGACACTATGGAGACAGGAGAACCAAGGAGGGTAAGCAGACCTCTGTATTCCTCATCCCATTTCAAGCAGATTGTATCTACTTTCTCCTGTTTTATATATTGGATTTCCAAGTAGAACTTCATTTGGAAAGGGGGATCTTCTGGAAATAATAAATGAACTGGAAATTCAATGATTGACAGGTTTCTGAAGTGTGTTGGTTGCATTAGCTTTCCTGGGGCTGCTCTACAAAGTTTGTTCCCTCCTTTTGTTTGCTACCAGCATGGTATTACAGGCTTTTCCACTGGGCGACTCCCTTGTGTTGACAGAACTCCAGCAGGTTTCACAGGAAGCCGGGGCCTCTGTAAAGTGTGTATGTGAGGAAGCTGTGCGCTCTCAGATCTCAGTGTAGCCACTGAATTAATATGGTTACTTCTGAAGAGAGATGACTCCATGAAATATTAACCAGACCTAGCTCAGGGATAAAGGCTTAATTCCCGCTGTGTCATCAGCACTTTTGAGCGTAAAATTTTCAAGTGCTGGAAAGTTTCCTTCCTTACTTCATCTCTGTTAGTGTCAGTGTCATTCTCCCTGGATTTTTCTTTAGCTTGGCTAAGTGACCTTATGATAAAAATTACTGAACTACATGGAGGTCAAGTTCATCAGGGAATTTATTTTATTTTCCTAAGAGATCACATCACCGTCTGTGATCTCAACTTCAAATAGAGAAAATTTTACAATTTCAACTAATTTTCTTTTGAGGTTATTTTCTGCTAATTTTATCAAAAATTCTTGAACTTATTTATATTTTTCATCTGAACTACATTTTCAAATAACCGCTTTCTGAGCATAATTCAATGCTTTGTACACTTTACTGTTTACTTTAATTTTGTTGTTTCAATGTTTTAGAAAAGTCCCATCTTTTTATAGTTCCAAAATGGTGGCAGTAAATTTATATTCGTCTTCTTAATTTCCATTATGAGTTTTTAAATCCTTTTTAAAAATTGTGTTAAAAAAAGCAGAAGCTTTTAGTTTTTTACTGTTGAGTACGATAACTGAAGGTTTGTCATATATGTTTTTATTTTGTTGAGGTATATTTTATCTATATCTTCCTTGTTGTGTCTTTATCATAAATGGACGTTGAGTTCTGTCATATGCTTTTGCTCTATTGAAATACGATTTTTCCCCTTTATTTCATTAACGAGATATATCACAGTGATTGATTCACAGACCTTGCACCATTCTTGCATCCCTGGAATAAATTCCACCTGATTGTGGGGTATAATCCTTTTAAAGTATTTTTGAGTTTGATTTACAATATTTTGTTGAAGATTTTTGTTTTTATGTTCATCAGAGATATTGGCCTGGAATTTTCTTTTCTTTGGCATCCTTGTCTAGTTTTACAATCAGGATGATGCTGGCTTCATTAAATAAAAGGAAGAATTTGGAAGAGTTCCCTCCTCTTTTATATTTTGGAAGTGTTAAAGAAGGGGTTGGTATTAATTCTTCTTTGAATATTTGATAGAACTTACCAGTGAAGCCATCTGGTCCTTCCTGAACATTTGTTTGTTAGGAGGTTTTTGATCACTGATCATTCTCCCGACTTGTAATCAGTCTGTTCAGATTTTCTATTTTGTCATGATTTAGTTTGGGTATGTTGTATGTTTCTATAAATGTATCTATTTCTTTTAGGTTGTCCAATTTGTTGGAGTATAATTTTTCATAGTATTTTTTTTATAATCCTTTTTATTTTTGAGGTATCAGTTGTAACATCTCTTTTTTTCTGGTTTTACTTGAGTCCCCCCATCTCTCCTTTTTGCTTTTTCTATTTTGGTGAATCTAGCTAAAGTCTTGTCATTTAAAACAATTTTTTTTCAAAGAATCAGGTCTTGGTTTCATTGATCGTTTCTATTGTCTTTCTGTTTTTTATTTAATTCATTTCTTCTGCAATCTTTATTTCCTCTTTTCTACTAACTTTGGTCTCACTTGTACTTTTTCTAGTTCTTTGAGATATAAGTAAATTAGGCTTTTTACTTGAGACTTTTCTTGTTTCTTGAGGTAGAAAAAAGCCTTATTTGTTTCTTATAACTATAAACTTTCCATGAATTTTGGTATATTTCCATTTTTGTTTGTCTCAAGGTGTTTTAAAACTTCTCTTTTGTTATTTTCTTTGGCCCATTGGTTGGTCAGTTGTTTAAACTCCATATATTCGTAAAGTTCTTAAGTTTCTTCATGTAATTTTTATCTTGCTATCTTTGTACTCGGATAAAATGCTTGATATGATTTCAATCCTGTAAAATTTATGAAGACTTTGTGGCCGAACATATACTCTATCCCGGAAACTGTTCCAAGTGCACTTGAGAAGAATGTTCATTCTATTGCTTTTTTGTTTTATTGTTTTTAAAATATATTCAGACACTCTATGTCTTTTGATTGGGGAATTCAATCTATTTACATTTAAAGGAAAAATGGTGGCTCAGTGGTAAAGAATCCGCCTGCAACGTAGTGCCTGTGTCTCCTTTCCTGTAGGAGAGGTAAGAGATGGATTCCTGGGTTGGAAGATCCCCTATAGAAGGAAACGGCAACTCACTCAAGAATTCTTGCCTGGAGAATCCCATGGACAGAGGAACCTGCTGGGCTACAGACCATAGAGTCGCAAAGAATTGGACACGACTGAACGACTTAGCACTTACTATTGCCATTTTTTTTTCCTGTCTTGTAGTTCTTTTGTCCACTTTTTTTCTCTCTTGCTGTTTTTCTTTTTTTTTCCTTTAGTGACATAGTTTGCTTCCTTTCTCTTTTTCTTTTGTTTCATTTCTATGTATATTTTGTGTTTACCATCAGGCTTACAAAAAATGTCTTTCTGTTACAGCAGTTTTTTTGTTCTTGATGTTGACAACTTAACTTCAATCACATATAAAAATTCTACAGTTTATCATCTCTAACCCTAACTTTGTTATTCATCTCAAAAATTGCATCTTTTATACATTGTGTATCCATTTGTATATTTTTATAGCTTTATATTATATTTTTACACTTTGCCTTTTAACTTTTATACCAGAATTAAAGTGATTTATCAACCACTATTACAGAATTATAATATTCTACATTTGTCTATATTTATCTTTAACAGCAAGCTTTATGCTCCATATGCTTTTGTGTTGCTTTTTTAGCATCTTTATATGCATTGGAGAAGGAAATGACAACCCACTCCAGTATTCTTGTCTGGAGAATCCCAGGGACAGAGGAGCCTAGTGGGCTGCCGTCTATGGGGTCGCACTGAGTCGGACACAACTGAAACGACTTAGCAGCAGCAGCAGCAGCATTTTATCTTAAAGGACTTCCTTTAGCATTTCTTGTAAGGTAGGTCTAGTGGTGATAAAATCCATCAGCTTTTGTTTATCTGGGGAAGTCTTTATCTCTCTTTTATTTTTGAAGGACAGGTATGCTGGATATAGTATTCTTGGTTGGCAGCTTTTTCACTCAGTCCTTGGAAATATATGTAATTCTACTGAATACAATTTTCAGTTTAGTTATTGAATTCTTTAGCTCCAAAACTTGATTGGCTCTTGTTTATATTTTCTCTTTGCTAAATTGCTGTTTTCTTCTATTTTCATTTTTGAATTTGCTCTATATTTTTTTAATGTGTTATTTTCTTTAGCTTGACCATCTTTATGAGTTAGTTTGGATTTTTGTCAGGTAATTCATATACTTTATTTCTTTCATGTTCCTTTCTGGAGATTTATCTTTTTCATTTGGTTGGGCCATTTCCTTTTTTTTCTTTGCGTTCTTTGTAACTGTGTTTTGGTACCTGTGTTAATAAGAAAACAGTATCCTTTCCCAATCTTTATGGACTAGATCCATGCAGGGAAAGACCTTTACCCATCAGACTTAATAGATATTCTAAGGGCCTTTCAAACTTTTCCTATGAATGTGTCTCTAACTATAAATCTACACAAACAAATCTTTTGTGTAGATTCCTAATTAAAGGGATACACTGTTCCTTTTTAAAAATTATTTCTTTTTTCAAAAAGGAACTTGTAATCTCTTGCCCCCTCTGGTGTCTGTCTTCTACGCCACAGGTCCTTTAAAGTAGAGACATAACACCAACTATTTTTTGGTCTCAACGTCCTGTAGGCATTTAGATTATGTCAGGTCGTATCAGGTCCCCAAGTTGAAACAGACAGAACTATACCCTCAAGCAGCCCCTGGAAACCTGGAATGTTGAAGTCATGCTCCACTGTTCTCTTTCCCCTTGAAGATGTAGATGCTGAACTGTGTCAGTCTGAGTCCGCTGTACTGTGGGTCCTCTGGAGAAGTAGAATGATGCACAACTGTTTTGCTTGTTGTTGTTCTCAGTGGCCCCTAGGCATGTTGATTGTACTGGGTCCTGTCAGTGCTCTGAGATAAGCAAGATGGAAACCAACCCCATGGGCAGCCCTTGCCTCCCAAGTTCAGAAACTTGAATGTACACTCTTCAGTCTTCTGTTTGCCTCTCTGTGAAGAAGCCAGGAGCTGGGAGTTTTGTTCTGATTATGTGAGAGGGCTCATGGTGACAAGACTCCAACCATATTCCTACTGGCTTTGATGAAGTTGGTTTTATGTTCATCTGGGGTACAGGGGCCCTTGAACTCTTTCCTAAGATTTCTCATAAAGAGAATCATTCCACATATTTTTGTTGAGTAACTGTGGAAAAGGGGGGTCTTGGACTCCTTATTCTGCTATATAGCTATATCACTTTTTAATCTTTGTAGAGGCTTTATGTTTAGACCAATTGATCAACTTATGTTGAGTATAATTTAAGGGTTTGATGTGATGGAATGAATATGATAACTTATGAGTCCTGGTCTTCTTTCTTAAAAATTTACACTCTAGCTTTAGAAATTAGCAATAGACATTCAAATAGATAGTAATAAAGTAAAAATTAAATAACAAGAGAGGGAAAAATAAGAAGTAACTTCATAGGTCCTGCTTTCACTGTGTTCAGAGCATTTTTGTCCCATGCAGGCTCAGCCTCACCTATCTCTTCAGATAGGGAATGAATGCCAGTGGCACCGCACTCCAGTGCTCTTGCCTGAAAAATCCCATGGATGGAGGAGCCTGGTGGGCTGCCGTCTATGAGGTCGCACAGAGTCGGACACGACTGAAGCAACTTAGCAGCAGTAGCAGCAGCAACCAGTAGATACGATTGGGATTGTTGTTGCTGTTGTTCAGTCCTAAGTCCCTAAGTCACATTCAACCCTTGTGACTCCATGGAATGTAGCACACCAGACTCTTTTGTCCATGGGGTTCTCCAGGCAAGAATACTGGAGTAGGTTGCCATTTCCTTCTCCAGGGGATTGTTCCAGACCAGGGATCAAGCCCATGTCTCCTGCATTGGCAAGCGGGTTCTTTATCACTGAGCCACCAGGGAAGCCCTATGCTTGGAAACACAAGCACTAATATAGGTCCAGTTGCCAGTCCTCCCAGGATGACAAATTCTCCCCCTTCTGCCAATCAAACCAAGATTCTTCAGTCCATGTAGCTGCTCTTGGTTAGTAGAATAAACCGGAAGTCTTCCTACTATACTCCCAACAATAGATTGAAAGCTTTGAATATTAATGTTAGCCCAAATGAAACCAGATTTCAGCTTATGAAGCTATCCTTCAATGAGCAAAACTCTTCTGGGTTGGCAAGCACTTTTCTAGTCCTGGTTATTTGCTCTTCTCCAATCAGACCACAACATTGAGGTTCCAGTTTCTTGTGTGTTGGGTCCCCTAGGTCGGGACAATTTCCAGGCCATAGTTAATTAACTACTGGATGAATTAAACAATTAATGATGAATTTCAAAAGACCTGGAGATTTCAGGTTAGAAAACACTGACCACAATTCATGATTTAAAAAATCTGTCTTCAGATGGAACATCTAGTTCTCTCCAGATCCTGTAAAAATAAAAAATAAAAACAAATGTTTCTTAACTCTTAACTCTGGTCTTTTAATCATGCTGTTCTCCTTTAGGCCAAAAAGTGATAGGACTTCTCATCTGATTTCTTACTTTTTCTCTTATCCAATTTCAATTCTGCCTTTTCTGGTCTGCTTTTATCTCCACCATTTCAATCAAATGAATGAATTTTAAGCTCTCCCACAACCAGTCCAAAGTTAACAAGTTTTGCACGTTCTTAGAGACTTCTCTGGCCACTTTAGATGCATTTTATAGTTTTTCTGCTTTAATTTTAGAGTTAGGTATACAAACTGATATCTACAGAGATTAATTTACAAATATAGAAACATTATTTTCAGCAGCTCAACTAGCCTCCAATCTGATACTTCTTTTCTCCAGAAACTCCTCCCTCTCTTGCCGTCCCCAGTACCCATTCCCTGAAGCTCCTGGGTTATTTTTTTCATCGAGCCCTGCATTTGCCTTTGTTTTTTTTTCTTTCTCTAGTATGTCTTTCCTTCTCTTGACTTCAAGGATCAATTCCTCTGAGAAGTCTCTGGCCCTCTTTCTACTGATTTTCTTCTTTGTTCCCCCAATGGATTCTTTTGTCCATCTCTCTGACAAGACGACAATGTTAGAACTAAAGAATCATCACAATCATGGCTCCTCTGATGGCATTATTCCATCATTACTACCTCTAAATCTGCCTTAAATTTTTATCTTGATTTCTTTTCTGTTTAGCTTATGACATAACTTTCTCATTCCTTGAACTGCAGTCTTATGTAGCTAGCTTTTGGATTTTTACCTCACTTTCTTAGTTTAAATTAATAACTATGAAGACATTCATAGTCACTCCATAGTGGTGACTTCACAGTGCTTTGCTTAAAAGCCCCAGCACTAGGGACTGCCATTATGAGTTTAGGTACTGCCTTCTCCATTTATTAACTGTAACTTAGTGTAATTTATATAAAATCTCTGAGACTCAGTATCATCACCTCTCAATGGGTTCTTTTCATTAAAAAGAGAAAGCTTAGAAGAGTTTTTTAAAAAAATCTATTTAGCACAATGCCAGGTATTTAGTAAACAGTCTATACAGGTTAACTTAGCTTTTATTATTAAGTCAAAGTAAAAAAGTAAAGTCAAATTGTGCTTTCCTGTTTATTTTGATAAGAACTTAATAGTCAATAGATAACAATTTACTTGTTTACTACATCATTTATATTTGCTAATATGTTCATGTACATGTGATGTGTCTTTCTTTTCCCAAACAAGGAGAGCTCTTAGAAAGACAGTTCTACTAACAAGTAATGGGTAGAAAGAACAGTTTAACTCTGCCCAAACTATCTTGTACAATTTCACAGAGATTCTCCATCTTTTAATTGTTCTATATCTTGTAATATTAATAGCAAAGCAACTCAAAGAAAAGCTTATTTTGCAAATATTTTAACATGGGACACTCTGTTCATTTTTTTTTTAATGGTCAGTGTTGAAACTGTGTAACAGATGCTTGAATTTTTCTTTTATGTTAAAATCTGTATGTCTTTTCAAGATGTAGAATTTCAAGACTTCTAGTCCATTTGTATTGGAGTTGCATCACAGTCATTGTCTGGTATTTTTTGTCTTATCCATGGATCTTCCCTTGGATCAAATCTAGGCCAAAATGGAGTAGTGTTTTGCATATGCATTGAATCTTTTAAGGTTTTTCAACTTTCTCAAGAGCCAAGGAAATCTACTCTGTACTTGGCTACTGGACATCGAAGATTATTATCCTCTTATGTAGCTGTCAGACAGTACTATATCTTCAGTCATCTCTCAGTGAGCCAATACTTTCCTCAAATTTATTTGGAATAAATTGCAATCCAGATGGATTTTTCTCTTTATCCAGAACTCAAAATTAGTCTTTAAATTAAGCCAGATTATCAGAGAACTGTGTACTTAGGCTACATTTCATTGACCCTTTGTAGAGTTATTTTTATTTAGACTATTGATCTGTGTTGAAAGACTTTATAGGAAATGGTGTAAAAGCTTTTATTATATTTATTTTAGAGATAACCTTGAGATTTTTACTGCATTCGAATGTTGTCAGATCCCTAGGCAAAATTTCTTTCAGATATCAATATTTTGATAGCTTCTTGAGCATGTTAAAGAGATCAATTATCAGGTCTTAGAAAATAGATATGTAAAATAGTAATTCAAATGTAAGGAAGATGCCTCACCATCTTGGTTATTTGGATGATCAGTATTTTTAGTTGTACTGCACAAAGCCAAATTTATATCATTGAATTTCTTATTAAAAGGGCAAGTGGCTATATATTATATCTATAAAATTTTGATTATAAGAGTTTAATCTGGTAGCAATGATACTGATACTGCATATTCATTATTTGGACCATAGAATAATTTTATCTGTGCTAATTTACTTTTGGAGAAGGCAACGGCACCCCACTCCAGTACTCTTGCCTGGAAATTCCCATGGATGGGGGAACCTGGAAGGGTGCAGTCCATGGGGTCGCTGAGGGTCGGACACGACTGAGTGACCTCACTTTCACTTTTCACTTTCATGCATTGGAGAAGGAAATGGCAACCCACTCCAGTGTTCTTGCCTGGAGAATCCCAGGGACGCAGGAGCCTGGTGGCCTGCCGTCTATGGGGTCACACAGAATCGGACACAACTGAAGTGACTTAGCAGCAGCAGCAATTTACTTTATTTGGTTATGTTAGATATTCATGGCATTCCTTACCAAAGTTTACTGTTTATTTTTTTTCATTACATAACCAAATTTCTTTATCAAGTCCTCACTACATACAGAACATAGTTTTAGCCAGTCTGAAGAACAAAAGAAAAGCAAGACCTACCACCCTTTTCAAGAATCATTTAGATTCCTGAGAGCAGATCAAAAACATATTTGGAAAACTAATTGGAAACTTTTCTTAGATTGCATGAGATTAAAATAGATTAAGCAATATATTTAAGTGCTGTGGAATATGGGGTGAATGAGTCAACTAGCTGTATGAAGTAGTCTTTCTCAAAGTCCATAAAAGGAAGGTAAAATATGAGAAAAGAACAATTTATATCTCAGAGAAGTAGGAAACAAGTTTGTTACTCTTACTGACAAATAGAGGTAGACTGGAGTGTTAATGCTTCTGTGATATGCTAGAATTAAGGAGAATTCAGTTGGATAGAAGCTTGGGCAAAATTTGGAAAAGTGAACAAATGTTCCACTTTGAACACTGACTTCTGTTCTTCCGAGATTCTATAAAGATTGAATCATCTTTCTTAAGCTTACTCATCAGTTCTCTTTCACTGCTTTTTTTTGCCTTTTTTTTTTTTTTAACAGACATTACATTGCTAAATATACAGGAGTGGACTTTTATTATTTTAATATGGCATGTTCAGTGTTTTGATGCATATATTTATATTATATATTAGAATAGTGTTTACATAAAGCCCTGAATGGATGGATCCACATTCAACCACAATTGGTATGTAATTTTACTTTAAAAAACCCAGAATCATGAAATACACTTTAATTAGGATGACAAGTTTTTTTTGGCAAGGAAAGAAGTAAAGGGGATCTTAGTGCTTTCGTTTTTTTTTTGTTTTCTCAAAATGCAAAAATCTAGAAAGAATATTAGCTTGTATCTTTGTTCAACTTAAGGCACTTTTTTCTCTCCTACTATCTAAAGAGGGTCATTGATTCTCATATAGCTTTGTCATTGCACTTCTTCAAACTGGAAGACTATTACCCTGGAAATGGTGACAATTGTAAAATATGCTTCTCTTTATATTTTAAAATGCTACAGAGATGCAAGAAAAGTTAATGTGTTCTATTAGGTGAAGGATATGTGGATACAGACCCTTAGGGATTTCATTTGAATAGGAAAATGCTATTTTTTTCTGGAATTTAAATACATGAGAAAAAATTCATTTTGTTTAACTAGTATTAGAGATTTAGAAGGAAAATATGCTGAAATATAATACAATGAATCTTCTTGGGGAAGCGAGTGGTGATGGATGTGTGTTACTCTGCTTTCTTAATTTGTTATAATGATTGAATTATTAATTTTATAATCGGGAAAAATGTAGAACTGAAGACAATTAAGAATGAGGTAGTTCATGATATTGCCTGTAATGAAAAAAAGCTTTGCATGTTTTAAAATTAGGATAACTGGGAAACCATATGGGTCTTGGAATCTTTTAATGAACATTTGAAAGCCCTAACACAGCATTTGGAAACCAAATAAGGCAAGTATTAATTTGGTCTTCAGGAGTGAATACTTTTAGTCTTTGACAATTGTAGGCAGATTTTAGGATAGATGTTCATGCAGAGCCAGACTATAAATGGATTGTAGTCACTCCCCTGAGTAGTTTCATTTTCAGATAAATTTAGAAAAATCCTGAATCTCTTCCTGAGTGAACATCAGTAAAACTGGGAACCTTTCCAAGAGAGCAGAGGGATTTATCCAGAGTCTGAATTTCTGTTGCCCTAGGAATGTCAGATAAGTACTTGGACTAAGAGCATCACTATCAGTGGGTTTGTTGGTCTCTATAGTAAATTCTGCATTTATAAGCTATTTGTGAGAACTTTATGACTTTAGATAAGAGAACAGGGCTGGAATCATCTCCTGGATATGTAACGAATGCCATTAAAATAACTGGCTTCGCTAATCTTTCTACGGTGAAAGCCCCTAAATATACAGTCTTCAAAGAAAAACAGTAAAGGAAAAATAATTGACCAACAAAATAAGAAGTACCTAATAAAATATGAGGTGTCAAGACTCAAAATAAAAATTATAGCTTGTGTTAAGTACATAATATAGAATATGTAAAAATAGTATGATATTAAATAGAAAAGAAGAAAGGAAAAGAACAAAAGCTACAAATCAACACTAAAGCTTAAAGCTTATAATTTGGTCCAAAGACACATACCTATGTTTATATTGCATTATTCTCTATGTGAGAGTTGGACTGTGAAGAAGGTTGAGCGCCGAAGAATTGATGCTTTTGAACTGCGGTGTTGGAGAAGACTCTTGAGAGTCCCTTGGACTGCAAGGAGATCCAACCAGTCCATTCTGAAGGAGATCAGCCCTGGGATTTCTTTGGAAGGAATGATGCTAAAGCTGAAACTCCAGTACTTTGGCCACCTCATGTGAAGAGTTGACTCATTGGTAAAGTCTCTGATGCTGGGAGGGATTGGGGGCAGGAGGAGAAGGGGACAACAGAGGATGAGATGGCTGGATGGCATCACTGACTCGATGGACGTGAGTCTGGGTGAACTCCAGGAGTTGGTGATGGACAGGGAGGCCTGGCGTGCTGTGATTCATGGGGTCGCAAAGAGTTGGACACGACTGAGGGACTGAACTGAACTGAACTGATTCTCTATTATGGATCCTACTTTCGTAAAAAGGACCTAAAGTAATTCAAAAAGACCTAAAATAATTTTTACTATAAGAAGCTGGCCATAATAATGAAACTTAATTCTAGACTTAAGAAATAGATACAGAAAACAATGTTCCCAAGTGTTAAAGACTTCAATTAGTTAAAGACTTGGTTTAGTTAAAGCAAAACTAAACCAAATAATAATAATAATAATAATAATGACTGCTGCTAAGTCGCTTCAGTCATGTCCGACTCTGTGCGACCCCACAGACGGCCGCCCATCAGGCTCCTCTGTCCCTGGGATTCTCCAGGCAAGAACACTGGAGTGGGTTGGCATTTCCTTCTCCAATGCATGAAAGTGAAAAGTGAAAGTGAAGTCGCTCAGTCATGCCCAACTCTTAGTGACCCCATGGACTGCAGCCTACCAGGCTCCTCCGTACATGGGATTTTCCAGGCAAGAGTACTGGAGTGGGGTGCCGTTGTCTTCTCTGGATAATAATGACTATTACAACAACAAAAATCTTAATTTCCTGTGACTGGAGCTTATGAGATCTTTGCAAATGGTATTTAGAAAATGAGTGGTGGTGTTTCCTTTATAATGTCCATCTGCTTTACATTGTACAACTGCTACTGTGGGAATACAAAGAATTCTTGTTCTCATCCTACTGTATAACTGAAGATAAAGTTCACTGAAGGAAACTATAGTAAATATCATACATATTTAGGGTCTAATTGGGACCAAAAGTAAAAAGAGCTAACATTTCTGCAGCATTTCCTGTGTGCATGGCACTGAAACACAGGGGAAGGACACAAAACTTAAAATAATGACAGAGCCCAAGGACATGACATAAACTGATTAGAACCAAATACATCCAAGATGGCAGATGAGTTGACTTTCTGGAGCCTCAGTATATGCTTATAGTAATTCATTAGCAAGCTAAATGGCACACCCACCACTGCCATGACAGTTCTGAGGTTAACCATCAAAGGCCAAAAAGTGGGTGGTAGCCCAGTTCCTGGAAATCCCCGCCCCTTTCCCTAAATAGTTGGAATAATCCTCCCACTTATCAGCCTATGAAATTACACAGCTCATAAAAAATAACCACACCATATTTGAGGACTACTCTCACCTTCTGAGATGGACTACACTCTGTCTGTGGAGTACATTTCTCTCTAAATAAATTCACCTCTTTGTCTCTCACTGAATTCTTTCTGCAGTGGGACCTCAAGAAACTAAACTTCATGAAGTCCTGAAACCAGGTGTGTGATCTCAGTTAAAAGCCCATGGGTTCAATCCCAAATCTCAGTTACAGGGTTTCAGCACCACCATAAACATTTAAGATGAAATATTTACCTATTTAACCTTTATAACAACTATAGTCAAGACTATTATTATCCTTATCATATAGATAAGGAAATTGAAGTTTCTCTAAGATGGACAACATGGAAGCCACAGAGGACCTAGGATTAGAATCCAAGCCATCTGACCCAGAGTCAGGACTCTTCTACTTGGTTCTTTGTGTTTCAGTTTCAGTAGGCTATTTTATTATTTTATTTTTCCTCAAAAGAACGAGGCTATTTTTCCCTCTCAGGATGTCTATTCTTATTAAATTGATTATCTTTCCCATCTTCCTTCCTCCCCTAACCTGACCTGCACATTCAGATGTTAATTTAAGTGATCTTTCTTCAGAGAAGCATTCTTAGTACCTTGGACTTCATCTTCACATTGCTTATCATGGTTGTAATGAAATAATCTTGACTTTGGTTGTGTAATTTCTGTATCACTGCCTGTAATGTTGGTTCCCCAAGGGAGGGCAGATGACAGCTTTATTTGCCTTGGTGTTCCAGTTCAATGCTTTGACCAAAGTGGGTGCTCAGTTAATGGTGAATGGATGAATGAAGTAAAACAAGACTAAATTTCTGGCTTAAGTAAAAGCATGAATCTGAAGAAATAATATATATTTTTAAAGAAAACAAAGCATATGCCTGAATTCAATTTCGATGAAATAGGCTGACACATTTTTAAAGAGTAATTATGTATTTTTACATGCCATTTTTGCTTCGCTGTGGTTAACTTGAAAGCTTACAAATACCTCCTGCCTTCATTCTCCTATGATTAAAATTTTTAAAAAATTCAAAATGTGAACCCATTTTATTAATAAGCTTTACATATAGTCTGAATCAAACTGGTTGGAAACTTAGTAATTTTCCATTCATTGGTTAATTCTCTGTGAATATTTCCTTTCATAATGAAACTATTTCAACTTAATGAAGTGTTAGTTACTGGAACAAAAATTATAGCCTCAAACGAATTAATGGTCCCACCAAACCGTGCCTGCTCTAACCACAGTCCTGTTGGTGGTACCGACATAGGGAGGTTTCAATCTGGCCAAAAATGAGGGTAAGGGGTTGCTTATCATTTCCAGGAGTCACAGTACTGTGGAAACACAAAGTAAAGATAAATTTGAAAGTTGAAACAAAGCAAACAATATTAAAAGAAGAAAAAGATTCTCATTTCATAAGACCCTATAGCTAATTATTTGTATAAAAACAAAAATATCTTGGCAAGCTTACTAACATTAAACCTATTTGATCTCAAAACCATAGAGTTTCAGATGAAAAAAATCTGCATTTAGACGTTATAGGAACTGTACTGATCTTTAAGAAAACTCCCAGCTCACTATTGCTACACTGTTTTCTGTGAGAATTGGGTTGTATTTTTTTTTTTCTGGTGAAGGAAGTAATAACTTAGTGATATTGATATGTTAGGAAAGATAGAACATATTTTGTTTCCTCATATCAATGAAAAATGGGAAGTTCCATTTGCTTTTGTATGAAAAAAAATTTGTGATTTTATATAAGAAATTCTGAAATTAGATTTGCTAAAAAGCATTTACAGTAAAAAATAAAAAGTGAAAGACACTTTAGCTTTGCTTACTTTTAAAAATTGAGTTAGAAGATGTAGGTAATCTGAGCAAGTTTTTAAATATTCTTTTATAAATTTGAATTTATTTGTTATAGAATGAAATATTGGATTACAGCTTGCTAAACACAGGTGAGATATATAAACAAGGACAGAGTCTTGCAAACAGAGATAACCTGTGAGACAGTCACTTTAAAAGTTTGATTTCTGTTCCAGTGATAATAAAATAAATATTGTAGCTTTGCTTTCTAATTAGAGCTGGAGTTTCCCTGCTGCTTCAGACAATAAAGAATCTGCCTGCAGTGCAGGAGATGTAGATTTGATCCCTGGGTCAGAAAGATCCCCTGGAGAAGAGAATGGCTACCCACTCCAGTATTCTTGCCTTGAGTAGCTGGGAGGGTTACAGCCCATGGGGTTGCAAAGAGTTGATATTATGAGTGGTATATGAGATTAGAAAATGTTTTGTTATTATTAATGATCCAAATACATTTCAATATTGCTTAAGTTGAATGTTTTCTTAATGATGGATTTATTATATGCTAAAGTCTTTGACTGTGTGGATCACAACAAACTGGAAATTTGTTCAAGAGATAGGAATACCAGATCAACTTTTCTGTCTCCTGAGAAACCTGTATGCAGGTCAAGAAGCAATGGTTAGAAGTGGGCATAGAACAACGGAATGGTTCAAAATTGGGAAAGGAGTACATCAAGGCCATATATTGTCACCCTTCTTATTTAACTTATATGAAGATTACATAATGTGAAATGCTGGGCTGGATGAGGCACAAGCTGGAATCAAGATTGTCAGGAGAAATATCAATAACTTCAGATATGCAGATGACACCACCTTTATGGCAGAAAGTGAAGAGGAACTAAAGAGCTGCTCGATGAAAGTGAAAGAGAAGAGTGAAAAAGCTGGTTTAAAACTCAACATTCAGAAAATTAAGATCATGGCATCTGTTCCCATTACTTCATGGCAAATAGATGGGAAAAAAGGGGAAACAGTGACAGATTTTTCTTTCTTGGGCTCCAAAATTACTGCAGACAGTGACTGCAGCCATGAAATTAAAAGATGCTTGCTCCTTGGAAGAAAAGCTATGACAAACCTAGACAGGATATTACAAAGCAGAGACATTGCTTTGCCAACAAAGGTCTGTATAGTCAAAGCTATGGTTTCTCCAGTGGTCATGTATGGATGTGAGAGTTGGGCCATAAAGAGGGCTGAATGCCGAAGAATTGGTGGTTTTGAATTGTGGTGCTGGAGCAGAGTCTTAAGAGTCCCTTGGACTGCAAGGAGATCAACCTCATCAATCCTAAAGGAAATCAGTCTTGAATATTCATTGGAAGGACTGATGCTGAAGCTCCAATACTTTGGACACCTGATGTGAAGAGCCAGCTCATTGGAAAAGACCCTGATGCTGACAAAGATTGGGGGCAGGAGGAGAAGGGGTGACAGAGGAAGAGATAGTTGGATGGCATCACTGACTCAAGGGACATGAATCTGAGCAAACTCCAGGAGTTAGTGAAGGACAGGGAAGCCTGGTGTGCTGCAGTCTATGGGATTGCAAATAGTCAGACATAACTTAGCAACTGAACAACAACAATGCATATTTGTAAGAAGCACTTTCCCTTCTTTATGCAATTTTAGCTCTCTTTTAAATAATAGGAAAAATTCTTTAATCTATTGATAAATTATCTATGTGCTCATATCACAGAACAAACTGTTAACAAAGAGATATCTGAGTATATCATGCCGTAGAAGTTTTGATTACTGCTAATGACTAAATTATCAGACACATAACCAACACTTCAGAGAAGGCAATGGCACCCCACTCCAGTACTTTTGCCTGGAAAATCCGATGGACGGAGGAGCCTGGTAGTCTGCAGTCCATGGGGTCACTAGAGTCGGACACGACTGAGCAACTTCACTTTCACTTTTCACTTTCATGCACTGGAGAAGGAAATGGCAACCCACTCCAGTGTTCTTGCCTGGAGAATCCCAGGGACGGGGAAGCCTGGTGGGCTGCCGTCTATGGGGTCGCACAGAGTTGGACACGACTGAAGTGACTTAGCAGCAGCAGCAGCAGCAACCAACACTTTTAGATGATCAACTCGTACTTTTGTTTAATTTTACTATATTGACTTGTATTAGAGTTTTTTTTTAAAGTTATCTCTACTTGATTACTCAATTTTATTTTGAATTGAAGGAGAAATCAGGACACTTCTTTTATTCCATGTATCCATTTGTCTTTTCTATTCTAAGACACTAATTATAGTAGTGGTAGTCTTTTTTTTTTTTAAATTGAGTATAGTTGACTTACAATGTTGTGCCAATCTTTGTTGTACAGCACAGTGACTCAGATATATATATATATATATATATATACACACACACACACCTTATTTTCTGTTTTTACATTCTTTTTCATTATAGTTTATCACAGGATATTGAATATAGTTTCCTGTGGTATACATTAGGACCTCATTGTTTATCCACAGTGGTAGTTCTTCTGCCTGCTTTTTGGTGCTTTTTATAGAAACTTTGTTGTTGCTCAGTTCTTCAGTCATGTCTGACTCTTTGCTACCCCATGGACTGCAGCCCGCCAGGCTGCTCTGTCCTCCACCATCTCCAGAGTTTGCTCAAATTCATGTCCATTGAATTGGTGATGCTATCTAACCATCTTTCTTTTACAGAAACTTGTCCCCTTATAATTTATATGTATTTTTTCCTTTCTAATTTGTTTAGTGTATCTGGGGAAACTTTTAACATTTTTATTAAAGAAATAGTTATGGAATTATGGGCTGTTTTTATATCTAAGTGTATGAAGTTTATCAGTGACTTGTTTTTAGAATGATCATTTGTCTCGATTTGTTTAGAAACCGTCCCAGCCTAATTATCAATAATGCTTCCCTTAACTTTTATAAGCGTCCTAAGTTGAACAATAAATGTAATCACCCTAATGTTACCATCTTAAACAAAATGTCCAGTACTTTCCATATTGTTTCACATGGCAAACTTGCCAATAAAAATTTTAATTTGCCTGGTAATTTCTATTTACAACAGTGGCATATGCTTCAATTTTACTTTACATAATATATTTGCCTTATTCCAAAAAGAAAAATATTTTCCAGTGATTGTAGTTCCATATCTTTGATCTTTACTCTTTGAAACGTTATTTGGGTATTTAATTAGTTTTCAGAAATTAAGTAGTTTTGAATGGTTTAGATCCTTATGTCCTCAAGCCATGTGAGGGAGTTGAGGGGTTAGGTTTCAGAAAAGGAAAGAGTTACTGAAGACTAAGATTTTTGAAACCAACATTCCTGTCTTTGACACTGATCACTTAGATATGCTTACCCTTCACAAAATTTTTCAGATTCCTGAGACTTATTGTTTTAAAGAGTTATTGTTTTGTCTCTGTATTACTTGAGGAGAGTAGAAACATTAACAAATATAGACAATTTACTAAAATAAAATAGTTCTCTTTGGAGAGGGGCAAATAAATTGAGTATATGTCTTATATCAGTCATAGCATGTATTATACATTCACTCAGATTTTTTTATTAAAAAGACTACCCAGTTACAGATTTCTGGATAAAAGGTTAAGCAATGAGTGCTGAGAAACTATGTGGAGAAGGATAATAAATTATTATCCTGAAAGCCTCCAGTGAGAATTAAGAGAACAAAGAAAATGAAGGTTAGAATAGAAAAGCAAGTCCTGGATTTGACCAGAGGAAATACCTCACACAAGATTAATATGGTAGATCAACACTATTCAAAGAAATGGATGGTTTATTTTTAATTTTTCTTCATGTATCCAGAATGTAATGGGTACTTTGATAAAATGCAAAGGACATAAAATTAGAAATAATAGGAATTTTAAAATGGAAAAATAGCATAATCAGAAATGAGGAAGCAAAATTGAGAGGAAAAAAATGAGTAAAAGTATTAAAGTGATGTGAATTCCACATTTAAATTCTGAGAGAGGAAGTGAAAGAATATGAAGATCACTGGAGCCAGGTTGGGAATATGAGTGCCAAGACCTTTCAGTTATCTCTGAAAATGTAAACCACATGATGTCCTTTAACAAATTCCACTGTAGCAAAATCTCATAAGAATATATACTTTCTATCTGACAGACATTGCAGGCTAAACCTTGAAGAAGTGCACTTGGCAAAGATAAAGTTTTAATGTATAAAAATTAAAACAGCAAAACAAAACTTAGGTCCTTCTTCTTTCAAAGCATTTTCATCCCCTTGATGTTCCTCTGCCAAGAAAAAGTTCTAGCCTTGGGAGATTTCACCCTATGTATTAAAGCTTTGGCACAGATTACTGTCAAAGGGATTGAGTGGGTGTTCACTTGGAATTGAAATTATAATTGTGTGTTAGATGTTGGAGGTCAGCTTTTTGCCTATTGAAAATGCTGTAAGATTCTAAATACCAAGAAACAAGTAGCAGAAAAATATTAAAAAAAAAAATTAAGTGGATGGGTGTGGGAAAGACTTGGGGAATTCAAAGAATACCATTTCTTATACCCATACCAGTCACTATAAGACTTGATAGGAAGTTGTAAGTACTCAACAGGAAGGTAAAAATACTGGAATCTAACATTCATTTCAGACCAAAGTTATTCTTTCCTATTAATTGAGTGTACCTATCTATAAATCGCTTTCTCTATATTCCAAATTGGAATATTTCCTTCTCACATTCCAAGTAGAAAAATTTTCTTACATACATACCAGACTATTTTCTTCCAGTTTTCTTCTCTATTATATAGTAAAATCTGAGAAGAGTTTCAATCTTTTGCTTTCAATACAATTGGATTTTGAAAAAACTAATTGTTCAAGTAATGGAGATGGGCTTGTCAAGAATACTTATCTATCCCGGGATGAGAAAATGTCTATGATTAATGCATGTGGTATAGAGTCTCTCACTTTCTGTATATATATGTGTATCAGGTAAAAATAGTGTTATTTTTGTTGAAGAGGAATTGAGGGGCCAGAATTCTTATTGCTCAATTATTTCTTTGCTCTAGAGGCAGCCTAGGAGCATCTTGGCAGAATATTAAACCTTAGCAGAGCAGAGTTTTTTAAAAAAAATATTGCTAGACTAATCATAATACCTACTTCAACCTAAAAAAAAACTATTACAAGAGTCCTTTAAAAGCAAAACATATACACTAAAATGTGTAAAATAGATAGCTAGTGGGAAACTGCTATATAACACAGGGAGCCCAGCTTGTTGCTCTGTGATGACCTAGAGTGGGGAAGGTGGGATGGAAGTGGGGAGGGAGACAAAAGAGGGAGGGGATATATGTATAATCATGGCTGATTTGAGTTGCTATAAGGCATAAACCACACAACATTGTAAAGCAATTATCCTACAAAAAAAAAAAAAGGAAAAGAACAACTGCAAAGTAAAAAGACTAATAATATTAGGATCTGTCTCTCTATCTTTTCAGTGATGGACAGATTTTAACCCTGACTTTAGTTTGTCTATGGTTACCCAAATGGAGATTACATCTCCTAGTCCCCCAAGTGGCTATGTATAATCATGTGACTAAGTTTTCTTACACAAATGAGTTTTCTGTAACTTGTAATCCAATGTCCTAAGTGATATAGAAGTCAAAAGGAGGTATAATAAATTAAAACTATAAAAGAATATTTTTAAAAACCACTCTAACAGCAAAAAGATAAACAAATGTCAAAAGATCACCTGGGAACTGTTACATCTATCAGCAGAATATTGAAATTAGTAAGATATACATGTATTGGTCATGGGAGAAAAGAACCAACTCATGCTCAACTTTGACAGGTTGCAGTGACAACTGACCATATGGAATAAAGGAAGGATAAGAATGTTTGAAATTTTGAGCTTGGGAGACCAAATGAATGGTGGTGTCAAAAAAGAGTAAAGTTTGAGTTCCTGTATTTGCTAAGTAAGGTACCCACAAATTCCAATCAATTTGGGAAAAAACTATATATTTAGGTTTTATGAGAATAAATTAAGTGATATCTCAGTAGGCATGTTGGAACAACTATTGGTGACCTAAAACATATAGAATGCCAGTGATTTCTCTAGCAAAAATGGATTTATTTGTGATTGGTAGAGGATTGCAATTCAGGGTCTGCAACTACTACAAGCCACCTGCAAGTCCCCACTCTCCAAGGAATGAGAGACCCCTTTTAATAGAGAGAAAAGGAAGTTGGAAACGTTATAGTAAACGAAGAATCCTTAGCTTTTCATTGGCTGAGTCCTTGTCAGGCAAGAATAGCCTTCTTCCTGTTGAGCTCTGTTATCCTCACAGGGTATGAGGGCTCCCCCTTTTGGTATGCCAACCCCATTTAATTGAGATTTTTGCTAATTATTTTTGTACTCCCTAATAGATAAAATAATGGCTATTTCTTATAGCTAGTATAATTATGGCTTTCTGAAAGCTGGTTATACTTCTAAATTGGTGCATATCCTATTAAGAGTAAATTTTGTTGAGAAATGTCCCTGTTTCCAAAGGAATATCCATATAGCTTTGCTCTAAGGCTGTGTATTTTATCATTTGTTCCTAGACATAGAAACAGCTTATTTAACTTATATGCAGAATACATCATGAGAAATACCAAGCTGGATGAAGAACAAGCTGGAATCAAGATTGCTGGGAGAAATATCAATAACCTCAGATATGCAGATGACACCATCCTTATGGCAGAAAGTGAAGAAGAACTAAAGATCCTCTTGATGAAAGTGAAAGAGGAGAGTGAAAAAGTTGGCTTAAAACTCAACATTCAGAAAACTAAGATCATGGCATCCAGTCCCATCACTTCATGGCAAATAGATGGGGAAACAGTGGAAACAGTGGCAGACTTTATTTTGGGGGGCTCCAAAATCACTGCAGATGGTGACTGCAGCCAGGAAATTAAAAAAGACTTACTCCTTTGAAGAAAAGCTTTGACCAACCTAGATAGCAAATTAAAAAGCAGTGACATTACTTTACCAACAAAGTCCGTCTGTTTAGTCAAAGCTATGGTTTTTCCAGTAGTCATGTATGGATATCAGAGTTGGACTACAAAGAAAGCTGAGCGCCAAAGAATTTTTGCTTTTGAGCTGTGGTGTTGGAGAAGATCTTGAGAGTCCCTTGGACTTCAAGGAGATCCAACCAGTCCATCCTAAAGGAAATCAGTCCTGAATATTCATTGGAAGGACTGATGCTGAAGCTGAAACTCCAATAGTTTTGCCACCTGATGCAAAGAAATGACTGATTTGAAAAGACCCTGATGCAGGGAAAGATCGAAGGTGAGAGGAGAAGGGAATGACAGAGGGTAAGATGGTTGGATGGCATCTCTGACACGATGGACATGAGTTTGAGTAAACTCTGGGAGTTGGTGATGGACAGGGAGGCCTGGTGTGCTACGGTTCTTGGGGTTGCAAAGAGTTGGACACAACTGAGCGACTGAACTGAACTGAACTGATAGAAACATCCTCATTGGAAACTACTTAGAGGCTGAGAGGAACCAGCTTTCTGTCTCTTGCTTTTTGTTTGTTTGTTTGTTTTGCATCCAGGTATCTAAATTCATACTTGTTTCTATAGTATTTTCAGATTTTATTCACAATATTCTGATAAATCAACCCTTTTCCTTCGTTCACTTATTTTAGCAAATTCTTGCTGCCTTAAAGCATGATTCCCTTTATAAGTCATCTCTTGCCTAAGGAATTAAGATCAGCTGAGATAATTTGTTGACCAGCTTAACATTTTATTTTTATTAATGAGACTTTAAAAAAACAACTGGGACATATTCATCCTAATTGATTCCTCAAATGAAACTTGTTCTTAATATTTGGTGCTGGAAGGAACTAGTAATTCCAGTGCAATTCTCTAAAATCTGTGTCTTTCATTCCTTACATCTCCTTACATAACCACAATATATTTGCTCAGTTACTTAGGGACAAGAGTGTAAACATTATAAATGCAATTTGAGGAAGAACTATCTATGCAGGAGAATCAAAAGGAAAGGACCTGGGGCTTGGTTGAGTAAACTCTGAGTGAGTCAGCAATATGATGCCATTATGAAAATAAGCCTACCTGATTTAGTGTAGAGAAAAGCAGATGACAGACCATTGGCTGTAATCTTTTCATTTTATTTTTCTGTACTTAAAGAGATGTGCAAAAATGGAAAATTACAAGATATTTGAAAGAATGAAAATGATTATATGGAGAATGGCTAATGGAGTTGGTTTGGGGGCTTATGGGAGCACAAAGGATGTTTTGATTTGTGATCTTCATCCGCACATACATTAAATTGAGGAGGTTTGCTCAACAGTTGTTCTCTATAATTCTGGACAACAAAAATATAATAAATTGCAGTAAAAATAAGGGAAGAAAGATTGGAATTAGGCAGAAGGAAGAAATTTTTTAATGTGAAGGTGATGGAATTCAGTATCAAGGGATATTGCAGATGTTGAGATGACATTTGTTAGGTGCTCAATATATCTTTCCCTTCTCCCCCATTCTTACCCTCTCTCAAGTCTTCAAGAAACTAAATATTTGTTCTGGATGATTCAGACATTTACTAATGTGAAGGACTGAAGTGGATGATCTTTATGAACTCTGCATCTTCTCCACTTCTGTCTCTTTAAAAGTGGTCAGTTTTTGGGTGAAAATGAACACAAGCTGGAATGATGAGAGTCCTTGCAGGAAGGGATTCTGAGAAAGCTTGTCAGCCTTTTCTCTTGGCACTGTTTAAGCCTCCAGCGGCACTCTGGCAAACAATTTGAATCATGGGGATGACACTAGAATAAATTAGATAGAATAGTAAGTCAACGTAGCAGCTAGAAAACCTCCAGGTTAAGTACTCTGTGCTGCCCTGTTGAAGCAAAAAGCTTGTCCATAGTGAATCTCACTTCTGAGTCATTTCAGAGAAACAGAATCCTTAGAGAAAGCTTCCCTTACATTTACTTGTTTCACCTATTTTAGTTAGATGTTTATAGTCATCTTTTAAAATATCCTAAAGATCCTTTCTTCTACAAATTCTGGATAAGATTGAGAATCTATTCAAAGGAGGAATCTACTTGACATTTTTCCCAGTCATCCAGATAGTCCAAGAGTATCTTGTTTGCAGCTATAATATTTGTATGCCATTTCCTGTCCACTAAGTCAGATGCTTTCTAAATGGGTATTTGTGACCATTAAAAAGACCTTAGAGCTTTGGCTAATTTTGAGAGACAAACTGAACAAAAGGAGGCAATAATAAAGTCCAAAGATTTGGGACTAAATCATGGAATGTTTTTCTCTTTTTAGTTAAAAATCTGGTGGCCTAAAGTAAGCTATTTCTGATGATGTGAATACATGAATCTTTTGAGAGTTTAGATTTTTCTCTACTAGAAGGCAAAAAGAGAGAAAGACAAACAGTAAATTTGGGATATCGAAGGTACTGATTCTAAGTGAAAGTGAAAGTGAACTCACTCAGTCATGTCCGACTCTTTGCGACCCCATGGACTGTAGCCCACCAGGCTCCTCCGTCCATGGAGGAGAAATTATTCTCCAGGCAAGAAAACTGGAGTGGGTTGCCATTTCCTTCTCCCTAACTACCCTTCTAATGGGCATGTTTAAAAAAAAAAAAAGTATTGGAACACATAAATGAAATAAAAACACAGACAGAATTATAGAGCACTACAACCTTTAGTTTCACTCTTTTTGGGGGCAAGTTTCTCATATCAAGATATGCATACAGCTCTGGTTATGTCGGGGCACGAGGCAAAATAAGATTTGTGAGGTTGTCAGGTAAGATAAAATTTCCCAGGTTGTTGTTTCCATGCAGCTCTGTGACCCCACTCTGCCTCAATTTAAAAAGGAAAGGTAAATATCATTGTTCAAAGTTATCAGGTGACTTCGGAATTCGAGGTTATTGATTCTCAATTTATTTTCTTCTTGGCTTTTGTGCTTTTGTGCTGAATAGACTCAGACTCTTGTTTGGATGTGGTTTCTGAAGTTTGGGAGCTGTGCTTCACTTATTTTTTTCTAAAACTCATGCCCCCCACACTTTCTTTTCTTAATCCCTGCCAGACTTGGAACAGGAAATAAATTATGATCTGTAAAAGATCTGACACTTGGATTTTTTTTGTGGCTTTAGCTTACCATGCTATAATGAACATGTAAAATGAGAGTTTCCTTGGTAGGTCTTGAATCACCACCACCATACCTGGAGTACCCTGGAGCTTAAAGAGTAAACCTTAGTTTCCCTTTTATGAGTTAGATTTCTATTATTATATCATCACACATGACCATTGGGACAATAATTAAAGAGCAGTTTCTCTCTGGTGGTGACATCCCCTGAACTCTTATCCTCATATAGATGTTCTCTCTGGGTCCATTTACATCTTAATAGCTAACATTTCTTTTTCACAAACAGAGAATATGTATGACACTTAAAAAAAAAAAAAAGACCCAACATTAAATGACTTATTCCTAGCCCACCTTCCTACTTTCTTTTGTCCTCCCTTCTGTCTGTCTTTTCTTCCTTCCTTTCATCGGTTCTTCTTTCTTTCTTTCCTTCCTTCTGCTTTTCCTTCCTTTCTTCTCTTCTTGCTTTGTCCATTCTCAGATACTAGTATGAGGAATTCACTGCTCATTTCCCTCTTTCACTGCACAGTTGATCAGTTCTTGTATGCTTCCTCTCTGCCCTGCTAGGGCTGTTACCATAGTATTTGTGCCATTTCTAGACCCAATGGGCCTCGGAACTATTTTGTGTCTCTCCCTTACTCTGTTCTGTCTTATGGGAAGTTTGTCTGCTGTCAGGTGAGTGTCTCAGACTCTCATGTCAGCTGGATACATGTTGCTGCTGCTGCTGCTAAGTCGCTTCAGTCGTGTCCGACTCTGTTCGACCCCATAGACGGCAGCCCAGCAGGCTCCCCCGTCCCTGGGATTCTCCAGGCAAGAACACTGGAGTCGGTTGCCGTTTCCTTCTCTGGTGCATGAAAGTGAAAAGTGAAAGTGAAGTCGCTCAGTCGTGTCCGACTCTTCTCGACCCCAGGGACTGCAGCCTATCAGGCTCCTCTGTCCATGGGATTTTCCAGGCAAGAGTACTGGAGTGGGGTGCCATTGCCTTCTCGGGATACATGTTAGATTTGCTCAGTTTGCCAATAGAATACATTGGCTGAAAATCCAATAGAGAGGATTGAGAAATTCAAGGTATTTCTCCCTCTTTCTCTGCCTCAGACTGCTTCCCTGTAGGAGCTCTGTTTCCTCTATGGCTCCAGCTGTCTCACTTGGATGATCTGTGGCCATTGTTCATTTCTGTTAGCTGATTCTGGCCATTTTATTTTGCAGTGATAGAGTGACTTCCTGTTGTTAATCTCTCATTTTCCTACTTGTTGTTTTTTTGTGTCTCACCTCTCCTATTGCCCGTCTAAGGATTCCCTGCATTAAATTCCTTCTGTTGTACTTAATGTGAATTTTAGTTTCCTGGGTAGACACTGACTGATATGGTATTGGTGTGGTTGTTTGCATGCTGTCACATTCTACCGGAGTTTGAAGAGAAAGGAAACTTTTAGATCAGCATGCGAAGAGATGAACAGAAAATACTGAGTCAAGAGTAAGCTGTCTCCTTGTGAATTTCTCTACTGAACAAAAGAAATCCACTTAGTAAAAATTTCAGCATTCATCTTATTTTTATTTCATATTTTCTCCACTTAAAAGTGATGACACCACTGTTCATATAATCAATTTGTAGGAACACTAAGCTAACTGATAATTTTGCATTTCATTAATTAGTTAATTAAATGCATGGAGGTAAATCAGGCAGAGGCAAACAAATCAGGTAGACTCAAAGCAACAGTTTCTAGGGCTCAGATCTGCCATTTTGAAAGAGAGAATTCTGAGACTTACATCTTAGCTTTATTCTATTTTTTTTTTTTTTACAGGCAAAAAAAGAAAAAGAAGAAAAACTGATCTGAAGTTTGTAAGAAAAGAAGATATAATCATACACTTCCATTTCTTTTCACTTATATTTTTCTAATTTCCAGGGTGCTAATCTAACTCTTAATCCTCTTCTTATGTATACTGATTGTTAAGTAGTTAGTCATGTTCAGGGTTTATGACAATCTTGGAAAGACCTTTTCCTCTGCTTTCTACACCAATAAAAACCCTCAGATTCAGACAGGTTAATTAACCTGCCCAAAATCTCACATTTAATACATGAAAGAACTAGAATCCCAATCTGTGTACCCTGGACTTGGATCCTTATATTATGCCTATGTGTTTTTCCCACTTTTGTTCTTATGCTTTCTCTGTTGGTCAGAGTTCTATCAATTCTGAAAGTGAAAGCGTTAGTCATTCAGTCGTGTCAGACTCTGCAACCGCATGGACTGTAGACCACCAGACTCCTCTGTCCATGGAATTCTCCAGGCAAGAATACTGTAGTGGGTAGCCATTCCCTTCTCCACAGGGTCATCCAGATCAAGGGATCAAACTGCATTGCATTGCATTGCAGACAGATTCTCTACCTTCTGAGCCACCAGGGAAGCAATTACATTAAAGCTGGCTTAAAAGCTGAAGGAATCAAATATTGGTTGAATCAAAATAACATGAACTCTCATTGTTAGGACATGAAAAATGTACAACCACTCTGGAAGACATTTGGCAGTTTTTACTAAGCTAAACATAAGCTTATATGATCCCACAATTCAACTGAGCTGAAAATTATTCCACACAAAATCCTGCACATGATGGTTTATGGTGGCCTTATTTACAATCGCCCAAACTTGGAAGCAACCAAGATGTTTATTAACAAATGTGAATGGACAAACCAAATGTGATAAGTCCCAACAATGGAATAGGATTCAGTGATGGAAAGAAATGAGCTATTAAGACATGACAAGATATGGAAAATTTTGAATGTGTATTGCTAAAATCATTGCAGATGGTGACTGCAGCCATGAAATTAAAAGACGCTTACTCTTTGGAAGGAAAGTTATGACCAACCTAGATAGCATATTCAAAAGCAGAGACATTACTTTGCCAACAAAGGTTCTTCTAGTCAAGGCTATGGTTTTTCCTGTGGTCATGTATGGATGAGAGTTGGACTGTGAAGAAGGCTGAGTGCTGAAGAATTGATGCTTTTGAACTGTGGTGTTGGAGAAGACTCTTGAGAGTCCCTTGGACTGCAAGGAGATCCAACCAGTCCATTCTGAAGGAGATCAGCCCTGGGATTTCTTTGGAAGGAATGATGCTAAAACTGAAACTCCAGTACTTTGGCCACCTCATGTGAAGAGTTGACTCATTGGAAAAGACTCTGATGCGGGGAGGGATTGGGGACAAGAGGAGAAGGGGACGACAGAGGATGAGATGGCTGGATGGCATCACTGACTCGATGGACGTGAATCTCAGTGAACTCCAGGAGTTGGTGATGGAGAGGGAGGTCTGGCATGCTGCGATTCATGGGGTCGCAAAGAGTGGGACACAACTCAGCGACTGATCTGATCTGATTGCTAAATGAAAGAAGCCAGTTGGGCTTCTTAGAATATTGTGTGAGCTAACTATATGACACTCTGAAAATTGGTAGCAGTTGAGTAAGATTCAAGAGTGGTGTAGGAAGAGATAAGGTCACAGAATTAGATAAAATTTAGTTTTATTAAATACTGAATGGAGAATCTTGAGCCAGAGATGTGTTACAAGATGAATACTCCTTTTAAAAAGACTACACTGGTGTAGTTTGACTTCCATCATAGGGGCACCAGGCTGTGGAGAAAGGGAGATGGTTTGGAGCCTGTTATCAGGGACCAGATGAGAACTCTTCAGGTAGCAGTAGTCATTGGAGGGGAGGACTGAGTTAAAATTCCAGGTTCAGGGGTAAAGAAAATCCGTCTGCCAATGCAGGAGACGCAGCCTTGATCACTGGGTTGGGAAGATCCCCCAGAGAAAGAAATGACTGCCCACTTCAGTATTCTTGCCTGGGAAATCCCATGGACAGTGGAGCCTGGTGGGCTACAGTCCATGGAGCCACAAAAAGTTGGATATGACTTTGTGGTTAAACAACAACAACAACAAAAATACAAATTGCCCCACGGTTATAATCCATATATACAATAATGTGTATATACACAGCAGTACTTTACACTTCAGTGTAAAGTTTTCACACTCTGCACAGTGTAGAAAATAGAGAGGAGCGTGAGGACGTTAGGAGCCTATTGTTGAGAAAGAGTGGTACATAAAATTCTGGTAAATTTCTGGAAATGATGCCATAAAGATGGAAAAGGCCAGCTTCTTCCATGCTACTATTTCTCTTGCAATGGCTTGATATGATAGGATGTACAAATGTAATAAATCAATATACTGTAAAGATAATTAGAGCAGACATTGATTTGCATGGCATAAAACCAACTGCTAAGCATAGATCACAAATTCACCATGACTGGGTGAATCTGTTTGATGTACAGTGTATGTTTTTCTGAATATATCCCCAAATGTATATATGTCCCCAAATGGATTTTAAAGATCAGTGCCAATTCATGTTGGCAAAAAGACATCATAAACCAGATTGCAAACATGTACACTAATATTTATGACTGATCTACTCCGTTATGATGTTCACTAAAATACATTATCACCAAATAAATTTTGAGGAGAATAAAAATATATCTTTGCTAATAAATTATTCCTCTAAATTATTGCCCATGGTTAGTCTTTTCTAATGAAGGCAGAAGACAAATTTTGTCTATAATTCCTAAAGAATGATGCTTTTGAACTTCCTAAATCATCATTTACTTAACAATTCAGAATTTAGAATGGTAAATAATTATTGTATAGAATTTTGATCTGGTAAGACAGTGAGGTTCTGAGCCTTGTCATTGGAATATTATGGCAGAGCAGGGGAATGCTACCATTTATTCCTTTTACCGATCATGAATTGGAAAAGAATAGTAACAGTTGGAGAACAGCCCATCTCCAGTCACCATCTGCTTGTTGTAACATAGCTGTATGTTGTCATTTTTTTTCTCTTTTATTACTGTTATTAACACACTATAAAAACTGCATTTAAATAACATTAAGTTTGCAACACAAACCAGCAAAATGGAGTCCCTCAATCTTTAACTTGTTCTGTGGAAATTGCTTTATTCCTCTTCTTAGACATTGTTTGGAGTCATGCAGTATCCTGCTGTTCAGTTATAGTAAAAACAGGTGCCCAGGAGAGGTAATTACCAATCTTACATTTGGTGCTTTCTTTTCTTTTGATTCAAAGCCTTTTGTTCATTTACTGTGTACTCCAATTGGTACCAGACTAATGCATGCAAGGATGTCTTAGAGTAGAATTGATCAAAGTTAAGAGAATTTGGCTTTCATAGAAGACATGACAGTTTGTCAAGCAATATAATAAAGTTAAACTTAAAAATAAAATAATATTAATTTAATAAACATTTATTAAATATATTAGAAAAACACATTGTGCTCACATTATTTTACATTGTATCTGACATTTCACCTCTAATTATTCACCTAACCCTGTCCAATGAATATAATCAAATTAATGAATATAAATTTTTATAACACATTCATGTTTTCTTAAAATATTTGAAGTTTTTTCAAAATGAAAATAACTTTATCAAATGATACCTATTTTTAATATAAAAGATGAGAGCAAAAACACTTAATATTCTCTACCATGAGATAATCATTAGTGTGACAATCCATATGGACATCTGTGTGTGTGTATACAAATGCATTTTTACATAAAAGGAAGTATACTGAAATACACTCCCTGAGAATACTCCTTAAAGTGTGGGTATGCCTGTGTGTGTGTACTATACATACATATAGCCCCAAAACTTGCAGATTCTTATACAGAGGGATGTTTTTTAGCCCCCACACTGCTGGCCAGCCAGCAGGATATTGAGGAGATTGATTAATGGATAAGTGCATCTGCCAAAGTCCAGTCAAAAAAATAGACAATCCTTTAAGTGTTTCAAACAGAGGGAATTTAATGTAGGAAATTGATTACAGTGTTGAAAGGACTGAGAAAGTCAAAAGAGGAAGTGAGGTAATTCGGAGGTAGATGATGGCAGGAACAACTAGTCTAGTGAGAGAAACAAGAAAGGTGACCTTGAGCTACGGCTGGGGCGACCTGCCAGGCTGATTGTGGAGCAGGGGCACTGAGAGAAAGGCTTGGTTTCTGGGAAACGGCTGCATTCTGCCTTCTCCATTCTTCTTGCCTACGAACCTACCAGGCCCTTCTATGAAAACAGGAAGAGCCAGTTTGAAGGGAGCCTGAGAAATGGAGTTTCCCAAACCCTAGTCCCAGTGTCAGAGAGGAAAAGGATAGGTGCAGAACTGAGAGAAATTCTAAGCAACTAACTCCACACGTGAAAAAAACAGAGAATCTGTGGGAGGCAAACCCTGGGAGTTGCCTATACTCTTGGATAATTTAATAGGTAGGGACAAAATCACTAAAGGGAATTTAAAGATTTTGCTTCTGCATTCACAGGCAGATGAGATCTGAACATCTGGGCTACGTGTGTGTGTATTTGTGCGAGAGACAGACAGAGACAGTAGTGGTTGGCTCATAATAATGTCCCAAACTGGTAGTTATCATTGTCATTTGAGAGCACTTTTTTCTTTTTTTTTTTAATTTGGCTACACCAGGTCTTAGCTGTGGCATGCAGGATCCAGTTTCCTGACCAAAGATGGAACCCAGGCCCCCTGCATTTGGGGGTGCAATCTTAACCGCTAGACCACCAGAGAAGTCCCAGAAACATTTTCAAATGTTTGAAGTTTTCACAGTTATTTTTACAAGTAAAAAATAATCACGTTCTTTTCCCTTCTCCCATCCTTTCTCCCCCACCCCCAAAGTAATTTAATATGTTGATTTATCGCTTCATTTAACAGCAGCAATCAGTTTTTCTTTGGCAAAACCAAAAGGGTAAGAGTTAATTCTTCAAGGCATCCACCTAGTTATGTGGACTTCAAGGTGTTGATTGTTAATAGTATTCACAAATACTCCTAGGAGATGTATGAGGCCATGAGTGAGACCTGCTGACCTGAGTGCTAACAGCAGTGGAAGAGCTTGCAGTCTATATGGTGGTGGATGTCTAAGATGTAAAGTATGATGAATAACCACAAACAGAAGCAAAATGTTAAGCTTTACTATTTTTTCTCTGGTTTGTTTTCCTTTTCTCTTTCATACTCTTAATCTCTTGAAGTCTATCATAAAGGCAGCATAATTACTGTTTTGTCTATTTGGGTACATTCATTCAAGATGACAACAAACCAAAGCCAAGAAAAAAACTGACAACAAAGCACATGGGCACATAATGCCCAGTGCTCTCTCCTTCTGTTTTTATATTCTTTTCTATGTGTATAAGGGGAGTGTTTATTTTATTGTTAAAGCTGGAAGGCAATGGAAGGCAGAAGTTGAAGCAGAAAACAGGGGAGTCTAGAAGAAGCTGAACTAGTTTCACATCTGGAGCAGAACTATGGTAAGAATATCATTTGAAGCCTTAGTATGGACCTGGCTGTTGGTGGGTTCAATTGCAGACAGGTTCATAGAGAACTGGAGTCACAGTCAGAGCCTTGGCCAGGACCAGAGTGGGAACACAGAGAAAAATGGCAGACACTGTGTGTGTGAAACTTGTGATGCACTCTCTTATGAAGCTTCAAAGTATTGTGGCCTTGATCTCTTTCTAGATTTGAACAACAGAATTTTTAATAACTATATTTTCCTCTTTCTAGGACTCATTCATGAATCTGTGAGGCTGATCCAAAGAAGTGGATGGTGAAGACCACTGGCTTGTATCCTAAATGTATCACAGGCCTAACTGACCAATGATCAGTGGAGTTACAAAATTAGAAAACATGAAGAGTCCAAAAAGCAACACCAATGACTATCCTAAACAAGATCCAACAATATCTTTCTCCCCGTAGACAGTACCCACATGGCCTTACTCTAGGTGCATGCACGGGAATTCCCTCTCTCCCAGGAGATGCCAAGGACTCATATTCAAGTAGATTTCAAGTCATCTCCTTCTTTAGCCCCATAGATATGCCAAGATAGTTCATAAACTTGGAGTGAATATATAGTTTATGCTCAAATTTGGAATCTACAATATTTGTACCTAAGAAGTTAATTATTTTACTAGTGAACATGAAGACACAAATTAAATCCATGGTGACAGACCATTTCATACCCTTCACACTGGAAGCAATTAAGAATATATGTACACCTATGGCTGATTCATGAAGAAGGCAATGGCACCTCACTCCAGTACTCTTGCCTGGAAAATCCCATGGATGGAGGAGCCTGGAAGGCTGCAGTCCATGGGGTCGCTGAGGGTCAGACACGACTGAGCGACTTCCCTTTCACTTTTCACTTTCATGCATTGGAGAAGGAAATGGCAACCCACTCCAGTGTTCTTGCCTGGAGAATCCCAGGGACAGGGGAGCCTGGTGGGCTGCCATCTATGGGGTCACACAGAGTCAGACACGACTGAAATTACTTAGTAGCAGTATGGCTGATTCATGTTGATGTTTACCAGAAGCCAACACAATTCTGTAAAGCAATTACCCTTCAATTAAAAAATAAATGAACTAAAAAAAAAAAAAAAGTCTGAAAGGAGCTAAGTCCTGGGTGTTCATTGGAAGGACTGATATTGAAGCTGAAACTCCAATACTTTGGTCACCTGATGTGAAGAGCTGACTTATTTGAAAAGACCCTGTTGCTGGGAAAGATTGAGGGAAGGAGGAGAAGGGGACAACAGAAGATGAGATGGTTGGATGGCCTCACTGACTCAATGGACATGGGTTTGGATGGACTCTGGGAGTTGGTGATGGACAGGGAGGCCTGGCGTGCTGTGGTTCATGGGATCGCAAAGAATTGGACACAGTTGAACAACTGAACTGAACTGAATGATATGTTGGTTCATGTGGAGCCATGTGAACTTTTAACTCACTGGTCAGAATATAAATTATAAGAGCCACATTGTAGAACCATCAGCCTTTTCCAGGGAACAACACCTTCCCTCTTTGGTATTATCTTAGGGGAACTCTTGTGCACGTGCTCCAGGAAATTTGGGTAAGAATGGCCATGAGGGGACTTTTCAAATCAAATGTAAAGAATGCTTATAAGGGATCAAACCTGGGTCTCCAGCATTACAGGCAGATTCTTTACTGTCTGAGCCATCAGGGAAGGATACATGTGTTAGTTGCTCAGTCCTGTCTGACCCTCTGCGATCCCATGGACTTTACCCACCAGGCTCCTCTGTCCATGGAATTCTCTAGGCAAGAATACTGCAGTGGCTTGCCATTTCCTTTTCCAGGGGAACTTCCCAACCCAGGGATCTAACCTGGGTCTCCTGCATTATAGGCAGTTTCTTTACCATCTGAGCCACCAGGGAAGCCCAGGTATAAGGACAATCACCATATTTAAGATAATCACCATGGAGATGGGGAAGTGAGATTAAGATCAGTAAGGGGCATGCAGGTAAGGGTGTTCATCTATTTGGTGGAGGAATTCAATTTTGATGAGGAGCTCAACCATAACTGGTAAGGTTTTATTTCTTTGTTTGAGAGCAGGTTACATGGATTTCCTATTATATTTGCTACTAGCTATTATATTTCCCAGGTTAAATATTTGTTTGGAATAGATGAAGTTGCTTTTTATCTGTAAAAATATTGATTTTGTGTTGTTCAACCTGCTATTTCATTATGCATTTTTAATTATTTAGAATTTTTGAAACATTACATTATAAAAAATAAGAAAAGCACACCTACACCTAGAAATATTTTTGCAAGAGTTTTTTGAATCTTATTGCAGAATGTCTTAATTTTGTTAACTCCACTGGATCAGTCAATTATGTCTGTGCTACATTTAAATAATTCTGGGTTTGCTTCTTTAAATATTGATAGAAACTCCTATCCAAAAATCTAGAACACAAGAAGATGTCAAAAAGGCAGCACCATTGACAGTCTTTCTACACATAGCTCATTGGTGTAAAGACAAAGTTGTCTCCACGCTGTTAAGATATCATGTCCTCCAGTGAGCATAGGAGGTGCCTATCTATAGTAATCTGTCTTTGTCAAGGTCTTGTTATTTTTTTAACTTATTATACAATGTTTATTCCCCATAGGAATTAAGAATGGTTTGGACTACTATGTAAGGAACATAACAGAGTCACACAGGAAGTTAAGTTCTTGGACTAACCACTACTCATTTTATTTTGACAAATTGTATAAAGGGTGAAATATATAGGAAATATATGACATGAAATAATAAGAACGATGTGAACTGTGTCAGTTGTAACACTATCAAGTGAGTAATAATTTTACTGACAAAATAGTCAAGTCTTAGTTATTTCTTACTGCAAGATAGTTTTAAATATCATGTGTGTGTTCTCAGATGTTCAGTTGTGTCTGATTCTTCGTGACCCTATGAATTATAGGCTTCTCTGTCTATGCAATTTCTCAGGCAAGAATACTGGAGTAGAATGCCATTTCCTCCTCCAGGGGATCTTCCTGACCCAGGGATTGAACCTGCATCTCTTATGTCTCCTACAATGGCAGACAGATTCTTTACCACTAGGGCCACCTAGTAAAATATTTAGTTTTGTCTTTCACTTTGCTGTTTATTAACTCAGTGGAAAGCCTTAGACTACTTGCATGGGTGACTCCCTCTCTCTATTATTATTATTACTTTGGTCATTCCACAGGGCATGTGGAACTTCCCTGACCCACGATCATACCAGTACCTGGTGTATCAGAAGCGTGGGTTCTTAACCATTATATCACTAGGAAAGTTCTGCCTCTCTCTAGAATTTTTTCAGTTGATGCTTTACAAACAACTCATTGGCTCTGATAAACTCTTATTTGCCATTAAGTCCTCAACCTTGAAATGAGTACCCAACACAGACAGACGATACCTATTTCTGAATGATTCAACTTATTTCAAGTTTATTCTTTATTTAATATTTCATCTCTGATAAAATCTTCCTTTTGAAGCTTTTTTCTGAGGGCTCTTGCTGATATGAGTTCTTTGTCCTTTGAAGTGTCTTGTCTCTGCTACTAGAGGGTATGTTTCTTGAAGGCAGAGTCTGTTCTGGGTAGCTTACGGAGCTGGTACAATGCATTTGATTTGGTAACACTCCAGCTGCGCTAGTTCCTTTATTGTATGCTGTGCCTCCTTTTGGTTCTTGTGTGTTTCATATTTTTCTACTTAATGTCTTTCTGAGAGCAACTGTCTCAGGTAGTTTGCATGTAAATTTATGGGTATTGGAATAGACAATTTGGACAAGCAAGGGAGTTATTTCTACTTTAGAGCCAAAACCTCCTAAATGTCTACAATTTGTTGCATATAAAGTGATAAATCCTCCATCAAAGCATGACTGCAATTTTGTAATTTCCACTATATTTAAAGATATTACCTAAGTTGATGAAACGTTAGGCCCGTAATTATAAGAACTGACCATGAATTGCCATTTTAGTTATGCTTCATTATTAATACATATGCTCAGGTATATACCAGGTGTTTGGGGGAACAATTAACATACAGTTCTCATAGTGCGACAATCAGGTAGAGACCATATTGTCATTTTGTCGACTATAAAAATTGCACTATGGGATCATTTTATAGTATTTATATTTTAGGGGAAAAATAATCAAAATAATTGGCCCTATCTAGGGATTACTGGGGTTCCCAGGTGGCATTAATGGTAAAGAACCCACCTGCCAATGCAGGAAACTTAAAAGATGTAGGTTTGATCTCTGAGTTGAGAAGATTCCCTGGAGGAGGGCATGGCAACCCACTCCAGTATTCTTGCCTGAAGAATCACATGGACAGATGAGCCTGGTGGGCTATAGTCCATGGGATTGCAAAGATTCAGATATGACTGAAACAACTTAGCACACAGGGATTATTATATTAATCTTTTCCCAGCTGTGTGCTAGGTTTTTTGCTTACATTTGTTCTATTTATTGTATCTATTTATTTATCAACTCTGAGGTTGTCCAGCAAACCTCAGAGGGAGATACAGTGCATCATTTTCTAGTTTGGGAAACTTGTCCAAAGTCATACAAATGGTGAGTTGTGGAAGAGGGACTTAAATCCCAGTAAGTCTGACTCCAGAGTCCAGGCTAACTTCCTATGCATTTCAGTTCTTCTTATGTTATGGGGTCTCTATTAGGCAGTTGTTGCTCTTGCCCTCCCTCTATTGCTTTATGTTTTGGCTTTCATGATCTTATTCTAGCTTGGCTCTTGTCTCTGATCATTCCTTCTGCAGTGTCTTTGTGGGCTCTTCTTCCTCTAATTCCTCTTTTGAATTAAAAGTTTATTATTTCCCTCTCATTTCCATTCTTGAACTACTCTTCTCATTCCAAACATCTAAATAATGCCATATTCACATTGTTTTAATTTACTAGGAACTTTCTCCTCCCCATGGCCCCATGTGCAATAGGCTTTCCAAACTTAACCCAACTTCATCTTCCTGCTTAGCCTGGCTTCTCTTCTTCTGCTCTTGAGTGTAGTGAATCCATGGTCTCAACTTCAAACTACTCCTCCCTCAGCATGCTGGCACATGCTCAGATCTTATTCATCAATGAGGCTTTGGTATTTTGCAATTTTGTAGATCTAGCCTAGCTACTGTAGTCAAACTATTACTACCCTAGTTGAGGTTACCTTTTCTTAGCTAATGCTTGAATTAAAATTTTAAGCAAAATTTCTTGACTAGTCCTTTAGTCCTGTCCTTAATGCTGTTGAAAGAGTCATTGAAAATGAAAATCTCTCTATGCCACTTCACTGCATTAAACCCTCAACAGCTTCTCATTACTATTGAAGGAATAACTCCTACATGAGGTCCTCTACAATTAGTCCCTGCCATCTCTCCCATCACTTCCTCTGTGCCTCCTGCCATGTGTATTAAAGTTCCATAATTATAAACCTTTTTTTATTACCCAAAGAAACCATACTGTTGATCAACCCCACTCCCATAATTAGGCTCACAATGCCCTTTTTAACTGAAATGCTTTTCAATCTTTACTACTTAAGGGAGCTTCACTATCTTCTATGAATCTTTTAAAATTCATCTCAGAAGTCACTTTTAGAAAGTGTTCCCAGACACTAAAACACAAGCTTGGGGTTATTTATACAGAAACTTATTTACTCATGTACCTGACTCCCTCAAAACATTGTGAAGTCTTTGAAGACAAAGAACACGTCTTAAGCATGTTCATAGTCCTAGGGCTTAGAACAATGCTGGCACATAGTATGTGTTTAACAGATGTTGAATAACTCCTCAATCTCTGCAAGTAAGTTTGTTTTCAAATTTGTGTCACTTCTTGTCAACTTGGGAAAAAAGTAACATTGGAATACAGGCAAAATGTAGTAAAGTGAATAGAGTCATTCTGTTTCTCTTCATATACGTTAATTTCATGCTTGCTTTCTTCTGCTACCCAGCATGTTTCTAACATTCCTCTAATATTGACTGAAAAATACACAGGGAAATGCTTCTAAGAGAAACTTTAAAAATATCACAAAATAACTGAACTTCAAAACACTCAAATGGTGCACCATGTATTATATCAAAAAGGATTATTAGCTATTATGTAAAAAAAGATTTTAGGCCTCTATTTTCAATATTAAAAAGTCTTTTGCCAGTTTTCTGAATGCCATGTACTGCTGCATTCTCATTATACTGTGAAACAGCAATTAAAATATTACTCTAAATTTGCATATGAGAAAACTGAGGTTTAATGAAGTTCAATCAGTTTAACCTAATAGCAAGTGGGGCCAAAATTTCAATAGAAGTCCTTATTTAAAGCCTGAGATTGTAACTGCTGGCTGATTCTGCCAGGCATTTGCTTTATTATTGAACTAAATTCACAACACTTAAATAAAAACCACAAAGAAATAAACACTCTATGATTTTTTTTTCTTTAATCCTTTCCTTTAGTTTTATCCCTAGGAAAGATAGTATTGGCTTTACCAAATTATGGATTCCATGTGGAAATTGTATTTGTCCATAAAGCATTCCCAGTTTTAGATCTAGGCATATAGAGATAAAAATAAATGAGAAAGTATTTGGGGAGACAATGGAAACTCTTGTGGTAAAGATGATTCATCCCAAGGGGAACACAGGAGGAGAGACCATAAGACAGAGAGAACGTTTCCATCTGTGCCAAGTTCAGCTCAGCAGGACAATAGCAACTAAGCTGGCCACAGGGTCTCTTCTTCTACAAACCACAGAAATTCTGGTTCGAATCTCTGTACTTAAAATGTAAAGAAAGCATAAACAAGAAGTTCAGCTACCAGATGGGGACTCTTCTAATTAGTTAAGTCTGCTCTAATTTTTGGCCACCAGTTGGCAGATGCAACAGATGCCAAGAGAGTAAACAGAATATGTTGGCAGTTTTGAATTTTCAACCAGTATATCACAAATAGATTCAATTTAGAAATATTTCCCCCTTTGGTTAAACTCTGTAACTTAATTTTCTCAAATGTCAGGAAGTTAGAGATCTATTATGAAGCATTTCTTTTTAGACATTTCACATTTTTGCCTATAAGTCAAAGGCAATGAAATATATGTTTTCAGACATGTTGTCTCAGACTCTGTAGAGTGTATCAGTCATGCTTGCATAAAAGAAATATTTTATTATAAAAATGGACTAATGTAGTATTTTGTGGTTAGAAAACCCAGTAAAATGTAAGAATTGTTTTTGGGAAAACACATCTTGAGATGAGCAGGGATGTTAAGAAATTGAAGAGATCTGGTGATTATAATCACAATCTCTAGTCTCTGTGCATTGGTGGTTCATGCTTTATAGGCAATTGGAAGCAAAATTGCATAACTATATAACTCAGAGGATGAAGGACAGTGTTACTTTGACTTTTTTTTTTTTTTTTACATAACTGCTTTCTTTTGAAATAAATACATAGGTGATGAAGTTATAATTTTTCCATCCCCAGGAATGATTAGCAAGTTTCCTTAAATTACTTTTCCACTCAGCTGCTGTCATGAGTGGAGAAGATGATTTTGAAATTATACTTTATTTACTACTGAAAATTGTATCCTTGCTTTTATCTACATGTATTTAATAAATCTTTGCAGGTACTTAGCATGTACTAGGCATGGTGCTTGTCCTGGGTCCACTGAGTTAAACAATACACAGTCCCTAATGATCGCTCATGTTGACAAGAAGCTTAACAGCTACCATGTGTTATGACAATGTCTGCATTGGATGTAGGTCAAGTGTGTCCTGGGCATTCACAGGAGCAAACATAGAGAAGGAGAAGTAATTCTGCCTGATTTGGTGGGGTAATATAGAAATCTTTCTAAAGGTAGTGATATTTAACACAAACTTTTTTTTTTCTCTTTTTAGAAACTAAGACTAACCGATAAAGTTTGTGGGAAAGAGAATTACAAAAACAGAGACATATTTTTGGTAAAATGTAGTTTGGGGCTTTTCTAGTGGTTCAGTGATTAAGACTTGTGCTTCCAATGCAGAGAACATGGGTTCAACCCCTGGTCGGGGATCTAAGATCCCACATGCTATGCAATGTGTACCAAAAAAAAAAAAAAAATATATATATATATAGTTAGATAGGACACAAATAATAAATGGGATCTTGATAAAAGAAAGAGCTGTTGGTGTTGGTAGGGAACAACCAGACAGAGAGTAGTGATTGAGAAGATGTTTCATAGGTTTTGGATTTAAAAAAAAAAAAAAGAAAATTAAGAATGTTGTGCTGCACTTGATGGAAAAGATAAGAAGTTCAGGGGGCAAGCAGGTTTTATGGAGTGGATGAAGAGTTACATGTTATAAATATCAAATTAAATCGATATCAATATCATTAGGATATTAGTACATTGTGTTGATCATGCTAATAATGTTGGTGATGATAACATAACATTTATTTGCTATTGACTTTGTGTCAGATGTTGAGACAAGTGTTTGATACAAACACATTTAGTCCTCATCACAGTCTAATGAGATACATGCAGGAATCAGAGGTACTCTAGATCATGGTGGAGTTGTGATTCAAGTCCAGCTAAATTAAGACCATATTCTTCGATAGTTCACACAATTTGGACTCAACTTTCACTGTATTCTGGTTGGAATGTCTAAAAAGCAGCTGGTACTATACTCTGGACCTTAAGAATAAGATCTGCATTAGAGTCATAAATTTAGTTTTCATCTGCCTTTGTAATCAAAGCTATAAATGTAGGTTTTGTTTTTGTTCTGCACCTATGTAGGGCAGTAATTTCCAATATGGATGATCCTCAGCCATCACCCTGAAATTATAGCTAAATATTGTCTGTATTTCCCTGAGAGAAGAAACATCCTAAAGAGGTCACCACTCCATCAACATTTTAAGAATATTTAGTGTATGTTGAGAAGAGATCAGTATTATAATAATCCCTTGAATTCTTCATCTTGAAGAAACCTCTGGGACTGCCAATGCTTTATTGGATTTTAAAACAAAGTGATAATAAAGAAACCTAGGATAAAAGGTTTGAAGGACTAAATGTAGCATGTAGAATCTTGGAATAGAATATCTTAAGGTATTTCATATTTTCATATCTGTAGCTTTTATCTTGGTTTGCAAGGATGAGATGGTTTAACTAGAGACGAAGTCATCTCATTGATCTTGGTCTGTTCCTTTCTTAAACTGGTCCTTTGCTTCAGATATAATCAGGAAATCTGTCAACTCTGGTTCTTGGTATAAGTAAGGCTTTGGTCTTAGAACTGATAATTTTACATATCTATCTTCTAGGCTCCATACTTGTACCTTTGGAAAATGATCTTGTGTTATGTGGCCCAATGTGGATGATGGTAGCAAGAAGAAGCAGTTAGTTCAGTCACTCAGTTGTGTCCAACTCTTTGTGACCCCATAAAACACAGCACACCAGGCCTCCATGTCCATCACCAACTCTGGGAGTCCACCCAACCCATGTCCATTGAGTCGGTGATGCCATCCAACCGTCTCATCCTCTGTCATCCCCTTTTCCTCCTGCCCTCAATCTTTCCAAGCATCAGGGTCTTTTCAAATGAGTCAGCTCTTTGCATCAGGTGGCCAAAGTAATGGAGTTTCAGCTTTAGCATCAGTCCTTCCAATGAATATTCAGGACTGATTTCCTTTAGGATGGACTCAAGAGCCCAACACCACAGTTCAAAAGCATCAATTCTTTGGCATTCTGCTTTCTTTATAGTCCAACTCTAACATCCATACATCACCACTGGAAAAACCATAGCCTTGACTAGACAGACCTTTGTTGACAAAGTAATGTCTCTGCTTTTCAATATGCTGTCTAGGTTGGTCATAACTTTCCTTTCAAGGAGTAAGCGTCTTTTAATTTCATGGCTGCAATCACCATATGCAGTGATTTTGGAGCCCAGAAAAATAAAGTCAGCCACTGTTTCCACTGTTTCCTCATCTATTTGCCATGAAGCGATGGGACTGGATGAAATGATCTTCGTTTTCTGAATGTTGAGCTTTAAGCCAACTTTTCCACTCTCTTGTTTTACTTTTATCAAGAGGCTCATTAGTTCTTCACTTTCTGCCATAAGGGTGATGTCATCTGCATAGCTGAGGTGATTGATATTTCTCCCAGCAATCTTGATTCCAGCTTGTGCTTCCTCCAGCCCAGCATTTCTCATGATGGACTCTGCATATAAGTTAAATAAGCAGGGTGACAATATACAGCCCTGACGTACTCCTTCTCCTACTTGGAACCATTCTGTTGTTCCATATCCAGTTCTAACTCTTGCTTCCTGACCTGCATATAGGTTTCTCAAGAGGCAGGTCAGGTGGTCTGGTACTCCCGTCTCGAAGAATTTTCCACAGTTAATTATGCTCCACACAGTCAAACGCCTTTGATATAGTCAATAAGGCAGAAATAGATATTTTTCTGGAACTCTCTTGCTTTTTCGATGATCCATCAGATGTTGGCAATTTGATCTCTGGTTTCTCTGCCTTTTCTAAAACCAGCTTGAATATCTGGAAGTTCACGGTTCACATATTGCTGAAGCCTGGCTTGGAGAAGGCAGAGGGGAGAATAAATATATAAGCTGCTTAGTCTCCTAAATTGCTATCTCTCTCTCTGAGTTTTAACTTTTTGTTCCATCTTATCTCTTTAATGAATTCAGGTTATTTGGCAGAATTTGGCACAGAACCATTCTCCTTCTTCCCTTATTTGTCATATCCTCATAGAGATTGATAATCTTGTGATGTGTTACATTTTTACCCATTCTTTTGCTCTTATATATAAGGCATTATTTGAATCAACTTTTATAACTTTAGGAATTTTCCAGATGAAAGAACTATGCAATCTATCTAGTTATTCTAGTTAGCAAAAAGGCAAAAGTAAAGGAAAAAAGAAAACATTAGTTTCAATGCCTTGAAAATACCCTGCAGATAAGTTCTATATGTTTGATTCAGTGAATCAGAGTAAGAATTACCAGTACTTGAGAAGAGAAGGGGGCTTCCCAAGTGACTCAGTGGATAAAGAATCTTCCTGCAATGCAGGAGATGCAGGAAGATGCAAGTTTGATCCCTGGGTCAGGAAGATTTCCTGGAGGAGAGAAATGCAACCCACTTCAGTATTCTGGCATGGAGAATCCTATGGACAGACAAGCCTGGTGGGCTACAGTCCATAGGCTTTCAAAGGCTCAGACATGACTGAAACAACAGCACAGATGAGAAGAGAAGGAAGGGATGTAAAATTTCATCCGTTAGTAAGTTTAAGTACTAACATAGGCTTAACAAGAGCATGAGATAGATATTGTCTTAAAATGCCATTTCCTGGAAAGTATTAGTGGCAAAATGACAATCTTCTGGTCAAAACTCAGTCCTGCCTTGCCTAATGCTGGATGCAGTGGCACAGAGTGCAGAAACTCATGGAGGGGAAATTTTGATGTCACATTAGCATGTCCTCACATATTGCTGGTTGCATACCAAGCCCATATGTCCAAGCAATGGATCTTCTTTGACATGCCTATTGTGGTTATCCCTAAGAAGAGAAGCATCTAATAGTACAAGGTATATCTTCAAGATGTTTTGCTCTCCTTCCTTCTGTGTTTATAAGCTCAACTTCACTCTTCTTTCCTCCACAATGGAATGACCCCTGACTTTTCCTTAAATAATGGCTTTGGCATCTCTCACAAGACATCTTGGAAATTGAAGTGCTTCTTCCTTGGCTGAATATTTAAGACAGTTATTGCCTACTTTAGTTTGGATAAGGTAAATCTATAAGTTCTTAAACCTTAGTAAAAATGTACTCAAAAAAGATACAGAAAATTCTTTATGCCTTCCTATAAAAAAGAGCTATTTTATCCTGAATTAAACATTACTGGAATTTAAAATAATTCAATTTATACAATTAGTGACTAACAACTTGAAAAGCATTAGCTTACTTTATATTGAACCATTCCTGAATTACCGGCATTTCAGGACAACATTTAGGGTCTTCCCCAGTGGCTCGGTGGTAAAGAGTCTGCCTGCAATGCAGGAGACACAGGGGACGCAGGTTCGATCCCTGCATTAGGAAGATCTCCAGGAGAAGGAAATGGCAACCCACTACAGTATTCTTGCCTGGAGAATCCCATAGACAGAGGAGCTCGGTAGGCTGCAGTCTGGGGTCGCAAAGAGTCGGACACCACTGAGCGACTGAGCATACACACACACACACAGGGCAGAATTTATTGTTGTTTTGTTGGGGTTAACAGTGTGGGTTCTTGAGATAAGCTAACAGTTTGATTTTCAGCTCTACCAATTGTTAGCTGTGTGACTTTGGGTAAGTCACTTAAACTCTTTCATGCCAGCAGTTAATGGGAAAATAACAATAATAATATTTAACAATTGTAAAATAAGATTGTTATGAGGTTTCACTGAGTTAATACATGTATATCTATTAGAAACATGCCTGGCACAACTTTAGCCAATATTTATTGATTATCAACTATTTCTTTTTGTGATGGTTCATGATGGACTAAAATGCTCTAAAGCTATTTGATAAGTAATAAAGCTTCAGAAATGTTTAGGTTTTAGCTAAATCTTTTTAAAATTTTAATACAAATATATTACAATATCACTATAAAATTTGTATAAATAAAGAATAAAAAGATAAATACACCACCATCATCTCAGTTCCTACTGACCATAGCTAAATCAATAGCTGTCAATAGCCCAATGTGTATTTTCTGCATTGTATGTTATTCATGAGCACACAGTTACCCTACAAAGACCCTTTGAAGATATTAGATCATTGCTTCCATATTATTCTCCAGATTGCTTTAGAAAAATAACTCAAATATATATGGCATAATCCTTTTGGGTTCATATGTATAGATCTGCCCTATTCTTCTAATTGTGGCAAACTAGTCCTTAAAAGGTATGCATGATGAAATCTATCTTACGAATGCCATTTAATTTGTCTCTAAGTGTTTGTTATTTCAAATAATGCCACCAATAGCATTCCTATACATCTAACAAAGTTCAATAACTGGCCCCCTTGAAGGCCACAGTAAGAGTGAAGATTCATCTGGTTTGGGCTTCACATTGTTTTATTTTTATTTAATTATTTTAAATATTTATTTATTTGGCTGTACCGTGTCTTAGTTGTGGTATGTGGGTCTAGTTCCCTGACCAGGAATCAAACCTGGGCCCCCTGCATTGGGAGTGTGAAGTCTTAGCCACTGGATCACCGGGGAAGTCCCTTCAAATTGCTTTAAACATTAAAAAAAAAAATGAGTTAACATTTATAAATCAAGTGAATTTAGATGAAAAATCCAGATTTTTGGATTCTTATCTTAAAAAAATCTAAAGATAAATAACTTCTGGGTCCATTTCTTGAGTTGCAGTAACAAGATTTGACAGAGTAGAGGCAGCTGTAATTATAAATTCATATCTATTCCACCTGCTACAGTTCTTGCCTTTTCCATTGCCTTGCACTTGGCTGGTTTTCCTCATTTATAGTACCTGCTTGATTCTCATGGGCCCTGAAGTTTGTGATACCTGACATGTATCATTAAACATTTAGGTTGTATTACTAAATGATAAAGCCTAAGTTGTGAATTTCTGGGTCAAAGGGTAGAATCATGCTAAATTTTTGATAGTACTGTCAAATTATTTACCACATTTTATTAAATACCCAGAGTGCTTTTACTTCCAAGCTCTCAGCTAGACCTAGCATTTATGCAACATAAATCAAGTAGAAAAAAAAAAGCAAAAATGTCTAAATTTCTTTGAATAGCAAAAATTCAGTGTTAGGATTTATAGAGGAATATTTAGAGATTGTATCAGCCTGAGTCCTGGTGAGAATTAGAATGCATACTCAGCCAAAATCTTGAGGAAAATGGGTTGAGGGACTATTTACAGAAGTGTGGGTGGCAATAGGGACTTCCCTGGTGGCACAGCAGTAAAGAATTCACCTGTAATGCAGGAGATGCAGGTTCCATTCCTAGGTCAGGAAGAAATCTTGGAAGAGGAAATGGCAACCACTCCAGTATTCTTGCCAGGAAAAATTTAATGGACAAGGAAGCCTGGAGGGCTACAGTCCATACAGTGGCAAAGAGTTGGACACAGAAGAGCACAGGTGGGATTAAGAGAACCAATCAAGGATGTGGAGTTCGATAAAGAAGATGTTTGTAACCTCAATCTGATGGGAAAGGAAGAGGACATGATATTTCAGGAGGATATGGTATTTCAGGAGCCCCTGGGAACTGGACTTCCTCATAGGAGTTGTCATGGGACACAGCCACTGCTAAAATTTGCTACTGAGATACAGTGGGAGTGCAGCTCAGCATTTTCTGGGCACTGTCTCCTTCAATCTTGCTGTCATCTGATGGTGCCGGCTATTGGTTAAACCCCTCCAAAGCCATACAGACTGGCTGAAGCAGTTCTTAGGAATCAGAACAGGAAGTATGGAGAATACACAGGGGAGAAATATACAAAAATAGAACTGCTACCACAGGGCTGTCTGGTCTCAAAGGTCCTAGAACACTTTCACTCTTATCGTTTCATGATCATTACATTTAAAAAATTGTGATAAGGAGATGCAATAGAGTTTTTCTCACCTTTATCAGCTCTGCCACTTAATTAGTGAGCTTGAAGTAGTTCATGATTCTTGGTTCCATGGGGATAATGATAGTTATTGGGAAGACCCAACGAGTTAAATGAAAAAAAAAAAATAAAAAATTGTATTACATCACCTAACCATAAAAAAATCTGTAGTTTATAAATATCTATTGCATTGATGAGTTTACATGATTAAAATGCTTGTGGGGAAATCCACCACAATAGTAATATAATGCATATAAAGTCTTTATCAATTTAAACAATGTTTATATTTTTTAAAGTTCATGTAGAATTACTTCAACCTTTTTAACTTTACAAGATAAAAATTTAATGAAAGCTCCCATAGGCTGAACACAAAGAAAAACCAGAAATGCATTTTTCAAAGAGGAAAAAATGACATACCTAAATAATTATGTATTTGGGTAGAGAGTGATGAGAGTTTCAGATAAAGGACTTTGGAAGTTTCGAAAAAAGAAAGATCACAGTGGTTTAACTCCCTTGACACAGCTCCAGTAAGAGGTCTTTCAAAGTGCCCTTCCCTCCCACTGTAAGGAAAACTGACTGAAATCTACAGCAAGCTAACAACTCTGCTCCTAACACTCTTCCCCTTCTTGTCCCTCCATCTGTGTTAAACTCCTATTAAGGGTCGATTGTAAATCTGATTACTCTGTTAAGTAAACCAAATCTGATTAAGCCAGTTTTGCTAATATGATGACTCAAAGCATTCAATATTAAGTAAATAAATGAATATGAATTTTAAATGAAATTTATTTTTACAAGGAACTCTAAGTGGAATGTGTTTTTAAAGAAATCACTGATATACAAGCTAAGAAAATTTTGCTGTTGAATTAGAAGTAGAAATTTTGAAAGTTGGAAAAGTTCATAAAATACAAGACTGATAAAAACTTTCCAGTGTAAACATTTTCACTGCATTTAGAGTGCTTTGCACATCCTAAACATCTTGCTGCAACTTGAAGAAATAAAAAGTGGGCATCGTATATTATGAATAATGGATGTTTTATGCAGAGTAGAAGGTAGAACTCTGAGGATCACACATCAAAGAAGACACTTGTCCTCATCACAAGTTTGCAACCGAAGCATTTGTCTATGTTTCGAAATTTATTAACATTCAATATGTGTGTAACATGTAAAAAGTATTTGTGGCTATCATATTTTTGGATTAATTAACTCATTGGAAGTCCTGAATGAGTCAGAAGAGGGTTTCCTCTAATTTCAGCTAAGAAGATAAGGCACATTTCCTAAAGAAAGAGTAATTTTCTGCTGGGCCTTTGCTAAATATCCCATTACTAGCCTTATTTACGTAAGGAAGCAAACTCTTCCTCAGTGAGTAAATCAATTACATTGAGCAAACATTTATTGAATTTCCATGGCCTTCAGGATAAAAGGGAAGTTATTGATCATGGCATAAAAGTATATTCATGATCTGGTTCATAGTCCATTGCTCCTCACCTGACTTATCTTTTCAGAATAACAAGACAATGTACTTGTGAATTTTAAACTCCTACTATGTATCAGTATTATATGCTTTTGTACGTTCTGTTTCAGAGGCCTAAAATGCCTATCATGTCATCAGGCATGTATTGAATGCTGATTATTCAGTGAAAATTTGTTCATTTAAAAAAAAATCAGATTCATTCCTCTGCCATTTTTATACCAAATTTTCATTTCAAAGGAGAAAGATTTATGGATAACTACTTATTAGAATTGAGTTTCTAATAACTGTATTAAGGATACTCAAAACCACACACACACACACAAAATCACACTACTAGAGGATGTTCTAGTGTATTAGAACAAATAATTTAAAATGAAGTCATATTTACAAAAAGACTTAAAGTTAACTAAAAGTATTTAAAGTTCAGTACATTGTTGAATGCCTGGTACATGTGCTGTCAGAAAACACATCAAAGATATAGCGATAACCCAATATTATAAACAAAAGTGGATAGAAAATAATGAAAAAATGTCTAAAAATTTATTGTAACTCCAGGTGGTGGCATTAGATTACAGGTGTTATTTTAATCTATACTGTCCAATTTTTTAAAACAGTTAAAATGTGTTACTTTGATAACAAATAAAATATTTAAACAAGTCTCAAGGGTTATCACTTTTCTTATGAAATGCTCCTGAATCGTTCATCCTTACCATGCATTACCTTCTCTCCATTGACTTATTATTTTTTACAAATAGTAGCAAGTATATTGAGTTTATTTCTCTACTTTTGTGTCTCCCCAGTGAGACAGAAAACTTTTGAAAGAGATTGTTTCAAAATTTTCTCTCCAGTATTAACATATATTATAGTATAATTTGAATATTGTACATGTTTGGGATTCAAGCAATATAATATAACATGAGTTTCTTCAACAAAATTAGCAATATTCTCCAACTACTTGGCAGAGGAGAAGAGGGTAATACAACTTATGTGACTTTTCATCATTAGGCCCAAGTCCTATAACTCTCCATGATCTTCTCCTAGGTCGAGACAGTGCTAAATAACTTTTAATACCATCAGGCCATGAGCATTATATATTTCAAGACAAAGTTTTCCCTAAATTTTCTTGTGTTTCTTCAAATACCTGTCATTATTTGCTTTTGGAAAAAGCCTAAGGAAATTGGCAAATTGTTTATTTTTTTTTAAATATTAACAATAAGTATCAGAGTTTTATTTTTTCACACTAGTGAGCATGAATAGCCTTTTTTTAAATCTGTTTCTTTTCTAATTATGTATTTTTATATTGAGTACCTTAGGGAAGAAAATAATTGCAATGATTTGAATTCATAATATAATTAATCCCTGGGTTCAACAAATATCCTTTATAATTATACCCAGCCAATATTAGAAATGTTTGTAGACACTAAGTCAGCTAACAAAATAAGTAAAATAACTATATGAAATATAGTGGCACCCCACTCCAGTACTCTTGCCTGGAAAATCCCATGGACGGAGGAGCCTGGTAGGCTGCCAGTCCATGAGGTCGCTAAGAGTCAGACACGACTGAGCGACTTCGCTTTGACTTTTCACTTTCATGCATTGGAGAAGGAAATGGCAACCACTCCAGTATTCTTGCCTGGAGAATCCCAGGGACAGGGGAGCCTGGTGGGCTGCCGTTTCTGGAGTCGCACAGAGTCGGACACAACTGAAGCGACTTAGCAGCAGCAGCATGACCAGTTAAGTCACTTTGCCACTGTTTTGGTTTTTTTTTAAACATGATTCACATTTACTTCAATCACAAACACATTCATTTCAAGTGTTAACTTACACCACTGACGCTAGCATCTTAAAACTAAGATCTTAAAAGAAACTTCAGTTTAATGTGAAGAAATTCAAGAAGAAAATTTTCGGACACTTGATCAGAAGATTTTGGTGGCTGTCGAAATACTCATGTGTACACAAAGGTGCAAGAAAGCCTGAGAAAAAAGAGTTGTTTCCATTTCCAATTGAACACAGGATCCAAGAAATAAGTGAACCAAATATTCTATTGAAATTAGCCATCCTACCATACAGTGCCAATATGTTAGTAATGCACCACATTTTAAAAGCCTTGGCAAATGTTACAAAAACAAAATATTTAGAGTAATATTTACAAATACAAACATAATTAGCTTTTTGCCTTCTATAAGTAACAATCTTTGAAATGCTAAAAATGAGGTCTAACTGTGGTTCTTTTCTGGTGTGGCAAGCTGTAGGTGCACATGGTCTACTGATTTACCTTCTCAAAGTTTTTTTGGAAGCAGTTGGATGGGGCTTAATTACAGGAGAAGCTGATGTCCTATTGGCTGGGCAGACTTCTGCATTGGTTTCCACAAACTGAAATGCCTTCACCAAGCAGAGGGTTCCTTCCATGCTTCAGCCCACTGGGAGATCATTGATACTCAAATGCTTGATGACTCCATTGGCATCAATTATGAAAAGAACTCATAGTGAAGGATCAGAACCTTCTCACTGGACACTGTAGTGTCGGGGGAGCTGTTAAGTCAAATCTGACAAGAGCTTAATGTTCACGTGGCCCAAACCAGCATTCTTCCTCTATGTGTTCATCTAGGCCAGGTGGCTGAAGTGGGAACCCATTAACACTGCAGCAAGTGCACAGTTCACATCATGAAATTCACTGGCTTTGTCACTGAAAGCAATCGTGAAATTTCTGTTCGCAAAAGTGAAATTCAAAGGATAGAAGAGCACCAAATATTTCCCCTTAAAGTCATCAGTTTAGTTGCTCAGTCGTGTCTTTGAACTCTCTATTGCCAATGGCTGTACCCTTAATATAGGGCATTTGCTGGGTGATGGCAAGGATATGGTGTGAGGAGCTGATGCTAGAGGCCAATTTTGCTTGATCGGAACCAGACCACAATGCATTTGTCAAGCACGTTCTTCAGCAGACATAAGGGCTGCACAGGCAGAGATGCTTTAAGGAACGGCTTTCACATGTTGGGCAAGCAATGCCCAGAGTAACCATCTCATCGTGGAGGCCATGTGATGACTTGTGATGACCAGTGATGGTCTCTTATCGAGATTAAAAACATTTTTTTTCTTAAAGTTTCTACCAACTTCATGAGAAACAGACTAAACCCTATATTTTTAGTTTTTAGACAAATGACTGGTTTGCCTCATTTCCGTCTTGTCAGTTTAAATTAGTAAGTACATAAGTAAATTGAGTGCTTTTATATCTATCTCTCTGCTAGATTAAAGAAAAATTAACGATAATGAGAATAAGTTGCCCTAGCATGAGAGAATGGGACCCAAGGCTGTATTTGAATTGTGGTTGGAAGTATGAAGGTATGGTTGGAACTTTGGGAGCAGCATAGAAGAGGTGAATGAATTGCTCAAGTGGCCTAGGTGTGAGAAGTGGCTTTTTGGAGGAGGTGACCTGGTTGCCAAGCAGCAGGTGGAGAGTGGACCAAAGTGAGAGAAAAATTTCATAGGCATAAATCGGGAAGACATATTTGTTCACTACAACTGCACTATTAGTTGAAGCTGTGTCACATCCTCTGTTTCGGGTGTAGGTAGTTCACACTCTGCATTGTTATCAGCAGAAGGAAGTTCAGATGGACTGAGCAGGTTTGTGAGACCAGCTATCTGTGAAACCCAAGTTGCTCAGTGGGGAAGACAGATACTGTATACATTCTAGGATGAGTGTAAAATATGGTCAGAAGGAGATGGTGGTTTGGATTTATATGTAATAGAGTTGGAAATGTAGAGAAAGCATGTATGGGACAATATAGTGTAGGGAAAGGGAAGGAAGTTAATTGTATCTTTGGATATGAGAAAGTCTACTGTTAGGAAATGATGTTTGAGCTGATAAATGATGGAGTTGAGATTATTGGATAATGGATTGGATGTGTGAAGTAAAAGGGTGGGAGTGTTACTTGCTCAATCTTTTCTGACTCTTTGCTACACTATGGACTGTAGCCTGCCAGGCTCCTCTGTCCATGGAACTCTCCAGGCAAGAATTCCCAAGCCAGGGATAGAACCTGGGTCTCTGAGGTTCAGAGGCAGACTCTTGACCCTCTGAGCCATGAGGGTGGAGCTAAGGATTATTTTCCAACTACTGGCTTGGACAGCTGAAAATGGAAATGCTATCACTAGTCTTGGAAAACTGATTTTGAAATGCCTGGGAGGCATCTTGAGTAGATAAATGGACCACATATTTGGGTTTGAAAATTAGACAAGGTCAGTCTGGACTAGAGGTGAGATTTACTGAAGCCACAGACATATGCAGGATCACTTAGGAAGATGCAGAAAGAGATGAGCATGAAGTCAGGGATAGTGCTGGTAAATTTCAACATTTAAAAAATGGGTAGCAGATGACAAACCACAAAGAGATCTGGACAAGGCAGCTAAAAAAGTGGGTGGGAAAGCAGGAGTGTGTGGTATTGACACTGAATTAAAAAGTGTGCAAGTGCGTGTGGTTAAAGGAGGAAGTGGTTAACTGGTCAAATGTCATGGATAGGTCAAGCAAAATAAAAATTAGAAGGAGTCTGTTGGATTTAGAGATATGGGTAGAGATCATTGGATATCTCAACAAGAAGAGCGTCTTCTTGGAAGAAGAGAAAGCTGCTTTGAATGAGTTAATTTGAAAAAGAGAAGTGAAGAAATGGCAATGTGGATTGAAGATAACTGCTTTGAGAATTGTGGCTTTTGACAAGATGAGAAAGATAGGGTTGAAGCTAACTCAGTGTGAGGTAGCCTCTATTACTGTCCTGGTTTTAGACAAAGGAAAACTGAAGGCAGGGAGAGGTTAAGCAGCTTGCCCAAGGTCACATGTTTAGAGTGAGAGTTAGAATGAAGCCCTAGGCAGTGGCCTCTAAAGTGTGTCCTTTTACAGAAACTCTGTATGCTGAATTGAGGCGTGTATGCCCTCTTGCCTTGTCACCTGGCATAACCTATTATTCCACTTTTACAGCTGAGGTCCGAAGTCCTGTTCAAGATTGACCATGGTCACACCGTAAGTGACAGAGATGGTATTTAACTCTGGCTATTTCTACTCCTTGTCTTGTGCTTTTCCCCCTTGGCCATAATTGAATCGCCTCTGTGTCTAATTTCAGGCGCAGTGATTCCCTTTTGCCCTGAGTTTTGTTTGCACCTCCAGCCTGTGTACTGCCTGCTCAGTAATGATCTAATACTTACTGTGTGGGCTTCAGAATTTATTTGATTTGGAGCAACCGAAACGGCCTCTTGGCAAGGGCTAAATATAAGATTGTGAATCCAGGGACAAGGATGCATATTTCTGGCCAAAGAGGATCTTGCTAGCTATGGTAAAACACTGCAAAGTATTGGCAACAGTTGCTATAATGAAAATGAATTCTCTAATTCTAAATGCTTGTGGTATGTAATGTAAATTCATATGAAAGGAAGGAACACAGAATGAAAGCAATGAAGTTTAATATTTCTAATGTATTGCACCAGTTTAGAAAAGTGGAGTTTTTCAGCAAAATAAGTTTGGGAGTCTTGCCTTGACAGTCGCATGCAAGAGTCATTATTTTGCACAACGCATGCACCTTGCAGAGTTCGGAATAGATTACTTTTGTTGTTAGCTCCCTTGTTTCTTCGCAACATCCTATGTTGTGACTGGCCAATACATTTTGCTACACTGATTTGACTGAGGGAGAAACCACAGCACCGTGTGGTTGAAATGACTCATTCAGTCTCGTAAAAGTGGCCTGTGTGAGAGCCAGGGTTAGGACTTGGATCTTCCATCTTGAATGCCACGCTTTGTGTTAAACCACATGGTGTTCCAATATATCACTTGGCCCATTTAAACCACATGGATAATTCATTTTTCAACACCCTGGTTATATGTCATCTTAGCTGTCATTTCCATTAGCTGCTTACACACCTGCATGTAGCTCACACCAGCCTCCTTTTCTGCCTGTTCTGACATCAGGAGCAGTGCTTATTAAGCAATAGAAAAAGACTGAAATGCAACAACAACAACAACAACAACCTTCTTTGTTCAGCCCTGGTGTACTTTACTTCCAGTTTCTGTTCATAAGGAATTCAGTATCACTACCTCTATGATGCTTGTTTAGGGGAACTCTCTCACTATTCCATTTTGTTGCTTGAAAACTTTGTGTCTTTCCTTATAGGAGAATAACGGTTTTGCATTTATGTCTGATGGAGCTTTGGAAATGTCAGAAAACCTTTTACAACTATCTTGGTTAAGTGACACGAAAGGAGCCGGGGTTGAAACCCAGGGTACAAACCCCCATGACAGATGGTGTATTTCAATTCAGGTTCACCACCAACACGTTCTTAGGCAGAGAAGAAATACAGAATGGCATTCCCCAAGCCCCCCTTCTCCATATGGTTCCAGTTTAGTGTCTGCCAATGAAAGGCATTCACATGAGATTTGGAAGACAGAAGAGAAGGAAAGATTGAATAGAGGAGAGAATGACCCTGGTTCATACATTTGTGCATCCAAAAAAATATTTATTAAGATCCTACATGTGGCAGACATTCTGAAAATACAGCCCCTAGTCTCATAGAATTCATCTTTTCTGAGTGAGTGAAGAGACCAAAATAAAAAAACAAAAAATGAACTAACAAGAAAATATAAAGATATGTTTCAGTAGTATATTATACTACTATAATCAGTAGTATTATGAAAACAGAACAAAATATGGTAGACAGGAGATTTTAGAGAAGGAAGTAGATATACTTGAATTTTTGTTTAGCAGTATTCTTAAGTTCTAAAAGATGGCCTAAAGTTGATTTCTTGAGGGACATTTTATCTTTTGAAACCTTTTTGGAATTTAATTGTTCAGTTTCGATTGAGTTGGATATCATGCACTTGTGCAGTTAACAGTGATTTCTTTAAATACTCAGTGACACCAGCTGCTGTGGTCAGAATGCTGTTTTATCTGTGGTTTGAGATGTTGTTTGTCTGGCTTCTAAAACTCTATCATACTGTCCCTTTTCACAAAACCTGTCAGATCAGGAACAAATGGGATTTCAGGGGAGTCACTCTAACTTACCAATGGTGCCTGGGATTGTGTTCCACAGATTTCTATATATTTTATACTGATTTGCTCATATGTTATCAGTAGGTCACCTTGGTCCTGTACTTTACAGAATTCTACAGGAATGTGGCATAATAAGCCAATGTCTGAATAGATTTGGAGAACACTCTGGATAGGCTCAGATAAGGCAGATTTAACCCAAGCTTCCCTGTCCCTCTCCTTAGGGAGTGATGAACAAGCGGGAGGCCTTCTTCCTATGGGCAGAATTGAGTGTCTCTCCTTTGGAGATCGACGTTGATTTACGAGGAAGTGCACAGAGTGTGTCTTAAGGGCATCGAGCTGTAATTGCTCTCCTTCAAAGTGGACTGTTGTGCCCTCATCCTTCAGCTAAACGGGAACTGCATAACACCATGTGTTTATTTGACTTATGATTTATTTCTTTTGAAGGGATTATGTCCTTTGTCAAAACATTCTTTTCACTGGGGATGGGAGATTTAAGGAATAAAGAGACTTTAGTCTTAGCAGGCTACTTTTTCTGTTAATTTTGCTTACCTCTGCGTTCCTTTTATTTAAAAAATACCTTATGTTTTATATGCATGTATCTACTTTGAGACTTATAATAAAAATTATCTTTCTTCATTCTCCTCCTTTCATCTTCATTACCCACCCCTGTACCTTCCCTATCTTTCACATCCATCAGGTTTAGGTCCTAAACTGTGCTAGGAAAATAGTCCTTTTTTCCCCAGTTCAACTTCTAGAAATAGGAGCAAAGAGGTTGGATTCTGGCAAAGGCTTTCTACTTGATTACTTTGGTAAACTGGAGCCAGACACTTTCCTCAGATATGGGGATCTGAGTCTCATTGCCTTATTTGTGGAAGGAAGGAATTTTATTAGAAAACATTATAGACTCAGGACCCCTTTATATTCCAAAAGCATTTCAGGTCCTGGGCTTCCCAAGTGGTTCAGTGGTAAACAATCTGCCTGCCAAGCAGATGTGGGCTCAACCCCTGGGTTGGGAAGATTCCCCTGGAGAAGGAAATGGCAACCTACTCCAGTATTTTTGCCTGGAAAATCCCATGGACAGAGGAGCCTGTTGGGCTACAGTCCATGGGGTCGCAAAGAGTCAGACATGAGTGAGTGACTAAACAACAACAAACAGCTTCAGGTCTTATAGAGTTTCTTTTCCCTGGGGAATGTTAATCCAGTGTCCATGCTGTGAGAGCCAATTGTTAACTAGTCAAGATTTCTACAATCTTGTGGTTAAATCATTAGTAGCTTGAAATCAACCATGGAGGGAATATTTACATCATGGAAATTGGCCAGTGCTATCAAATTGGTTTTTTTTTTTTAATTAAGTGAACTGATTTATCAGAATGTTGCTGATTTATCAGAGACGAAGTTAAAATTGAGAAATTAAAACATATTTGTTAAGAAATTGAAAACAAAAATAGGTGCAATATATGCTATTTTAATACTTTTCACAAAGTAGTTTAAATCTTTTCACAAAAGTTAGTTACATTTTCAGAAAAAAAAAATTAAGTGGCTTTTCCAAATACTTTTGATGTCTGACTTTATAGAAGACAACTGTATTATTACATGAGCTTCTATATTCAGTAGGCTGTGATATAGGTCATGCAGCATTGGATAAGTTCAGTGTCTCCTTATGAAAGAAAGAACTTAAGTCAAATACTGCTGCTGCTGCTGCTAAGTTGCTTCAGTCCTGTCCGACTCTGTGTGACCCCATGGACGGCAGCCTACCAGGCTCCTCCATCCATGGGATTTTCCAGGCAAGAGTACTGGAGTGGGGTGCCGTTGCCTTCTCCCAAGTCAAATACTACCTTCATATTATTTTAAAAATAGTTTCAACCTCATTGAGCCACTGAAGAGTTACCTCACATACTTCAGATCATACTTTGAAAACCACTGTGTCAGAGAATTTCTATAGTCATTTCTATCCCAGAAAAAAATAAAATAAAATAAAAATTCACTAGTCTAAGTTCCTCTTTCATGTGTCTGTTTTGGAGTGGTGTGACTTAGTTAGGGAGGGGGCCCCTTGGCTGTTGCGGATGGGTTTGAATAGTGGAACTCACATTTAAAAAGAGTGGGGACTCTCTACTGCTCACCACTGTGCCTGAACGCCCATTGCCTTTCCTCCCTTCTTTTTTCACCTAATTTGTATTTGAATATAGTTGCCTTACAATGTTGTTTTCATTTCTACTGTACAGCAAAGTGAATCAGCTCTATGTGTCTATATATCCCCTTTTTTTTAGATTTCCTTTCCATTTAGGTCACATCAGAGTACTGAGTCGAGTTCCCTGTGCTATAGAGTAGGTTCTCTTTAGTTATCTATTTTACACTTAGTGGTGTATATATGTCAATCCCAGTCTCCCAATTCATCCCACCCCTTTGTTCCTTGGTGTCCATACGTTTGATCTCTACACGTGTCTCTCTTGACTCTTCTTTCCTTATCATTTTCCAGTCCACCAGGCAAAGGGAGCAGGAGTCGAGGAATTCTAAGGCATTGACCATGTGCACCCACTGCAACAGAGTTTGGAGCTCATGGGAAAGTAGCAGCCAGCTTGAGAGGTGGACCATGATGGACAACTTCAGCCCTGAGAACAGAAAGGTGTTCTGAGTGTGTGTGAACTTGAGAGACAGCTATTTTCTCCTGGCACACCAGGGTCACAACCATCTTTGTTGCCTTTGAGTAGAAAGAACTATGAACAATGGCCTAGAGTAAAGTTGGCAAACGTTTTCTGTAAAGAGCTGGACAGTGTTTTTTTTTTTTTTGCTTTGCACACCATACAATCTTGATGTGACTACACAATTCTGTTATAGTGCAAAAAGAGCCATAAACAATATGTAATTGAATGGGATTGGTTATGTTCCAATAATCCATTATTTGGGAATCTCAGTCTAGGCATAAAATAAATTGGCTTTGCTGCTGCTGCTGCTAAGTCGCTTCAGTTGTGTCCGACTCTGTGCGACCCCATAGACGGCAGACCACCAGGCTCTGCCGTCCCTGGGATTCTCCAGGCAAGAACACTGGAGTGGGTTGCCATTTCCTTCTCCAATTCAGGAAAGTGAAAAGTGAAAGTGAAGTCACTCAATCGTGTCTGACTCTGAGCGGCCCCATGGACTACAGCCCACCAGGCTCCTCCGTCCATGGGATTTTCCAGGCAAGAGTACTGGAGTGGGTGCCATTGCCTTCTCTGAAATTGGCTTTGTCTACTGGTAAAATTTGCTTTCTCACTTTGGCATGTCTTGTTTGATAGAATCTCCAAAACGTCTGTGCAACTTAGACCTTTGTACCGAATTGCAAATGTTGGATTGTCAAAGATATATGACTAGCTGGGATAAATCTAATGAGGTGGTTGGTCGAAATAATAACAAGGATACCGCTTGCTATGTGCCAGATACTGTTCTAAGCACTTAACATGATTTAATCCTCACAGCAACCCCATAATTAAGCACAAGCATTATTATTCTCATTTTATTTCCCAGGAAATGGATGCATGAGAAGATTAAGTAATTTGCCCAAGTTTATCCTTCTAGTAAATGATAGAGCAAGGATTTGGAACTAGGTGATGTATCCTGTACTGCTCTGCTGCCTGGTATGTTAAGGTCTTACACACATGGGCACACATTTGGAGGTCAGCTGGATATGAGAGTTAATTATGGTGGGGAGCAGCACCCTGAGTTTAAATTTAAAGGTGGGCATAAGGCCTTCTTGGGCTTTCCTGATGGCTCAGCTGGTAAAGAATCCACATGCAATGCAGGAGACCTGGGTTTGATCCCTGGGTTGGGAAGATCCCCTGGAGAAGGGAATGGCAACCCCCTCCAGTATTCTGGCCTGGAGAATTCCATGGACTGTATAGTCCATGGGGTTGCAAAGAGTCAGACATGACTGAGCAACTTTCAGTTTCATAAGGCTTTCTCAAGAGCTAGATAATAAATTTATATAAGATGTTCAAAATTCTCTCAAAGTTAAACACTCTAAGTACACAAAGCTTATAAAGAAGACACACTGCTGCTGCTGCTGCTGCTGCTAAGTCTCTTCAGTCATGTCCGACTCTGCGTGACCCCATAGACGGCAGCCCACCAGGCTCCCCTGTCCCTGGGATTTTCCAGGGAGACCAATATTCTGACAGCAGCATTCTTAGTATCACTAATGAAAGAAAAAGTGAACGTATTGAAGGATAGCAAATGGTACCATCTCATGAATGGAGAAAACTGAGATATGGAATGATAAATGGAAAAACGGAGGTAAAGTGAATGCCCAGAGTATATTTAAACAAATTTTTAGACTATTAAGTAAATTATTTTTTTAAATAATAATTAAATGAGATTATTTCCAATGAAGCATTTTGGTAGAAGCTGTGTGTGTTTTCTTAAATGACTGTGCAAAGCGAGTTTGAACAAGCTAAATTGTCTGGAATTAACTTTCAAGGTTAAATTAACAGAAAAAGCAAGAGTAGAACATAAGGAGAATAAGGAAGGAAGCCATCTCCATAGATTCCTCCTTTCCATGAGCCCTGTGGACTGTTTTTTTTTTTTTTTTCCCTCTGAAGCAGTATTCTGTAAAGTGCCTGCCTGCCTGCATGCATGTTCAGTCTCTCAGTCATGTCTGACTCTTTTTGATCCCATGAGCCAGCCAGACTCTTCTGTCCGTGGAATTTTCCAAGCAAGAATACTGGAGTGGGTTGCCATTTCCTCCTTCAAGGAATCTGCTTGACCCAGGAATTGAACCCACATCTCCTGCGTCTCCTGCATTGGCAGATGAATTCTTTACCACAGAGTCACCTGGTCCCTCTCTAAATGCAGTGGCTCAAAACCATCCACTGTGGGACAGAAAGAATATGCTAGAACTTTCATTTCTGTTTTGTTCTCTTTCTCGTAGAATAATCTAAGTCATGCAGTCCAGGGTTAGACTGGCAGCTTCATGATGATTGAAGACTTGGATTCATTCTGTCTTCTTGTTCTGCCCTTCTAAGGCATTTCTCATTTGCATAAAGACAATTCAGTGCCAGGGCCACCTTCAATTCAGTTCAGTTCAGTTCAGTTCACTCAGTCATGTCCGACTCTTTGCGATCCCATGGACTGGAACACGCCAGGCCTCCCTGTTCATCACCAACTCCCAGAGATTGCTCGAATTCATGTCCATTGAAAGCCGTAAAAGGAGAAGGATTTGAGAAAGAGGAGAGGACAATCAGGAAGTCCCATGTTTTCCTTTCCCCTTCCCTTGGCCAGAGGTTATTCCCAGGGCCATACACAGCTGCAAAGGGGAACTGAGAAATATAAACCCCAGCTCTACCTGCTTGTACCTGTCTTTTACTAAAGAAGAGAGGAGAATATAATTGGTGACAACTAGCTGCCATCCCATAATATTTAAAGGGAGTTTTAGACTTAAAGATCAGATATGCATTTTCTTTTACAAAAGATGAGAATGACAGTAAGTTTGCTGTGATGACTAACAGCTTTAGGAAAGGAGCTCCACTAACATTCACGAAAATCAACATCTATGCAATATTTCTCTTTAAGGTGATGATGAGAAAGGATTTTTAAAAAATACATATGCTATGGAGGGAACATTTTGTAAAAAGATACTTGAAATTGGATTAATTTTTTTGCTAAAATAATATTCAAGTGAATCACCTATAAAATATTTTATACAGCATGCTTAAAATTTTGTAAATAGAATTTTTAAGTCTTCCAAAGTTGTTTCAATGCATTTATAATAAATTTATTAAAAATAGAAAAATATAACATATTTGCCTTAATATGATTTTTAGATGTATTTAGATGAACTACTTTTTCATTATTATGTGAAAAGATGAAATTTGACTAGCCCTATTAAAACCTGAAACTTTGGTTACCTATAGGTGAGAAGGAAAAACTGTCAACAAAGTACTTCTCCAAATGGTATGTACAAACTCTTATAAGATTTCCTTTTATGCTATAATGGACCTTAAATTAGATATCAAAAACTATTAAGTTATATTTATCAGGGCTCTAATTTTACTATTAATTTTTAGCATTATTTGGAGCATTATTAATTTGTAACATTGATAAATGAAGCAAAATGAAAATCTTTACAGATATTATTCACTTGACATTTACTTCATTTTTCTTTGATATAAATATGTTTGTGAATCCTTTATAATATAGCTAACTTAATGGTATGATTTTATATGCCATGTCTGTAAGCATAAATCAATAAACGTATGAATGATGCTGGTACATTAATTTTAGTGATGTAGTGGGAAATCAAAAAGGTTTGGAGAGTAATAGTTTTCAAAAGAGTGTTTTTGCTCCAGGGGGATGGAGCTTTTACTTTTTCAGTTAGAAATAAGAGAAATAGGCTGTACTAAAATTTAAAGTGTAGACTCACACTGATGCACTCACATGCTGTATATGCAAAAGAGCCCGAGTTATCTTCTCTAGTCTCTGGATTAGTTTAGAAACAAAAATCTAGATGCTTTGTGAGGGGTTGAGTCCTGAGCATTCCGAGGGACTAGCTGCACCAGTGTCTTCCATCTGTGCTTTTAAGACTCTAGAAAACTTGTGCATCCATGGCCAGTGCTACTTGCTGGGTAGAAACACCCTTCACTATATTTTTTCCCATATCCCTGTTTATCTTCTTATCAGTTTGCCTAACTCTTGAAACTAAAATTCAGTGTTTCTGGTAGCTGAGTTAGCAAGGTCATGTGAAGAGTTATGCTCAATTTTAGTCCTACAAAGAACAAAGGCATTTTGTATCAACAGTTTGCAGCCCTAGGAATCAGGAAAATTGGGCAATGAAAGACCTCTATGTGTTTAGAGCCCAGAGAAATGTGTGTGTGTTTATTTATTTTTTTATTTTTTACTGAGCATTAGTTCAATGGTATATTGCTACTTATGCAGTTACCATTTTCTTGGCCTTAGGACAGATTACTTGTCAAACTCTTATAACTCTCTATACCACCTGAAGACATCATGGCTTCCTAAAGTTACTTTTCTACATTAACTTTTAGTTTAAACTCTCATGGCCTATTTTTGTTCTGTGACAGTTCTTCATTTTTCAGCCTTAGCTGAGTTTAACTAAAAAATCACACACAATGGAACTTGGAACTTTTCTCATCTAGGTCTGTCGTTTTCTTTCATCTTTTAGGGGCCGTTGGTGCTTAGTTTCAGGTTGCTTACAACCCATGAAAATCTCAAACTATTTGAGATGTTACTTATAAATACCTAGTAACTTAATCTCATTAAAAGTTTCTAACCTGTATCATTTGTACCTGTTATTCCTGTCCCATTCCTCTAGTATTTCATTCCTCCTAATATGATTTAATCATCTTTTTTAGTCTACATTCTTCTAGGATGAATGATATTTGGTTGGTAGCCAGTTGTCCATTGGTTGATAGCTGCCACCTGTGATGTCATAGTACTTAGGTTCTCATCCTCAAATTGCCCTTGGCTCTATCTGGAGATCCCCAAAGGAATTTTCAAGCTTTTCAGCCATGTCGCCATGTGCCTCAGCTCTGCGTTGACTCTCATTTGTCCATATCTATTAATCGCTGCCTGTAGTGAAAAAGCCAAGATTTCCAAACCTTACAAAAACAGTGCTGGGGACCATGCCAAGAAGAGGCAAGGGGCATCTCTCTCCCCTTTGTGTCTTAAATTATATCAGATGCCAGAATCAGCTTTTCACTTTGTCATCAACTCCCCTCAGAAGTTCTATTAGTTTCTTCCCATTTCTCTGTAGTTGATTTATGCCTAACTCAAAGGACTGGTGGGATAATGATCCTGTCCTTCTCCATTCTTCAGTTAACTCTTCCTCTCTCACACACTTGCTCCCACCCTATCCTTCTGCATTCTCACACACAAAAAATAAAGCATCCACTCATAGTAATGAAGATACTTTACCACTGGACTTGGGTGAAAGTGTATAGGGGATGGGTTTGACATCAAGGGTTAGGGGTGGTCTCTTGACTACTTTAGTAGAAAATAGTTAAATATGCTCCCTCATAATTATTAAAGAGAGTTTTCAGCTCATTTGCCATCTCAGTAGCCTCTCTGCATATGTTTCCATTTGTTAATATTTTTTATCTTGAAATGGGACACTTAATTGAACTAATGTTCCAGATGTGACCTGATTAGGTCAGTGCACAATAGTATAGTTAATGCCATTCTTCAAAATCAAATCTAATCAAAGTGGCTTCCTGCTTACAGACCTCAGCTGATTCCCTTTCTTGGTATTTGCCAATCATACTGAATTTATACTGATGGCCTTGCCCTCACTCATCCCAATTTCCTTCCAAACAACGGATGTACAAACTCAGAATTTATCATTTTTCAGTCTTTTCTGTGAATGTTGTTCTCCTCGTTGTCACCAAAAGAAAATTTTTATTCTTCAAACAGTTTTTTCTCTTTTCAGGATTAGATGGCATCTCCAACATTATAGCATAACCTTTTATGGCAATTATCTCTTAAGTCTGTATCACTCACACATTTTCCAAATATTGAGGGCAGAAAATACATATTATTCACTTCCGTTTCACCACCTTTGACCCTCTGCTCCACACACAGAGATGTTCAAAAATTTTTTCAGCCAGTTAAGGAATTATTGTGGCACTAAATTATATTAACTATTTAATTTTAACAATTGCTTTATATTTATTAAATTATGAAACATGAGATGGCTTGTTAAGCTTATTTTTTAAATATTGAATTACTCAGCTTTATTACTAAATTAATTAATGAATGCCCGTATTAATGTTCCCAAATCAATCCTGGCAGAAATGGCTGATGGTTTGTATTTTCTTACTTTTTAGGTATTTTTCTTTTGGTCTTGTCATCTGTCACTTGTACTATAATCATTATTATCATTTTAAAGAAAGAAAATTGAAACTCAAAGCATGTGATTGCTGAATTTTTCCTAACTGGTTGGTGGCATCAAAACCCATGTCATGAAACTCCCCTAGTAGTCCAGGGGTTAAGAATCCATCTGCCAATGCAAGGAACACGGGTTTAATCCCTGGTCCAAGAACTAAGATCCCACATGCTCTGGAGCAACCAAGCCACACACTGGGCTAGAGAAAGCCCATGCGCAGCAACTAAGAGCTTTGCTTCCCAATGAAGACTCAGTACAAGGAAAAAGCACTCACACACAAAACAGATTCACGTTTTTGCTTTTTTAAAAAATATATGTTATTCTACTTTCTACTATTATTTCTAATTCATTTTTCATAAAAAGAACCTTCAGCTTTTTACTTTTTGCTACTTATTTCCTTAGTTTCTAGATGGTTCATGGTAACAACACAGGATTGAAAATCAAACCTCCAATGTGCACTACACTGGTTTGAGTCATCGTAGTTTGTTGACCTTAGCAAAGTAATTTAAGCTTTCTGGGCCTCAGTTTTCTTATCTATGAAATGGGTATAATAATTGTAACTACTTCATAAATGATTGTGAGGAGTAAGAGATTTAACATAGGTAAAGCACTTTAATCACTATATATGCAAGCGCTGCATGTGTTTGTAGTTATGATGAGAGTCATCCACTACTCTGTGCTTTTTTTACTTGTCACTAAACTTTATGGCTCTCTACTATAGCTCTGACACCATATCTCAAACAATTGGCCAATATCTTGGCCAATTTAGTAAAATTTTTATTTTGGAGTAGTTTTAAACTTGGAACTTCCCAGGTAGCTCAGTAGTAAAGAATCCGCCTACCAAGAAGGAGACTCAGATTCGATCCCTGGGTTGGGGAGATCCTCTGGAGAAGGAAATGGAAACCCATTCCAGTATTCTTGCCTGGAGAATCCCATGGACAGAGGAGCCTGGCAGGCTTCAGTCCATGGAGGTGGGAAGAGTTGGACACGACTCAGCAACTAACAACAATTTTCAGCTCACAGAAAAGTTGCACAGAGAGTTACTATATACTCTTCACCCAGCTTCCTCTAACATTAGCCTCTTATATCATGGCTGTCCATTTGACAAAACTAGGAAATTAACACAGATAAATATCGTTGGCTAAATTTCAGACTTCCCTGGGATTTCACCAGATTTTCTGCTCAAGTCCCTTTTCTGTTCCAGGACCTAGTCCAGAATACTGCATTGCACTTAGTACTCCAATGTTTTTTTTTTTTTTTTTTAATGCTCCTTTTAAAATGGGCACCTATGATTGGACTTAAGAGTGCTAATACAGCAATTTTGTCTGGAGGATGGAGGCACCACTACCTCTTTCATGACCAGGATGCTGCACTTTAAAGACATCTAATCACCCCAATCTCCTGACAGAGACCAAAGTGAGCAGACAGGGAGATAATTGGTTGCCCTACTTGAAGGTTGTGCTTTCAGCAGTTAGGGAGCACATGGGAATAAATAGAGGGTAGGAAATGGAGCTGCTGATCAGAAAGCTTTGTCAGGCTCCTGGGATTTGGTCCAGGTTGATGGCTCAAAAGTAAAGAGAGTAAAGGCAGAAATCTTCCAGTCTCTTCTGATAAGAGAGAAAGTTTTTTGAGACACTTACTCATTTATTCAAATATTTATTGAGCAGTTAATATTGGTAGACATTTTTCTTGGTGATAGACATTATTTAGAATCTATGAAAATGGTACAATCTTTCTCAAATTAATTCCTTCTTGCAATATAAACAATAAACAAATATTAATTTTTAAAAATTGTATTGAACAGGAGCAGACTTAGCCCCTAGAATATGTCTTTTTGGTACAAGGATTATTTTAGGCTGATTATTTTATAGAAACAGTAGGGATTGGAAAAGCTATGAAAACCAAGAAGTTACCTTCTTGTAAGAAACATTTCCTTTTATAAAAGGAAAATCTCCATTTGTAAGTGTGTCTCCCTCTCTGTACCAGAAAGAGAAGGATGACTAAATCTCTAGAAACTCTTATCAATGGAGAAAGCAACTGACTTAAATCTGCATAAAAAATTTATAATTGTTTACTGTGCTTTGCTTAATATCTTCCTACAACTGGGTCCTCCCTCCCACATTTTTTTTGTCTTTAGCTGGAGATGGTATTTCATGTAGTGACTTGGGCCATTTGGGGGAAGTACTGAGTTTTCATGGGTATCTTCCATGCATACAGGAGCTATATATGATATTAAACTTTGGTTTGTTTTTCTTTTGTTATTTTGTCTTTTGTTATCAAAGGGTCTCAGGAAGAACTCAGAAGGGTGGAGAGTGCCAACTAACACTGTCACTTACCATCTGGTTCTAGGAGGATTGAGCCATTAGCCCTGTACTTGCTGACCTTGGGGTTGCAAAGAGTCAGACATGACTGAGGGACTGATCTGATCTGAACACACCCTGAAAGGAACTCAAGGTGGAGATCAGGAATGAAGTATTCTGTGCTGTCGGAGAAGGCAATGGCACCCCACTCCAGTACTCTTGCCTGGCAAACCCCATGGACAGAGGAGCCTGGTGGGCTGCAGTCCATGGGGTCGTGAAGAGTCAGACACGACTGAGCGACTTCACTTTCACTTTTCACTTTCATGCATTGGAGAAGGAAATGGCAACCCACTCCAGTGTTGTTGCCTGGAGAATCCCGGGAAGGGGGAGCCTGATGGGCTACTGTCTATGGGGTCACACAGAGTCGGACATGACTGAAGCGACTTAGCAGCAACAGTGCTGTGGGAAAAGTAGCAAAACAGGTTTTCAAGTAACTCTTTTCAGAAGAAAATTTTATGAACCTCAATTCTTGCATCTTCCCATACTTTGGAAAACACTAAAACTGTTAACTAAGACATCTGTTCCTCATGACTAGCAACAACATTTTACTGAGAGGTGTGCTTGATTGCATGTTCCCTTTCTCCAAGTGTGTTAGGCACTCAGACATGTCTGACTCTTTGTAACACCATGAACTGTAACCTGCCATGCTCCTCTGTCCATGGAATTCTGGAGAATACTGAGAATACTGGAGTGGGTTATGATTTCCTACCCCAGGAGAATCTTCTCTACCTAGAGATCGAGCCTGGGTCTCCCAAATTACAGGTAGATTCTTTACTTTCTGAGCCACCAGGGAAGCCCCCATTCTCCAAAATCACACATACACTGATCTCTCCTCTTACTTCTTCAGAGAGGTTCCTCAGAGATAACCAAAATGCTGTCTCCTGGACTGTAGTCCTCAGTCAGTTCAGTTCAGTCACTCAGTCATGTCCAACTCTTTGTGACCCCAAGGACTGCAGTACACCAGGCCTCCCGGTCCATCTCCAACTCCCGGAGTTAAACTCATGTTCATTGAGTCAGTGATGTGATCCAACCACCTCATCCACTGTCGTCCCCTTCTTCTTCCACCTTCAATCTTTCCTAGAAACAGGGTCTTTTCAAATGAGTCAGTTTTTTGCATCAGGTGGCCAAACTATTGGAGTTTCTCACTTAGGTCCTCGGACCTTCCTTTGTTCTATTTTATCAGGCTTTTACCCTTCTTTGTCTTTAAGCCACCACCATTCTGGGCTTCTTTTTCCTATTCTAACTACCTAACAATTGCAAATTCTTTGAGGACAATGATATGCTTTCTTATAATTTGCATCATTTAATTTTGATTTATTGGTTTATTTAATTTCATGTATTTTAACAGTAGTGAGAGCATAAAAACTAAATATCATTTAAAAAATCTTGACTATGTGTCAGGAGCTGTATTGAATCAAATAAATACTCATTGAATTCTCTAAAGTAGAGATTTGTCTTTCACTCAGAGAGGTTGATGATTGCCTGAACTTCCTCCTTGTGACCTGAAGACTGTTGGGTTCAGAAGATGGATTTAATACCATCTTCTGTGAAGGCTGTATTTCAAGATTGCATTGCCTTATTCTGTGAAATAGAAACAGATCAGGACTCTGTGGGACTTCTGGGCACAGAGGTCTTTTTGTCCCCTTCCAGCCTCCATGATCTTCCCTGAGTTCCAAAGGGCAGATTTGAATAGTTGCTAATTACGGAAAGGGAAAAGATGCAAAGACATGGGAGGGTCAGGCAGGAAACACTAGTAAAACCTTGGGGCAGGGCCCTAGTTCTATCTCAAGGAATATACAGAGTGATTTCTTTAAGCCCTTTATAGAATTCAGTTCAGTTCACTTCAGTTCAGTCACTCAGTCGTGTCCGACTCTTTGCGACTCCATGAATCCCAGCATGCCAGGCCTCCCTTTTCATCACCAACTCCTGGAGTTCATTCAGACTCATGTCCATCGAGTCAGTGATGCCATCCAGCCATCTCATCCTCTGTCATCCCCTTCTCCTCCTGCCCCCAATCTCTCCCAGCATCAGAGTCTTTTCTAATGAGTCAACTCTTCACATGAGGTGGCCAAAGTACTGGAGTTTCAGCTTCAGCATCATTCCTTCCAAAGAAATCCCAGGGCTGATCTCCTTCAGAATGGACTGGTTGGATCTCCTTGCAGTCCAAGGGACTCTCAAGAGTCTTCTCCAACACCAGTTCAAAAGCATCAATTCTTTAGTGCTCAGCCTTCTTCACAGTCCAACTCTCATATCCATATATGACCACTGGAAAAACCACAGCCTTGACTACACAGACTTTTGTTGGCAAAGTAATGTCTCTGATTTTGAATATGCTATCTATGTTGGTCATAACTTTTCTTCCAAGGAGTAAGCGTCTTTTAATTTCATGGCTGCAGTCACCATCTGCAGTGATTTTGGAGCCCAAAAAATAAAGTCTGA
>NW_011495050.1:6693990-6700446 GCF_000754665.1 Bison bison bison
ATGCCATGATCTTCGTTTTCTGAATGTTGAGCTTTAAGCCAACTTTTTCACTCTCCACTTTCACTTTCATCAAGAGGCTTTTTAGTGCCTCTTCACTTTCTGCCATAAGGGTGGTGTCATCTGCATATCTGAGGTTATTGATATTTCTTCCCGCAATCTTGATTCCAGCTTGTGTTTCTTCCAGTCCAGCATTTCTCATGATGTACTCTGCATATAAGTTAAATAAACAGGGTGACAATATACAGCCTTGATGTACTCCTTTTCCTATTTGGAACCAGTCTGTTGTTCCATGTCCAGTTCTAACTGTTGCTTCCTGTGCTGCATATAGGTTTCTCAAGAGGCAGGTCAGGTGGTCTAGTATTCCCATCTCTTTCAGAACTTTCCACAGTTTATTGTGATCCACACAGTCAAAGGCTTTGGCATAGTCAATAAAGCAGAAATAGATGTTTTTCTGGAACTCTCTTGCTTTTTTGATGATCCAGCAGATGTTGGCAATTTGATCTCTGGTTCCTCTGCCTTTTCTAAAACCAGCTTGAACATCTGGAAGTTCATGGTTCACGTACTGCTAAAGCCTGGCTTGGAGAATTTTGAGCATTACTTTACTAGCGTGTGACATGAGTGCAATTGTGTGGTAGTTTGAGCATTCTTTGGTGTTGCCTTTCTTTGGGATTGGAATGAAAACTGACCTTTTCCAGTCCTGTGGCCACTGCTGAGTTTTCCAAATTTTGAAAATTTGCACACTGGCATATTGAGTGTAGTACTTTCACAGCATCATCTTTCAGGATTTGAAATAGTTCAACTGGAATTCCATCACCTCCACTAGCTTTGTTCATAGTGATGCTTTCTAAGGCCCACTTGACTTCACATTCCAGGATGTCTGGCTCTAGGTGAGTGATCACACCATAGTGATTATCTTGGTCATGAAGATCTTTTCTGTACAGTTCTTCTGTGTATTCCTGCTGCCTCTTCTTAATATCTTTTGCTTCTGTTAGGTCCATACCATTTCTGTCCTTTATCGAGCCCATCTTCACATGAAATGTTTCCCTGGTATCTCTAATTTTCTGAAGAGATCTCTAGTCTTTCCCATTCTGTTGTTTTCCTGTATTTCTTTGCATTGATCGCTGAGGAAGGGAATTAAAACCCAGCAAACAGAAGTATTCTTCTTGCTGGCGAAGGCTACCTTGTTGTTGTTCATTTGCCCAATTGTGTCTGACTCTTTGCAACCCCATGGGCTGCAGCACGCCAGGTTTCCTTGTTCATCACCATCTCCTGGAGCTTGTTCAAACTCATGTCCACTGAGTCAGTGATGCCATCCAACCATCTTGTCCTGTCATCCCCTTCTCCCCCTGCCTTCAATCATTCCCAGCATTAGGGTTTTTTGTAATGAGTCAGCTCTTCTCATCTAGTGGCCAAAGTATTGGAGCTTCAGTTTCAGCATCAGTCCTTCTAATGAATATTCAGGATTGATTTCCTTTAGGACTGATTGGTTTTAATCTCCTTGCTGTGTAAGGGACTCTCAAGAATCTTCTCCAACACCACTTGGGGCCAGGCTAAAGGAATCCGAAAGCTCATCAAGATTACCTGAGATGGAAATGGTAACACACTCCAGTATTCTTGCCTGGGAAATTTCATGGACAGATGAGCCTGGTGTGTTATAGTTTATGTGGTCGAAAGAGTTAGACAGGACTTAGTGACTAAGCCACTATCAAAGGAGTGAAGTGAAGTGAAGTCACTCAGTTGTGCCCGACTCTTTGCGACCCCATGGATATTAGCCTGCACCAAGCTCCTCTGTCCATGGGATCTTCAAGGCAAGAAGTACTGGAGCGCGTTGCCATTTCCTTCTCCAGGGAATCTTCCCAACCCAGGGATCGAACCCAAGTCTCTCACATTGTAGACAGAGGCTTAACCGTCTGAGCCACCAAAGGAGGGCAGGCCCTATATAACCGTGATTTTATCAGCAACCCCACCCTAGAACCATTACCATAAAACTCTTCACTAAACTCCCCTGCCTTTGGGACATATAGTTTTTGAGGGCAGGAGCCTGCTGTGTCTTCCTTTGTCTGGCAAAGCAATAAAGCTCTTCTTTTCTACTTCACCAAAAACTCTCCTTTGAGATTTGATTCAGCACCAGAGCATAGAGGCTGAGATTTCAGCAACAAAATCAGAGTTTGGGAAGACTTTTTGCAAAGCACACAGTTCATATGAGAATAAAGAGCTAAGGCTTACTCTTCAGACATAAGTTGGAATCTGCTCATTTATGAGGGGAGAATGAAGACTAAAATGCTGTTTTGTTTATGTGGTTGAGAGTGAGACATTATTGAAGGATTAAGGAAATCTGAGGAGAGGGCCATAAAATAAAAGTTTAGAAAAGAGAGTGGATTTTCTAAAGCAAAAATAAATTGATCAGAAGCAAAGTCAGTAAATCTTATATCTTTTCTGTGGTGGTAAGTAATGAAAAATAAAACACAGCACAAAACAAAGCCAAAGAACAGAACGGGCTTGGGAGAGGCCTCAGTCTGGAGCAGACCGGCCTCACTGCTGGGTCCTGTCGCTGCCCTCTTCTTTCAGTTGGCCTCGTCTACCTCCGCCTCCAGCTCAGCAGCATCCCATAGAGGTCATGGGTGGACATGGCTTGGCCATCAGAGGAGGAAAGGCTGAAGCTGCTTCTGTGTTACCCTGCTGCCTGGGCTAAAGATTTTATTTTTGCATTTTCTAGTAGCACTGCACAGATTATGACATATAACCTAATGAGGTTGTGCCATTGTTTAGTGTCCCATGAGGCTTCCACAGGCACATTTCCAGCACGTTCTCTCAGAACAGGGTTGTAGTAGGGCTCATCTGTAGAGCAATGTCATCCTTGCCTTTGATGAAGGACAGAGTATCACACCTCCTGTTTTTCTGAAGGTAACCTAAAATCTCTTTTGTTTCACCTCTGTGCCTTTTTATGCCGATTGCATCTACTTGGAAAGAAGTTCAGGGAATAATTATGATTAACAACTATTGTGTGTTACCATTTTTGGGGGGTGGGGTGAGTGACTATAGGTCCTGAAGGATTCCTTGAGATCAACTTAGAATGTGGTCTTCAGAAAAGATTGATACTTCAATCTGAAAGTGGATTATCTATTATGAAGAACTTTACATGCCTCTTGGTTGAGCTGCACTTCATTTTGTAGACAAAAAGTTTAAATGCTTTTCCTAAGGCACAAAGTTAGGAGAAGGCAATGGCACGCCACTGCAGTACTCTTGCCTGGAAAATCCCATGGACGGAGGAGCCTGGTAGGGTGCAGTCCATGGGGTCGAGAAGAGTCGGACATGACTGAGCCACTTCACTTTCATTTTTCACCTTCATGCATTGGAGAAGGAAATGGCAACCAACTCCAGTGTTCTTGCCTGGAGAATCCCAGGGATGGCGGAGCCTGGTGGGCTGCTGTCTATGGGGTCGCACAGAGTCGGACACAACTGAAGCGACTTAGCAGCAGCAGCAAGGCACAAACTTAGCTATGAGTTCAGTTGTGACTCAAACCCTCATCACCTCATTTCGAAACCAGTGTTTTTTCTAACAAGACACTAAGAAAAAAGAAAGGAAAAAAAAAAGTCAAGAAATCCACTTATAATAAGATACACACACATGCATATATATTTATCTAATTTGGTTGGAACTAAAGTAAATAGTTTCTTGAATTTTTAAAAGAATTTTTAGAGGCCTATGTTAGGTAAACACCAAAATTTTCTACTCTTCTTGAAAGCCTTTTAGAGGTTTGGCTGTTGGAAATGATTGGCAGTTTTAAGATCAAGGAGACATTTCTATAAGTAAGTCATATTTCTGTGATCAAGTCAAGCATTCTGTTGAGAAACCCATTATATAGTGGTTATTATTTTCCCTCAATAACTATGGAAATCAACTTCATAAAGTAAAAAGAAGCAAAAGCCTCATAGGATAAAAAGATACCAGGGCAGAAGTATCTGTTTCAGCTTCCTGCTTTAGAAGCCCTGTAGTAATTAACATGTGACAAATGGTGGCCCAGTAGGTAGTAGACCACCAGCAATAGTGCATTAAGATCAAAACTATTATAAGGGAGAAAAAGGACAGAGCAGAGCCTCATCTTGTTACTCATTTTGTGCCTCAGGCATTTGATCCTTTCAGAAATTGATCTCTCCTTATTAGTGAGGAAAGCAATGGGAACGGACCTTGGTCTCACTTGCCATTTAACTTGGGATATCTTGCTTTTACATAAGGTCTATGAATATATGTAAATTAAAGATTTATGCTATGTACAGCTGAATTCTTTTATTCCTAATCACGTTTGGGAGGGAAGCAGAGTTTTCTGAAATTCTTTTAGTGGAAGAAAATAAGGCGTAGACATGTTTCTACTGGTAAGATTAGTTTTCTAAGTACTTTGACTCTGTAAAATGAGGACATGAGCTAGATTATTTTTCAGATATTTTCCAGTACACAAGCCACAAGATTTACAATGTATATATATCGCTATTTCCTCTCTTCTTGGTGATGAAATAGATAGATCTTGAAAATTTATGAGCATGGGGAGGAACTACATATACACACACATTTCTTTCTCTGTCTTTCTCTTTCACACACACACACACACACACATGCATTTGCCCAAATTGATACAGCCATTAACAGGTAACACCAAGCTATCTGACTCCAAATTCTATGGCTTATACGGGAGGATCAACAGAAAGGTCTGGAAACTAGGAAGGAACAGTAAGAGCCCAAGTCACATCACCTTTATTCTCAAGTCTGGATTTTATTGCTCTTTCTTGGCAAGTACTAACTACATTCTCTGTCTCTGTCTTTCTCTCTCTCTTTTATTTACTTCTTTCCAAAGGCATTTTAAATGTTTTCTTAGTCCATCTCTCTGATTCCAAAAGAGGATAAACACACAAGATGAATCCCATCTGTATTTCCTATCTTGTTCCTTTGTTCTCTTAAAAGTAGATTTTGGAGAAGAAACACGATAACGTGGAAAAGACTTAGTTTGGTTTTTTAGTTTCTTGGTTTGTAATTTGAGAATGATAAGACATCCCCTGGGATTATTATTAGTTATGTAGCCCCACTTGAAGCTTTAGTACCACAAGATTGGTATATGCTTCATCACAAAGGGTAATCTTCCCATAGTATTGATAAAATGGAATGGGGAAGACTTGGGGAAAGAGGAGATGTGGTTGCCTAGCCTATGTAGTAGGAAAAAGCAATGGCAACCCACTCCAGTACTCTTGCCTGGAAAATCCCATGGATGGAGGAGCCTGGAAGGCTGCAATCCATGGGGTCGCTAAGAGTCGGACACAACTGAGCGACTTCACTTTCACTTTTCACTTTCATGCATTGGAGAAGGAAATGGCAACCCACTCCAGTGTTCTTGCCTGGAGAATCCCAGGGACAGAGGAGCCTGGTGGGCTGCTATCTATGGGGTCACACAGAGTCGGACAGGACTGAAGCAACTTAGCAGCAGCAGCAGCCTATGTAGTAAGAATGTCAATTTTCCTTTACAGTGTATATTAGCAGAAGAAGATATTCTTTTAAGGGGGATGAGATCCTGTGGAGGGTCTTGCTATGAGCCATCTGGTGCAGGTGTAATTGAAGGGCTCTGTGCCATGCCAAGGCACATCCAAGTGGCATCACCATCTCTATTTTCACATGTTGCTCAATATCTCTTTGTTAATAACAAATTCTGGTTATGATCAAGTCTCAACTGGCATTAAAAATCTTCAGGGAAATGATGAAGATTAAGAAGTAGTGTTATTGGAGATTTAGATGTCACCAGATATGTTCATTCCCTTGTTTCACATTACAAGGATCGAATCATTTCTTTATTCATCCAACATTTATTGAGTATTACAGTGAACCAGGAGCAATGGAATAAACATAACGAATAACAATGACAACTAACATTCATTAGGCGTTTCCCTTGCCAGACTTTTTATATTTTGTGTTTTATAAAAATATTGATTATGTAGTTTTCACAACAAACCCATAGAGTAGATACTGTTATCATCCCATTTTAAGAGTGAAGAACTAAGTAGGGCTTGAAGATTTAAAAAAGCTTATACTTTAGCAGGGACGATTAAATAATAAACAATTGGAAAATGAACTCTGTAACAGTGTTTATTATTCCACTGCAACACAACCTCTTCCACAAGAGTGATTAACTCTGACTAGAGACATTAATGGAGGAGGCAATGGCACCCCACTCCAGTACTCTTGCCTGGAAAATCCCATGGATGGAGGAGCCTGGTAGGCTGCAGTCCACGGGGTCGCTAAGAGTTGGATACGACTGAGCGACTTCCGATCTCTTTCACTTTTCACTTTCATGCATTGGAGAAGGAAATGGCAACCCACTCCAGTGTTCTTGCCTGGAGAATCCCAGGGACGGGGGAGCCTGGTGGGCTGCTGTCTATGGGGTCACACAGAGTCGGACACGACTGAAGTAACTT
>NW_011495050.1:6700546-6718878 GCF_000754665.1 Bison bison bison
GTTTTTTAGTTTCTTGGTTTGTAATTTGAGAATGATAAGACATCCCCCTGGGATTATTATTAGTTATGTAGCCCCCACTTGAAGCTTTAGTACCACAAGATTGGTATATGCTTCATCACAAAGGGTAATCTTCCCATAGTATTGATAAAATGGAATGGGGAAGACTTGGGGAAAGAGGAGATGTGGTTGCCTAGCCTATGTAGTAGGAAAAAGCAATGGCAACCCACTCCAGTACTCTTGCCTGGAAAATCCCATGGATGGAGGAGCCTGGTAGGCTGCAGTCCACGGGGTCGCTAAGAGTTGGATACGACTGAGCGACTTCCCTTTCACTTTTCACTTTCATGCATTGGAGAAGGAAATGGCAACCCACTCCAGTGTTCTTGCCTGGAGAATCCCAGGGACGGGGGAGCCTGGTGGGCTGCTGTCTATGGGGTCACACAGAGTCGGACACGACTGAAGTAACTTAGTAGTAGTAGTAGTAGAGGCATTAAAACAAGATATCCAACTTGAGTTCTTTCCTAAAGATGATGTGAAAAAAAAAAAAAAAAATCACCTGGTTGACAAAGCAGAGAGGAGTATGCAGACTGAAGTGCTATCTCTAATAGGCATGGGTATTTAAGAGAAGTGTGGCTTCTGCAAGGAAAATGCAAGTAGTTCAGAATGGTTCAACTGTAAGGATATAATCAAGCTAGAGAGATCAGAAATATGCCTATCATTAAAGCTTTTGAGTTGTAGAAATTCAGATTTTTATTCTCTAAGCAAAGGATAAGAGCTCTGGGGTTTTTTATGACCACAGAAATGCCACGATGCAACTTAAAATTGATTAAAAGGGAAGGGGGTGAGGATAGGGGAATCTCTTAATAGGACTCTGAATTAATCTTTGTGAGAAATAATTAGGAACAGATTAGTAGTTATTGAATTAAGAATAGAGAGGAGGGGGCAAATTTAACAGACACTTAAAGAGTTAAAATCTCCTAAATTGGGTTAGTGGGAGGAAAGATTGAAGCCGAATTGCAGAAAGAAGCACAGTCAAGAGACCAAGAGGAAAAAGTCTTGATCGTGCTTGATTTTGTAGCCTAATTGCAGAGGCTCAGCTGTACCCCTGCCTCTGTGGCTGGGTTACATCAATTACCTTTTTGTTCTAAGCTAGTTCAAATTGGGTTTTTGGCATCTTCAGCAAAAAAAGATTTTGGACTAATATACCCAGGAACCACAAACATTTAAGTTTTAGGAAGTGGAAGAGACAATCCAATACAGGATCTGACCTCACAGATGTGGATTATTGAAGTTGAATGTTCAGCCAAATAGATCATTCCACTTTCAAGACATGAAAACATGATGCTCTTATGCATCTCTTGATATCATTTGGGACTAGAGGTGCTGATCCTTAATCCAAGCTTGTCCCTTTGCATAGAAATTATGTGAAGAACAGAGAGTTTCCAGAAGAGTTCCTCTTCAATTCACTGCTGTAAATTGTGGTGCTATGATTGATGCCATAATGAACTAGATTAAAAGGTGGGCAAAATTTGTGAAATATCGAGTGAGTTGAAATCATTTAGCATGGAGAAAGGAAGGCAAGAGCACAAAATTGCTGTCTTGAGTTATTTGAGATGTACTGAAATGGAGTTCCATGACAAATGTTTCTTTCTCTCCACTGAGGCCAGAGCAAGAGGAAATGGATTCAAGTTGAAGCCGGATCTATTTAGGTGAATTATATTAGAGAGCTTCCTGACCTTGAAGGCTATTTGGCATAGGAATGGATTGCTAAGCCAGGTCAAGGAATCTCTTTCTCCAGAGAGAGAATCAGAAGGATGAAGGGGATTTGGGAAGTCATTTAGGCAGATGGAAATTGATCCTCATTTTAAAAACCAAGCCCCCACAAGGAAGAAAAGCCGTGCCTTCATACCAGTACCTAACAACCTTCACTTTGCTGTCAAACTTGCCTTTGCAGCTTTAAACCATTTTCTCATTTTCTCTTCCCAGTTAAGGTAGAGAATAGTTAGTCAGCATCTTTAAAATATTTGACTACTCTAAAGGTCAATATTAAACCACCATTCACATCCTCCTTGCACGCTAAATAATCCATTTTCTGTAGCCTTTTCTCTTAAGTATTACTTCCTAATCCTTTAATTGTCTTTGTGGTTCTCCTGCGAAAAGTCTCCAAGATTTCATATCTGTCTGTAGTTCAGAGCCCCAAACTGGACACAATCCTCTAGTAGGGATTTTAAATGCTGAATACAGTAGACCAGTTGTTTCTGAGTTGTTACTTTTACTCCTGTTCATGTGATTCAATTTAACTTTTGTTTTTAATTTTTTTTTTTTAAAGCAGTGATACCTTGAACAATGCATGCTTACATTGAGCTTGTTACATTTGTCTTGTGTTCTCATCTTATTTTTACCCCAGTGTTAATTCCTGGCATCTCATAAAATATCCAATAATTGAATGAATGAATTAAAGTTCCAATGACAACATTTTGGATAGCTAGTTGTGTTGTTGGGAGAATCCAATTAGATTATTTTTCAAATTTTCTTTTTTTTTTTTTTTTTAACTTTTGGCCCTTGCCTCACAGCATGTGGAATCTTAGTTCCTTGATCAGAGATGGAATCCACACCCTCTGAATTGGAAGTGGGGAGTCTTAACCACTGGATCACAAGGAAGCTCCCACATTAGATAATTTATGATACACCTGAATGCATACTTTTCTTTCACTGAAAAATTTATGTGCTTCTAATTTGAGTATATTCCTTCAGTGTTCTATCATATAGTTCAAAGTAGTTTTGAAATCATTTGTTTTTGCAGTATGTATAGTGAAAAGCCACTCTAGTTTGTTTATTGTTGGTCATTAAAAGTTATTAATGATAATGGCAAAGAAATAAAATTTTATATAACAATATAAATATCTCCTTTTACCCAGAGCCAGCCAGACCCCAGAAGTAATGATGGTCAAGAGTTTTCTATTCTGGGGCTTCTCTGCTGGTCCAGTGGCTAAACCTCCAAGCTCTCAATGCAGGGGGACTGGGTTTGATTCCTGATCAGGGAACGAGAGTCTTCCCTGATAGCTCAGTTGGTAAAGAATCCACCTGCAACATGGGAGACCCCGGCTCAATTCCTGGGTCAGGAAGATCCCTTGGAGAAGGGATAGGCTACCCACTCCAGTATTCTGGCCTGGAGAATTCCGTGGACTGTATAGTCCATGGAGTCGCAAAGAGTCGGACATGACTGAGTGACTTTCACTTTCACTTTCAGGAAACTATATCCCACATACCACAATTAAGAGCTCACATTCTATAACTAAAGATCCCACATGCCAAAAGTAAGACCCGGTGTAGCCAAATGAATAAATATATTTTTTAAAAAAGAGATTTTTTTTTCTTTAATTTCTCCTCTGTTACACAAATGATATCTTACTGCATATAATATTTATTATCTTTTTTTTTTTTTTTACTTTTCTCCCACTGGGTATGGTACTTTAAAATATAGGCAGAATCTTATAATCCTTCTAATCCTCTTGTGTCATCATTTTAACCCAAGCCACATCATCTCTTGTGAATTATTGCAATTGCCTTCTAATTTGTCTCTTTGCTTCTATTTTTGCATTCAGACTCTATTCTCCTCACAACAGGCAGAATGGTCTTTTAACATAAGATGGATTTTACCATCCTCTTGGTTTTAGCCCATGTCACCCAGCATTAAAGACAAATTCTTAGAGTAAGTACCATTGCTATTATTTATGCCCCACATTTACAATCAGCCCAGCTTCCTTGCTATCCTGAAATGTGCCAGGTATAATTCCCTCAAATCTATGTGCTGGCATTTCACCTTCCCAGAATACTCTTTCCTCTTAAGTCCACAGAGCTATTCTATCCACATCCCTTATCTGATGCACCTTATCAGAGAGGACTTGATTAATAGCACCCTAAGCCTGTGTAGATGTTAACCCTACTCACCCATATTTTGGATCTTCCTCTTCATTCTGGAATGGACTAGGGATAGGAATTTTGCTTACCCAAACCCCAGTACTTAGAAAAATACTTAGGATATAGTAAGTGCTCAATAATTGTTTGATGATTTAATAAATGATCTTCATAACCATATGGTATGGGCTTCCCTGGTGGCTCAGTGGTAAAGAATCCACCTACCATTTCAGGAGACACAGGTTTAATCCTGGGTCAGGCAGATCCCTTGGAGAAGGAAATAGCAACCAGTATTTCCAGGAAATACTGGAGAACCAGTGTTCTGGCAACCCTGGTTGAACCAAATGGGAACCACTCCAGTATGCTTGCCTGGGAAATTCTATCGACAGAGGAGCTTGGCGGGCTACAATCCATGGGGTTGCAGAAGAGTTGGACATGACTTAGCAACTAAAACGACAACAAAACCACATAGTATGGCGATCATTCTATATCAGCGAGTATGAGCTCTACCTTACTTGGTTTTTAGTTATATGGATGTATCATAGATTATATGGATATTTCAGATTATTACATTATTAGCTATTTCTGTTTTTTATTTTCCTATTAAAATACGCTGCAATAAAATGTAAATCTATTTTCCACTGTGTATTATTACAATAATATGAAATATTATCTTTAGGATAAATATTAACATCAGATATTCAAAATCAAGATACTATGAAATTTTAATTCAAAATTTAATTCCTTGGTATGTTGCCAAATTTTATGGTAAAGAAACTGTGGTGATCTAGAAATATGAGTATATAAGAGCATAAGGAGAAGGTATGAGAATGAATACCACAGAGAAAGAAACATTTGTCATTGATGCTTAATTTGTCAAAGAGACATGATATTTGAAGTTGGGATTGAACTGGGAAATCTGAGGAAAATATGTGTGTGTGTGTGTGTGTGTGTAGATGTTGACCCTTTCCATGTGAATGAATGTGCCTGACAATGTGACCATTCTCTTGCTAGTGAAAAATATGTGTAGAATCTTTTCTGGTGTGTGATTATGATCAGTACTTCTCAAATACTGCTCTTTTAACATTATTTGCATGGATGCCGATGAGACCAGGCAAAAAGGTCATGCTGAGAAAGACTGAGCCTCTTCGTCATTCAGAAAGTAGGTTATTACCCTTGTTGCATAAAATTCCACCATGTATATTCTGTACATCCCTTCCAATTCAGGAGACTGAACTCTTTTACTCATTCTGAGAAAGAACACCCCAATAAGTTACACAGCAAACAGTAAGTGATTTGCCTAAACCCACACAGGAAGCCACCAGTATACAGGAATAGAATCAAAAGTTTCTGATTCCTTTCCTTTGCTGATGCCACTAAATGTGTCAAAACACTTCAAGGTCCTTCTTTCAAAGTAGACGGAAAACGTTTCATCAAAGTCTGTGTTTCTGAAATTCACCTTCTAAAGGAAGAATATTTTAAAAAGAGTTGCTAGAAAACAAATATTGCAGTTATATGTTTTCCAAAGCTACTCTTTGGAAATACTAGCTTCTATCTCTCTTTTTCTATCCCTTTCGTTTACTGCCTTCCGTTGGGGCAGGGCTTCCATGGTGGCACAATGGTAAAGAACCCGTCTGCCAATGCAGGAGATGCAGGAGACGTGGGTACGATTCCTGAGTCAGGAAGATCCCGTGGAAATAGGAATGGCAAGCCACTCCAGTATCACATGGAGAATCCCATGGACAGAGGAGCCTGGCAGGCTACAGTCTAAGAATCGGACATGTACAGAGCACGCACACTTGGGGCAGGGTCGAGAGGGAGCCATTCCAAAGGAGAGATCTGTGGGTCCTTCTGGGAAGGTGCTATGTCTGCCCACCTGACCCAGTGCCAGGATATAGGAGGCACTTGAGACATGGTCATTTAATAAATAAGTGAATAAGAAAAAAGATGCATTAAAAAGTATTAATATGGAGAGTGACTGCTTCACAGGGTACAAGATTTCCCTTTGGGCTACTGAAAAAGTTTTACAAATAGATGCTGGTGATGTTTGCTCAACATTGCAGTATTCACTGCGATAGTCATTGTGATACTTAATGCTTTTAAATTATATACATTAAAATGATTACAATGGTAACTTTTATGTTATGTGTATTTTATTATGATAAAAATGTTAAAATATTTTTAAATTAAAAGTTGCCTTGCTGATTACCCCTTAGCTGAGAAATTTTATCTGCTAATAGGCATCCTTTTTGAGTATCAGCGATTAGTTCAGGTGAATTTGCAAATGAAGACATCTGAAGTAAATTGAAGTAAATTAAAATAAGCATCTCATTCTCAGTTGTAAAGCTTTATGAATACAGTTGGTGCTTCATATTCATAGGTTCTGAATCCACAGATTCAACCATTTTTTTGTGGATTGAATATATATATATATATATATAATTCCAGAAAGTTCTAAAAACCAAAACTTGAGTTTACCATGTGCTGGCAGCTATTTAAATTGTACTGACAACTATTTCATAGCATTTTACATTGCATTAGTAGATATGATTATGGGAGGATATGCAGGGGTTACCTGCAAATACCACACCATTTTATTTAAAGGATTTGATCATCCCATGATTTTGGTATCTGCAAAGGTCCTGGAACTCATCCAGGGATACTGAGGGATCCATCTACTTGCCACTGATTAGTTTAACTTCTTTTAGAACTTCATCTAGATGGACTCACTCATATGTACTATTTTGTGTATGACTTCTTTTACTCAGCATATTTTTGAGATTCAGTTTATACAGTCATATTTTTTCAAGACTAAAATGGAACTTACAAAAGCAAAGTTTGAATGAGGTCCTCCAGTGCTTACAAAAATGGCATTACTTAAATCTGTTGACTCTGAAAAACACCAGCAATAAAATCTAGACCTCATCGAGGGATATATAAAAAATTTTCAAGTGGCTGAGCACTCAGAAAACACATATTTAGGAATATTGTATGAATCATACTGACACTGAAAAGTACAAAACTCATTCCTGTTTTGCTCTGTGCCCTGTGGAATTGCACACAGGAGTTTGTTCTGGAGTCAAAGACGTAGTGTTTTTTCTAAAGTCAGCAAGAGCTCCTGCTCAGATCAAGTCGGTGAAGGATGGAGTAAAACCAGATACAGGCAGATCTTCATTGTTAAAAACCATGCATCTGCTTCCAATGATGGGTACCAAATCATCTGTCTAGATATTTTATATTTTCTTACCTAAAGTGTGAAACGCTGTATACCTAAAAGCAACAGGATACATTTAACGAAATCCTGCAATCCCCTGTTTTCTAGATGAAATGGCCATCACAGGGAGAGCTGATAAAACTGAATTCTATTGCTGAGCAGTTATATTTCAAGCTTCAATTCAAGTGCTTCAAGTTTACTTTAAATGACCTGATGCAAACATATGATTTAGATCTTTAAGTAAGAACTATAGAAGCTCTGCCAGGCTCCATTATTTAGTCTTGAAAGTTCCATTATTTCCAGACATCCCAAAGGCAGAGGCTGCCAAGAAATGGGAGGAACAGAAGGCCCTATCAAGAGATGTCCTGCCAGGGAGATGACAAGATAGATATAATTTCAACACCATTCTAATTTGCTTTGCTGACCAGAAGGAGAAGATTCCAGCTTTCTCCATCAACAAAATCTTCCACAACTGAGAACTCTATTTTAAATCCTGTCAGCTGAATTCTCCTCCCACTCTCCATGCATGCCTGCATTTTCCAGGTGCAAAAAACTAGTTAAATTTTGAAAATGTTTTGCATAGGTTGAGGGGGAAGTGAGCAAATATGTAGAATAGCAAGAAGTAGAATCTTTGAGAGTAAAGCCTACTTGTTTTTTACCTTTATAGAATTCATTTAAAAATTAATGCAATAGAGAATTTGAAAGAAGTCCTAAAGCTATCTAGAGCTCCAAATTGACTCTCAAAGTAATTTCTTAAAGAATGTGAGACATCTTTGTTCCTGAATTTACTTCAAACTAGATAAAATTTTCATCTGTCTGAATGTAGAATGATATGGCTGACGGTAGGCTATAGAACTAGATGATATCAATATTTATTACATTTATTACATAACTTTTATAAATCCATTGAAATAAAATAATTTAATTTTCCATTCAGTAATAAATCACAAAAATATTTTATAACACATTTTCTGGAATGATAGCAATTAAATTCTCAAATTTTAGAATTGTATGCCAATTTTTAAATAGTATTTCTTTAACTGAGTGTAGATTTCAAACAATAACTCACAGTTAACCTTTTGACTTCTGTTAAATTTAAAGGAAGGATTAAATTTTAATAAAGTCAAGATTAGAATTTTTTATTTTAAAATGACCATGTGTTTAGCATTTTGCTCTTTCATCAGAAATTTTTCCTTGTGTTCTTTTTTTTTCTTATGGATTTTATTAATAGTACCCTAGATAGTAAGCTAACCTTTGTGCATTTGATCTTTTTTGCTTCCGTTTATTCACTTAGTGAATATTTATCAAATACCTTCCAATTGTCAGGTTTTGGGCAGAACAGCTACTAGACTCCTAGAGGTTTCACTCAGGCAGGACATTCATTATTATTATTTGAAGATACTCAGAGCTTGGGCGTACCTTGTGCACGCATGCTCAGTTTCTCAGTCATGTCTGACCCTTTGCGGCCCCATGGACTAACCAGACTCCTCTGTACATGAATACTGGAGTCAGCTGTCATTTTCTTTTCCAGGTTGTGCCTTAGTTAAGCAATAATTGAAAATGCTGCAAGATTCTATGTATTTACCCCCAAAAGTCAACAGAAGTATTTATTCCTCGGCTGAATCAAAATGAGCCCCTTCTAATTGAGAAAATGAGAATTACGGACACAGACCTTAGTAGGGTTGTTTTCCCCAAGAGCTCATAATTTGTCAGAATATTGATCAAATAGTATGCATTAACACAGACTTGACTGGAAGTCTTTTTCTTTTTGAAGAAAAGTCGTTTTCTTTTTGACTCATCCAAATTACTGTTCTCACATTTTCAATATACTGTATACCAATCACTCTTTTTGAATTTTTGGAATGTTTCTTGTCAAATGCTAATTCAACGAGAGATTGCATTTTCTAGTATTTTTAAGTGCTCTTTTGTGTGTCATTTTCTGTGAAATTTGAAAAATACAGTGAAATTTGAAAAATACAGAAAATAAGAAAATAAAAAGGTCACTCATAGTTGAATTCTCCTTTCCTTCTAATATTTTTCTAGCATAAGCTTTACTTTTACATGGATGTAATCCCAGTTTATATTCAATTTATGAAGTAGTTTCTCTTTGACTATAATATTGTTAACATTAAAAAATTTAATACACTGATTATAAAAGTTATTTTAATGGTTACTTAATATCCTACTGAGTAAATCCTTCAAAATGTGTGCTTAATTCTTAGGTCACCACACATTCATACGTTTTATGTCTTTCAGATGGAGGTTTCCTGTTAAGTAGTGGCCCTCTGTATCCCTAATAATTTCTTTTGCATTTAACTCATTTTTATAAGTGCATGTAAATATATATAACTTTGTTTTAATAGTAATTGTCAAGTGTATTGTTTCTATACCTTTATCTCCAGTTGTCCTATCAATGTAATTTAGGCCCATCTCTTTATAAATACCGTGCAATTGGATTTTATAATTCAATCTGAAAATATTTTTCATTAATTTATTATATATCAGAATATATATAGTATAAAATCATATATTTATATCATTATTTCTATACTAAATATATGGTTATATTTATTATAGTTAATTTATCCATCTTTTTTAAAGCTTTTTGTTTTGAAGTAATATTAGGTTTACAAGAGTTGCAAAACTAGTATGCAGATTTTACAAATACCTGCACCCGGCTTCTCCAAATAAATCTCACGTAACCGTAGTGTAATTATTCAAGCCAGCAATCTAACATTAATGCAGCATTATTAACTAGTTACACACCTTATTCATATATAATCAATTGTCCCACTAATATCTTTTTTTCTTGTCCAGAGTGCAATCTAATAGTCCACATTACACTTAAGTGTTGTAGCTAGCTTTATTATCCTCCAATATAAGACAATTCTTCAGCATTGTTTATAACCTTAACAGTTTTGAAGAATTCTGTCCAATTATTCTGTAAAATGTCTCTCTGTTGGATTTTTCTGTTGCCTTTTCACGGTTAGATTGAGGTTATGCATTTTTGGCAAGAATATCACAACAGTAATATTTTGTGGTTTTCAATACACAATATTATAATGTACATTATATATATATATGTCTTATTACTGATGATTTTTAACTTTAATAATTTGTATATGATGATATCTCTCAGGTTTACCCACAATAAATTACCATTTTCCCCTTTACAATTACTAAGTGTCTTGTAAGAAGATACTTTGAGGTAAGATACATAGTCTCATCATATTTTCACTTGTTAATTTTCAACCTCCATCAGTGCTTTATGTCTGTAACAGTTATTACTATGTTGGTTGTCAAATGCTGATTTTTATTTCCATTATTCCTTTTACATTTATAAACTGGACTTCTACTGTAGAAAAAATTTGTCTCGTCTCCTTCACTTATTTATTTTTTCAAGTATTTATGCCACTATGGATTTATGGTTATTTTATTTATGGATTGTAATCCATTGCTATCATCACTTACTGTATTGCTCTAATTGCCCAAAATTTAGTTTTGGGGGACTACTTCAAGTTTGCTCATATATCCTTTCAACATGCTCCCATCACATTTTGAATTCTTCCATACTTTGTAGTACCACACTATCTCATATTTTCTCTGCCCCAGTGCTGGAATCAGACTATTTACCATGTAGTCCGTGTTCCTTTTACTATTGAATGGCATGTAGAAGTCAAGATCTGGTTGCTAGATGTGCTCATTGCTTTTGCGATGTCATTGCTTCTAGAGCCTCTTAAGAGACCAAAACTACTAAATATATGTAGGTGCACACATGGGCTTGAGTTTAGGCATACCCCTGCACCGATTTCTGTCTGTATATATAGATTAAAAACCATGTGTTCATAGTAATACCTCTGATATCTTTTCTTATTTGTAATTTCTTTTTCCAACATTGTGGCTCAGCTGGTAAAGAATACGCCTGCAATGAAGGAGGCCTGGGTTCAATTCGTGGGTTGGGAAGATCCCTTGGAGAAGGAAATGGCTACCCGCCCCACTGTTACGGCCTAGAGAATTCCATGGACCGTATAGTCCGTGGGGTTGCAAAGAGTCAGACAGGACTGAGCAATTTTCACTTTCACTTTCCAACATTGATGATTCAGAGAACTGGCTCACATTGTCTGCAATATACTTAATTATTTGCTCAACTCTAACTGTATACACTGTGTCCTTGGGACTCCAGTGTGTGATTTTCTCACTTCTCCTGCCTTGCCTCAACTTTGCTTGTGAACTCAGTGTGTATCCTTTCTTTCCTCCAGAAGTAGGATTTTTTTTCCCCTTTTTTTCCCCTTAGCTTCAATGTGTATTCGCCTGTGCTTCAAGTGTTGCCCTGCTGCTGCTGCTGCTAAGTTGCTTCAGTCCTGTCTGACTCTGTGCAACCCCACAGACGGCAGCCCAACCAGGCTCCTCTGTCGCGGGGATTCTCCAGGCAAGAATACTGGAGTGGGTTGCCCAAAGAATGTGTTTTTCTACTCATTCCGTATAAATTAAGGCTTTTGCTCTACAGGGAAGAGAGGGGACAAGAGGCTGAAGGAAATTTCAGGCTTCTCTTCCATAGTTGCTGTTTACTGCCTCTGGGTATGCACCACAATAGACTCTTTTTTGAGGGTATGCAGACACTGAAGTTGATGAATGCATTTAAGCTTCATCCAATCTATCAGCATTCTCTCACCTTTCAATGATTTTTTGGTTATTCTTGCAAATTCTTCTTTGGTTGCATCTCATCCAGATAAATGGGTGTTTGCATGTCCTCTCTCTTTGAAGATGTTTGTCTGTCCTTGGGTTGGGATGATTGCTTGATGGTGACTTCAGTGTCCAAGGAGTTCTCAGAGAGTTTTGGATTCTAAGTCAGTTCTTTTCAATTTTGAGGGTGGGAATGATGCTCCTCTCAACTCTCATATCCCTTAATGAAAGGCAGATGTGATTCAGGAATGGTGCTTTTGTGTATTTTTATTTATTCTTTCTTGTTCTATATTGTTTTAAAGAGTGCTTTAAAGATGGATTTTAAGAAATTATCTTTCACATTCAAGTCTTTAATTTACTTAGTAGTTTTTTATACATGGTTTGATTTTTATATATGGTAATGAGATATATCTATATATATGTATCACCTACATTATGACATTATGTACTGAAAACTACAATTCACTGAAAATAGATTTTTATGATATGACTTGTATGATTTGACTTGACTTTAATATATAGTTTGAACTTAATTTCATTTTTAATACGCTATTGAATATTTTTTTTCCATTCTCCACTGGTCTGCAAAGCCACTTTTGCATGTATGTTTATGTCTGGCTCTGTTTATGGGCTCTTTACAATTTTTCATTGCTTAGTTTTATTTCTGAATTAATGCCAGATTATCTAATTCCTATAATTTAAACAAATCTTAATTCTTGGTTGGCAAAGATCACTCCTTTATTATACCTCTGTAGATGTATCTTGACTCTTTTGGGAAACATAAATTTCTAAATAACAATTTCCAAATAAATAATTAAATTTCCAAATAATTTAAATCAGATTGTCAGGTTTCTTAAGAATAATCTGTTGGCACTTTGGAATTAAATTGAAATGATTATTAAATATTGAAATAATTGATATTCTTATACATTTATTTTACTTACACTGTAACAGGGGGCTTTCCTGGTGACTCAGATGGTAAAGAACCCACTTGCAAAGAATGCCAGAGACCTGGTTTGATCCCTGTGTTGGGAAGACCCCATGGAGAAGGGAATGGCTACCCACTGCAGTATTCTTGCCTGGAGAGTTCCATGGACAGAAGAGCCTGGCAGGCTACGCAGTCCACGGGGTTGCAAAGAGTGGGACACATGACTGAGTGACTAACACTTTCACTTTCACTTTTCACACTGAAACAGGGTAAGTCTCTTCATAGGTTGAGATCTATTTTAATGTTGTTGAAGACAATTCCAGTCAGGATACGCTAAGTTTTTTTTTATCAGTTCAGGTCAGTTGCTCAACTAAAGTTTCAGCTTCAGCATCAGTCCTTTCAATGAATATTCAGTACTGATTTCCTTTAGAACAGACTGGTTGGATCTCCATATTTAGTTAATATTAACTGCTTACTAATCATCTTTTTCAATTCTTCAGAGGATTAATCTAATATTTTTCTAATATCTTAAATTGAATTATATTTCATTTGTTAATTTTGAGACCAGATTATTTTCTAAAATAAGCATTGAAAGTTTAATATTTCCTTTATTACCACTTTTTTATTTTGGGATATCTTTTTTGGGTGGCTCTTTTTAAAATTTTATTTTTAAGTATTTCCTATATGGCTAATATTCTATACCAGACTTTCAATTACTATAGCAGAAATTTTAATTAGGATTTTATGTAGATTTGTAGAAAAATGTTGAGATTTACAAACATGATATATCTTTTAATTTATCAAATTCTTCTTTAATTCCATTGCAAAGATTTATAGATTTTATTGTACAGATCTTGAACATATTTTGTTAAATATATCCCTAACATTTTAATGCTATTTTAAAAAGAAATTTTAAATTTAATTTCCAGTTCTTCATTGCTAGTAAGTAAAATACAATCAGTTTTTCTATATTGTTCTTTTCTACTATGGCCTCACTAAATTTTCTTATTTGTTTTAGTAAACATTTTGCAAAAATTTTAGGAATTTTAATATCCATGATAATGCTGTCAGTTAATGCCTACAGTTTTATCTCCTTCTTTTCAATATACATGGCTTCCTTTTTTCTTATTTTATTATTATGCCTTGGATTTCCATTATCAGGTGGACTAGAGGTAGAAAAAGCAAATACCTTTGCCTTATTTCCAGTCTTTGGGTGAAAGTATTTTATCTTGCACCATTTAAACATGATGTTAAAATAAAAGTAAATTTTTGATAGATATTCTTTATTTGGATGAGGAGTTCTTGCCTGTTCCTAGTTTGTTTAGATTTTAAATCATGATAGATTTTTAGTTTGGGCAAGTGACTTTATTGCCACCATTTATATGTTTATTTATTTTTTTAAATTGTGAAGCAACATTGAATTTTGAATGTTAAAATAAACTTTCAATTCTAGAATAAATTCTGCTTGAAAGAAAGTGTTAGCTACTCAGTTGTATCCAACTCTTTGTGACCTCATGGACTGTAGCCTGCCAGGCTCCTCTGTCCATGGAATTTCCCAGGCAAAAATACTGGAGTGGGTAGCCATTCCCCTCTCCAGGGGATCTTCCTAACTGAGGGATCGAACCCAGGTCTCCCACATTGCAGGCAGATTCTTTACTGTCTGAGCCAGCAGGGAAACTCTACTTAGTCGATGTATCTTCTTACTTTTTAATACATATTGCTTGATTCAAATTTTAATCTGTGTTGTTTGATTTACATTTTAAAAGAAGTTTTGGTCTGAGTTTTTGTAAATCATTTTCCTTGTAAGCCTTTCTTGGTTTTGGTATCAGTACGATGCTGGCCTCAAAGAATAGGTTGAAGTGTTTCTTCTTTATATTTTGAATGATTGAATTCAGAACTGGTGCTATTTCTTTCCAGTGTGTTTGAAAAAATTCACCAGTAAAGCCATTGGTTTGGAGATTTTTGTAGGAAGGTTTTTACAGACTTACACATTCAGAATTTACAAATTCAGCTTAGCAAAAAATTAAGCATATTTGGATATTCTGGGTAAGTCCCTCAGTCATGTCTGACTCTTGTCATGACCATAGTTGTAACATGGACTATAGCCCTCAAGGCTCCTCTGTCCATGAAAATTTCCAGGCAAAAATACTGGAGTAGTTTGCCATTTCCTTCTCCAGGGGATCTTCCTGACCCAGGGATTGAACCTGGCTTTCCTGTACTGCAGGCAGTTTCTTTACCATCTTGCCACCAGGGAAACACTTTGGATATTTGATTTCTTCTTAAATCACTTTTGGTAATTTGCATCTTTTAGGAAATTTGTCCATTCTACCTGTGTTTTCAAATTAGACAGCAAAAAGTTATTACTAAAGTTCCTTATGTTCCTTAATATATTTTAAGTTCTGTAGGATTACTTCTAGTAATGTCCCCTCATTCATTTGTAATGTTGGTAAATTGAATCTCCTTTGTTTTTCTTACTTGATTTAGCTAGCATTTACCAATCTTACTGATCTTTATAAATATTTAGCCTTTCATTTCATTGATTTTTATTTATTGTTTATTTTCTAATTTTTTAGCTTATCTTTGTTATTACCTTTCTGCTATAATTTCAACCCACAAATATTGATATTTTGTGCCTCTCTTTCTGAATTCCCTTATGATTAATACAAGATTTTTAAAAAGGATATTGCTTAACTTTCAAACATTTGCAGATTCTCTAGACAAGTTTCTGGAATTAAATTTTACACATTACCATCTGATCAAAGAACTTATTTCATAATTTCATCCTTTTAAATTTACTGTTATTTTTAATAGTGCAGCCTATTATTTCTTTAAGGGAACATTTCATACAAGGATGGGCACAATAAAGGACAGAAATAGTAAAGACCTAACAGAAGCAAAAGGAATTTAAAAGAGCTGGCAAGAATGCACAGAACTACACAAAAAAGGTCATAATGACCCAGATAACCAAGATGGTTAACCAACATGGAAGGACTGATGCTGAAGCTGAAGTCCCAAAACTGGCCACCTGATGCGAGGAGCTGACTCATTGGAAAGGACCCTGATGTTGGGAAAGATTGAGGGCAGGAAGAGAAGTGGGCAACAGAGGGTGAGATGGTTGGATGGCACCATCGACTCAATGGACATGAGTTTGAGCAAACTCGGTGAGACAGTGAAGGACAGTAAGCCTGGTGTGTGCATTCCATGGAGTTGCAGAGTCGAATGCAACTGAACTACAACCATGACTTTATTCACTGAGCTTCTTGAATCTCTGGCTTTGTAGAGTTTATCAATTTTGGAAATTTTTGAAATTATTTTTAATATTTTTTTCTGTCTCACTTCCTCTTGGACTTACATGGTTGTCTGCTTTATATTTCCCTCTTTTGCCACTGAGTCTCTGGATTTCTTTTTGAATATTCCTTTACCTTTTGTTTTTTTGTGGCCACAGGACTGGAAAAGGGTTTTTTTTTTTATCCAATCCCAAAGAAAAGCAATGCCAAAGAATGCTCAAACTACCGCACAATTGCACTCATTTCACACACTAGGAAAGTAATGCTCAAAATTCTCCAAGCCAGGCTTCAACAGTATGTGAACTGTGAACTTCCAGATGTTCAAGCTGGTTTTAGAAAAGGCAGAGGATTCAGAGATCAAATTGCCAACATCCATTAAATCATCGAAAAATCAAGAGAGTTCCAGAAAAAGATCTACTTCTGCTTTATTAACTGTGACAAAGCCTTTGACTGTGTGGATCACAACACACTGTGGAAAATTCTACAAGAGATAGGGATACCAGACCACCTGATCTGCCTCTTGAGATATCTGTATGCAGATCAGGAAGCAACAGTTAGAACTGGACATGGAACAACAGACTGGTTCCAAATCACGAAAGGAGTATGCCAAGGCTGTATATTGTCACCCTGCTTATTTAACTTATATGCAGAGTACATCATGAGAAATGCTGGGCTGGATGAAGCACAAGCTGGAATCAAGATTGCCGGGAGAAATATCAATAACCTCAGATATGCAGAAGACACCACCCTTATGGCAGAAAGCAAAGAAGAACTAAAGAGCCTCTTGATGAAAGTGAAAGAGGAAAGTGAAAAAGTGGGCTTAAAACTCAAAATTCAGAAAACTAAGATCATGGCATCTGGTCCCAGTGACAGACTTTATATTTTGGGGCTCCAAAATCACTGCAAATGGTGACTGCAGCCATGAAATTAAAAGATGGTTGCTCCTCAGAAGAAAAGTTATGACCAACCTAGACAGCATATTGAAAAGCAGAGATATTACTTTGCCAACAAAGGTCCATCTTGTCAAAACTATGGTTTTTTCAGTAGTCATGTATGGATGTGAGAGTTGGACTATAAAGAAAGCTGAGCACTGAAGAATTGATGATTTTGAACTGTGGTGGTGGAGAAGACCCTTGAGAATCCCTTGGACTGCAAGGAGATCCAACCAGTCCATCCTAAAAGAAATCAGTCCTTAATATTTATTGGAAGGACTGCTGCTGAAGCTGAAATTCCAATACTCTGGCCATCTGATGAAAATAACTGACTCATTTGAAAAGACCCTGATGCTGGGAAAGATTGAAGGTGGGAGGAGAAGGAGATGACAGAGGATGAGATGGTTGCATGGCATCACAAACTCAATGGACATGAGTTTGAGTAAACTCTGGGAGTTGGTGATGAACAGTGAGGCCTGTAATGATGCAGTCCATGGGATCACAAAGAGTCGGACACGACTGATGGACTGAACTGAACTTGTTTTTTTGTCGGTTTTTTGTTTGTTTGTTTTATTTTTTGGTCTTTTTACTCTCTGGGCTTCAGTTTGGAAATTTTTAATTGCTGTGTCCCTACATTTATTGTTCCCTAAAGAAATGGGAATACCAGACCACCTGACCTGCCTCTTGAGAAACCTATATGCAGGTCAGGAAGCAACTGTTAGAACTGGACATGGAACATCAGACTGGTTCCAAATAGGAAAAGGAATATGTCAAGCCGTATATTGTCACCCTGCTTATTTAACTTATATGCAGAGAACATTGTGAAAAATGCTGGGCTGGAAGAAGCACAAGTTGGAATCAAGATTGCTGGGAGAAATATCAATAACCTTAGATATGCAGATGACACCACCCTTATGGCAGAAAGTGAAGAGGAACTAAAAAGCCTCTTGATGAAAGTGAAAGAGGAAAGTGAGAAAGTTGGCTTAAAGCTCAACATTCAGAAAACGAAGATCTTTGCATCCTGTCCCATCACTTCATGGGAAATAGATGGGGAAACAGTGGAAAGAGTGTCAGACTTTATTTTGGGAGGGTCCAAAATCACTGCAGATGGTGACTGCAGCCATAAAATTAAAAGACGCTTGCTACTTGGAAGGAAAGTTATGACCAACCTAGACTGCATATTAAAAAGCATAGATATTACTTTGCCAACAAAGGTCTGTCTAGTCAAAGCTATGGTTTTTCCAGTAGTCATGTATGGATATGAGAGTTGGACTGTGAAGAAAGCTGAGCACTGAAGAATTGATGCTTTTGAACTGTGGTGTTGGAGAAGATTCTTGAGAGTCCCTTGGACTGCAAGGAGATCCAACCAGTCC
>NW_011495050.1:6718978-6724677 GCF_000754665.1 Bison bison bison
GGTGTTGGAGAAGATTCTTGAGAGTCCCTTGGACTGCAAGGAGATCCAACCAGTCCATCCTAAAGGAGATCATTCGTGGGTGTTCATTGGAAGGACTGATGCTAAAGCTGAAACTCCAATACTTTGGCCACCTGATGTGAAGAGTTGACTCATTGGAAAAGACTCTGATGGTGGGAGGGATTGGGGGCAGGAGGAGAAGGGGATGACAGAGGATGAGATGGCTGGATGGCATCACTGACTCGATGGACATGAGTCTGAGTGAACTCCGGGAGTTGGTGATGGACAGGGAGGCCTGGCGTGCTGTGATTCTTGGGGTCGCAAAGAGCTGGACACAACTGAGCAACTGAACTGAACTGAACTTCTACAATGTGCATACTGCTGCTAAACTCATCAACTGAAGTTTTCATTTCAGATTCTTTTTCCTTTCTACTAGTTCCATTTGATTCTTTAAAAAAGTATATTCTGTTCCATTCTCATTATATTCATATTTCCCTTGTATTCTTGAACATATTTATAGGAGCTCTTGCTTACTTCTTGTCTGATAATTCCATCGTTTCTCTCATTTTTGTTCTTTTTCTAGTTATTGAATTTACTGAATTTTCTCATGGTGATAGTTCCCATTTTCCTTTTTTCACATGTTTAGTTAATTTTTTATTACATAAGGAATGCATTGAATTTTATGTCATTGACTGAATTTGTTCTGGCAGTCAGTTAAATTAAATATGGATTATCTTAATCCTTTTGAGTTTGGTTTATGTTTTGTTAAAGTGGATCTAGAATAGTCTTAATCTAGACTAGTTTCGCTTTCCTGTTAAGTTGTACAGTGTTTATTGAAAGCCCTGAATATCAAGTAGGATTTTTTGTTCTCACTGTTTGGAAATGGAATGTTTCCCAATAATCTGTGATTACTGAACATTTAAAATTGCATTCTTGGCATCTGCAGTTTAGATATCAGCACACATTCACAGGAATGCCAAATTCTGGGGCTAATGCTTTGTCTATCTCCTCCATTTCTGATTTTCTGCCACACAAATTCTTGTCCTCTCAGCTATGTCAAATTCCAATCCTTGATTCCAGTCTCCTCAATTTAGTGAGACTACATGTTCAATTTGGGATTTCCTACCCTGAAAGTTCCTCCTGGACTAAATTAGGGCAATAGTAAATTTCATCTCATATAGCTTTTTCTTCTCAGGAGTCTGAGGCTTCTTCCACAAATTGTTCAATATTTAAAAACTGCTACTTTAGGAATCTTTCCATCAGGAAGATCTCCTGGAGAAGGGAATGGCTCTAGTATTTGTGCCTGGAGAATCCCATGGGCAGAGGAGCCTGGTGGGCTGTATAGTCCATGGGGTCACAATGAGTCAGACACAAATGAGGAACTAACACTTTCATACTTTGACAAACTTCATCACATAAAACAGGAATGCTACCAGCCTGTCATCAATTTGTCTCCCTTCTAAGGTCCTTGCCTAACATGGAAACCTCATGTTCTTCTCCTTTATAGTGCCACTCACCCCATGATTATTCTTCTTCTTTTAGTGACTATTTAGTCTTTTGCCTTTAAAAGAACTCTCTTTCAAGTGGAGTGTGTTTACTGCTAAATATTTTGAACCATGTTCTGTATTTTTTTTTTTTAGGGAGTGTGTGTGGGTGGCCCTTAGAGATTTTCTTTTTTCCTGAAAGCACAGAGTTACAATAAAAATTTGTTTTCTGCAGGATCTAGTTGTTTTCAGCAAGAGTGCCTCCCAGACTATTTTTTTTTTTTTTTTTTTACTGCATTGCTGGATGTAAAATTCCTCTGAATTTCTTTTTAACTATGAAGTTGATATATATTATTTTAAACACTATTTTTGGATTTATATTTGTGCATTCTTAAACTGCATTTTTAAACAATGCTGTTGCCTTATTTCATGGTTTTCTTCTCGTTTCCTGTCTCTTCCTGCATTGCTATTGTTTTTCTCTTGTTTTGTCTAAAAATTTGTGTGTTGTGTTGGTTGATTTTACATGTCAACTTGACTACAACACCCACATATTTGGTCAAACATTATTCTAGGTGTGTCTGTAAGGGTGTGTCTGAATGAGATTAACATTTAAATTGGCAAGTTACCTTCCAGAATGTGGGTGTGTCTCAAGCAATCCTTGAAGGCCTCAATAAGACGAAGACTGACCTTTCCAAGCAAGACATAATTCAGCCAGCGGAATGCCTTTACTTGGACTGTATCTCTTCCTTGAGTATTGCTTGCCAGCCTATCCTTCAGATTTTGGATTCACCAGGCCTCCAAATTTCTGAGCCAATTTCTTAAAATCAATCTATCTCTTATCTATGTAGTTCATCACTATCTCTTCTCGTTTCCCAAATCCTAATCATAATTGATCATTAACCTCCAATACTCTCTCATCTGTTTTACATGCTATTCCTTTCCTGTATTGGTTTGCTTTATTAATAAATTAAAATTGCTTATTTCTTATTGTAATTCTTTTATGCACATGTAATTCTTAACATGCACATATTTTTAAAAAGTATTCATTGAATCTTTAATTTTTTTATTTGAATTTTTTATTTGACTACGTTTTCCTCAAGTATATCTTTCAATGTTTTAAATATTGAGTTAATATTAAAAAGCGTAATATTCAAAGAGTTTTTGAATAAAAAAAATTTCATCTTTATTGGGATATGCCTTTTATTTATGCTCAATTTTAAATTATCACCTAAACGGGAATAGAAGTTTTAGTTCAAAATTATTTTATCTTAACAGATTGAAGGTATTATTGGTATGACAAATTCTGTTTTTATAACAGCTTATAGAGATATTTTCTCATCTTTTAAGTATTTTTCTTTTCTTTTTTTTTTTTTTAGTTTAATGTAGTTTCATCATGCTGTGTCTAATTATAGAATTGTTTTTATTTCACATCTTTGAGACTTGATTTTCTTGATGCTGATGATGTAAGATTTTTATAATATCTGGAGAGTCTTCAGCCATCATCTTTTATTTAAATGTCTTACTCTATTTTTGTCTTCTCTATTAAATGTATGTCAGCTCTTCTCATTTTATTCTGTATATATTTTAACTTCTTTTTTATACATGCTGTGTCTTATCTCCCTGTTGCATATGTGTAGTTTCCTCATTTTTATCTTTTAATTTGCTGAGTCTATTTTAGCTGAGTCAAATTTGCTGTTTACCCATTCGTTTTGCATTTTTATATCTGTTTTATAAACTTCAACTTCTATTCTGTGTATCTTTTTAAAATTTGAATATTGTATTGCTACAGTTTTTTCTTTAACAATTTAAATAAATGAGTTTTCCCTTTCAGATTGTTCTGATTTCAAAATTGAAGCTATTATTCTGCTGTTTTTTTATGCTCACTTTCACTGTTAGTGGATGTTTCTTTATGTATTTTGCAATTTTTGACTGTGAACTCATCTTGAATGGGATTGCATGTTTAAAAAGAGAAACAAAGAGAAAGAAAGGGAAAAGACAGAGAGGACAGAGACAGAGAGTGAGAAAGGAGAGAAAAAATATTTTCTGTGTTCAGGGTTTACAAATTTTCTTCCAGTTTTGTTTGCTTGTTTGTTTTGTTCTTCTGCCAGGAGCTTCAGGGTATCACTGGTTAGTTACAAAAGTCCTTGTTAAATTTTAAGCATGTGTTTCCACATGATGGGAAAATTGTTAACTAAAACACAGAACCACGTGGATTAAGAGAATGTATTTTTAAATTTCCTAGAAACGTACGTTTTTTTCTCTATTGAGAACATAGGCAAAGAAAGGCTGTTTTGATTTCCTCTGCAGGGGATAGAATTTTTTTTCTCTCGAAGTTATTCTCCAGGGTCTTGACTTTGACTGTGTGTGTATATGTATATGAATATGATCATTACTTATCTCAAACTTTCAATTCCAATTTCTCAATATATATGACCTCAGGACCTTCTCACTTGTATGCAAGTAAACATTAAAGCACTAAAGTTACTAGCATTGACAGTTCCCTAGAACTACCTACTGCTTCTCACTCTGGTTTTTCTGATATATTCTCCTCTGATCACTTCACTCACGTTGCGCTTGGATATTCTAGGAGATGCTATTAAATATGCATTTAAAATAACATTCACTGTAATTTATTTAACAATTCTAGATATTTGTAGTAGAAGGAATTTTTGAAGTGTGTGGACTGTCATATTTATATTTTAAACAAGTGAATGTGACTCAGCTAATTGATTATATGGTTATCATTGGCCAGAAATATCTGTGTAGAACTGCTTCCTAGTGAGACCAAGTGATAAGTGATATGGGAAAACTTGCTCTTAGATTTAGTTCTTTTTTAAGCACATAGAGCCCAGATATTTATCCTTAATTTTATCTTCCCTTCTAGAAAAGTTTTGGGCTATGGATGGGGGAGCCTGGTGGGCTGCCGTCTATGGGGTCGCACAGAGTCGGACACGACTGAAGCGACTTAGCAGCAGCAGCAGCAGCAAGTGTTTTTATTGTCTCCATTAAACAAATGACTTTTCTTTTTAGCTGAATAATATGAAGGTTTACATGGATGGCTTTAGATTGACCATACTTGGAATAAATCTCCATTAGTTGTGATGTACAATATCTTTATGCATTGTTTTTGGATTTGATTTACTAGTATTTTGTTGAGGACTTTTGAATTTACATTTGTGAGACATACTGATTTATATTTTTCATTTCTTGTAACATCTTTATCTTTTTAAAAAATTGTATTAAAGAAATTATGGCTTCTTATAATATCTTAGGAAGTGTTCACTCCTTTTTTTAGTACCCAAATAAAACAGTCTAGGTCTGGAATTTTCTTTTCAGGAAGTTATTAAGCATTGATTCACTTTCTGTAATAGACATGGGGTTATTCACACAATTTATCTCTTCTTGAATAAATTTTAGTAGTCTATGTCTTTTAAGAAATTTAACCATTTAACCTAGTTATATTTCTGGGCATACTGTTCACAGTATTCTTTTAACTTTTAAATGTTCAGGATATTAGTATAATGATCTCTCTTTCATTTCTGACATTAGTAATACTTATTTATTTATTTTTTTATTAACCCAGCTGAAGGTTTTTTCAACTATTGATCTTTCAGAGTCAACTTTTGCTTCACTCTTTTACTATTGATTTTCTATTCTCAATTTCATTAATTTCTATTTTAAATTTTATTATTTTCTTTCTTTATTTATTTAGGCTTAAGTTGCTCTTTACCCTCTAGTTTCTTAAAGTGGAAGTTTAGGTTATTAATTTTATGTCTTTCATCTAAAACATAAATGCGTTGCTGCTGCTGCTGCTGCTAAGTCACTTCAGTCGTGTCCGACTCTGTGCGACCCCATAGACAGCAGCCCACCAGGCTCCCCCATCCCTGGGATTCTCCAGGCAAGAACACTGGAGTGGGTTGCCATTTCCTTCTCCAATGCATGAAAGTGAAAAGTGAAAAGTGAAAGTGAAGTCGCGCAGTGGTGTCTGACTCTGCGACCCCATGGACTGCAGCCTACCAGGCTTCTCCCCCCATGGGATTTTCCAGGCAAGAGTACCGGAGTGGGGTGCCACTGCCTTCTCTGATAAATGAGTTCAGTTCAGTTCAGTCGCTCAGTCGTGTCCGACTATTTGCGACCCCATGAATAGCCAACTCCCGGAGTTTACCCAGACTCATGTCCATCGAGTCAGTGATGCCATCCAGCCATCTCATCCTCTGT
>NW_011495050.1:6724777-6738745 GCF_000754665.1 Bison bison bison
AAGGAGTCAACTCTTCGAATGAGGTGGCCAAAGTACTGGAGTTTCAGCTTTAGCATCATTCCTTCCAAAGAAATCCCAGGCCTGATCTCCTTCAGAATGTACTGGTTGGATCTCCTTGCAGTCCAAGGGAATCTCAAGAGTCTTCTCCACCACAGATAAATGCGTTACTACACTATAAATGTCCCTCTAAGCATTCCTTATACTGCATTACACAATTGCTGGTAAATTGTGCTGTCATTTTCCTTTGGTTCAATATATTTGCAAAACTTCTGCTGCATGTTCTAAAAATTTTTAAGCAGTTACAATATACATTTTTAACATCTAAATTTATTTTCAGATTATATTATAACATAATTGTACATGTAGTATAGGTAACTCATAACAGAATATGTGCATTTCTCCCTTCTGTTCTTTGTCACATTTTTGTCATTCATTTAACTTATAGTATTTGCTATAATCATCTCATTTATCATTACTATTAGTTTTAAATATACAGTTATATTTTTAATTGACTAATAATAAGGTAAACAAAATATTATATTTTAGTTTTATTTATTCTTTCCCTGGTCTTTACATAGATAAAAGTTTCTGACCTATAATTATCTTTCTGCTTGAAGATCTATTTTAAACATTATTTTTGCAGAGAATGTTTGCTAGAAATGAATTCTTTCAGTTTATCTAAGAAGGCTTTTTAACCTCCTTCATTTTTGAAAGATATTTTTGCTGGATATAAAATTCTAGGTTAGTAGGTTTTTCTTTCAATAATCCAAATATTTTACTACACTATTTCCTTTCTTCCATGTTTTATGGTGAGAATTCCACCATAATTCTTTCCTTGGTCATGTTGAGTCTACTGATAAGCCACCTGAAGGCATTTTTCATTTCCGTTACATTGTTTTCTGTTACTCAACATTTTCTTTTGATTTTATTCCTTAGAGTTCTTATTTCTCTGCTTATATTGCTCATCTGTTCTTTCATATTGTTTACTTTTCCCATTGGAGTCCTTAGCATACTAATCATAACTATTTTAAATGCTCTGATAATTCCAACACCTCTGTCATAACTGAGTCTAACTCTGATGATTTTTGTGTCTCTTCAGATTGTGGTTTTCCTTGCCATTTGGTATGCCTTGCAATTTTGTTGTTGTCATTGAAAATCAGACACATTGCTTCAGATAATAGAAATGAAAGCAAATAGGACTCCATTTTGAGAATTTGTTAATCTGGCTAGGGGGTTCTGCTTTGTTTAGAGTTTCAACTAAATTGTTATAGGTGCAACTGGCTTCAAATTCCTCTAAGTGTGTTTGTTTTGTACTTCTTCTTGTGTTTGGCTTTCTTTGGTAATTCTCAACTTAGAGAGTTCCTGTCTTGCAGCTCTTTCACTGTTATCATCTCAGAATTCATTGGTGTGAAGGTCAAATGTGAAGGAGAGGAAGAATTCTATAATCTTCTGGATAAATTTACATTTTCTAGTAGGCTTGTTTAGGGCTGTGATCACCACAAATGTTTCTCTGGTAGTATAGATTTCTGCCTCTTTGTTCCCTACTCCTTTTCCTGACAACAGGGTTTCTTTTTATTTGTTTATTTATTTTTGGCTCTCCTAGGTGTTTTTGGCTTTGTGGGCTTTTCTTGTAGTTGGGGCCCACAAAGCAGGGAATGGCATGGGGGCCGATCTCTAGTCAAGGTGTTCAGGTTTCTCACTGTGGTGGCATCTCCCCTTACGGAGCACAGGCTCTAGGGCTCACAGGCCTCAGCAGTCCTGGCATATGGGCTCAGCAGCTATGGCTCTCAGGCTTCAGAGCATGGAGTCAAGATTTGTGCATGGGTCTCATGGCTCTGAGGCATGTGGGATCTTCCAAGACCAGGGATCAAACCAGTGTCTTCTGCACCATCAGTCATACTGTTCACCACTCAGCTACCAGGGAAGCCCGACAACAGGGTTTCTAATCTATTTCCTTGACGGTGTGAACCCTGTTGACTACAACTACCCATCCTCCACTCTTCCACCCCAGGTGACTTGAGTTTGAGTTTAATGCCTTCCCCTAGTAGGGATATGGTCCTGGTCATCTTTTCCTTGGGAACAGAGACCTATGTTATACAGAAACATTAGGTATATTTTAAAATGATTACTCTTCCCTTTCCCCTTCCAGAGACTTGAGGGCACTTTTCTCAGATCTTTACCATATGGGCCTGTTGGTATTCCTGTAGGGAAAACCCACAAATGTGTGGGGGTCCCAGTAAGACTGCAGGCCCAGTAATGTCTTATTGTCATTCTAGGATTCACTCAGCCTCGTGCAGTTCCTCATAGTTCCTCCTCTTATGTGTTCCTACTGGTTTGTGGCTCCAGCAACTTCTGTTCCAGGTAAACACATCTTGGGTTTATATCTCTCTGGATGCAAATATCTTTGCAGCTTTCAGGATGGCAGTATGCCCTGCATCCTCTCTTTTCTACTGAATCCAAAAACAGTTATTAATATTTAGTTTGTCAAGATTTTTTTCCTTTTATAAGGACAAGACTGAACACGTCCAAGTTCTTCATATATCATAGCTGAAACTGGAAGTCTGTAAGTGACATTTTAATTTTGTTAGTTTGTGTATGTATATGTTATTTGTTCATTTTGTAGTTAGCCTTTTTGCACTACCAGAAATCTACAGTGACGGAAAATTCTCTGTCTTATAAGAATAAAGTCATTGTCAGTCTAAGTATAACCCAATCAGACAAATCACATTTCCACTTTTCCATAGAAAGGAATAATTAGTCTGCTCTAACAACAACAAAAAAAATTATCTTCAGACTTTGAGCCATGCAAAGTCACAGATGCTATTAAGATGGCCAACCCATGCAGTGAAAATCTCAGCTTCCCTCTAAGGCCAATTAAAAAACCACTACCTTGTTATGAGCCAAAAATTGTAGAGCCATCTGGGATATAGAACAACCAATTTACTAAACATTTTGTATAAAATGCATATTTTCATATCAGGATGTTGTAGATTGATTCATCTTCAGTCTGAGTGGTTATAATACTTTCTAGACTTTGCCAATAGTGACTTGTGGTTTAAAAGAGGAGGTGGGAGGTGTGTTTATAATTTGTGCTCTGGATAGAAGACCAGAAAAGCGCTTTTACAAGATGTGCACGCATTTTTCTATGACAGCATGCTTCAGAAAGCATTTGTACAACAATCTTCTTACAAAGGTTTTTTAGGTTCAAATAAGACAGTTTGTTAACAAAAAAACCCACTAAGACAACAAAGTAGACAGCAGGAGATTCTTTGTACATCAGTAGGATACAGATTTTTCAATTGAATAATGTTAATAATTGGCCAGTATAAGGAGTCTGATGGAATAGAATGCCACAGCTTTTGTTCTGGTGTAACCTCCTGTGAGCTCTGACTTATTGAAGCCAGCAACTCTCTAAAATCTTCCTGAAAGACTTATGATTTCCCATGATTCTTTCTGGTCTGATGCTGTATTTCATATAAAACCACAAGAAACCTTCTCCAATATTCATCAGTTTCACAATGAGTCATTTTATTTTCCTTTTCATGGAGAGGGATACCGGCCAAATTGAACCATGATCCAAAAGTTGCAATAAGTCACAGAAATGTGTTAAAAAATGTGTAAACCACTTTATTTCATGTAAATCACACACAAAAAAACAATACTTCAAAAAATTAATCAGTCATACACTTATGATTAAATTTTAATGAAACCTGACCTACACAATTTTCTTAAAATTTAAGAAGAACAAAACAAGAATACAAGAAAATTATCCCAAAACCTGGAAAAGTTGGTGACACTTGAGATACAGCAGACTAAACAAAAAACTTTTTTCCTTTCCTTTTCTTCATTTCTTCAGTATATATTTCTTCATTTGCCTGTGATACAACTTGCCTTCAATGCTTTCATTTTCTGTGTAATGAAACACAGATTTAAAATTTAAAGAATAATTTGTATATATTTTAAGAAAGGAACTGATATCGTCTTTGCGTAATTATGTTAATTTAAAAGTATATTTTCTTTGTTTGAACTACAATAAGCCAACTTAATTTTTGTTAACAGGCCTGGGTTTTGTCTTAATAATATTACAGACTCTAGTACAATAGAGGTATTGGCTCTCAGGATAATTTGAACTTTCCTGCATCAATTGGGTTAACTACCCTTTAAATTAGAGGAATCTTATTAGTGCCCTTCCTGCCTTTACATGCAGTCTAGCATATCGGCTTTACAAATAGCATGAGTTTTTTTCTCCTTCCATTTGTAGACTTTAGCCCAAACCTATAAAATTTAAAAATGCTTAACTTCTAAAAAAATTTAGAGGTATTAATTTTCTCCTCAATTGATAATGTAATATTGTTTTGGCATCATAATAGAAAAGTTGTTTCAATTTTATCATAGTTTAGTGGATATTGTGGTTTCTTCCCAGTGTTAGTTGGGGTTTTTTTGGCTGATTGTAATATAAATGCCCAAATAAGAGATTAAACAATATAGAAGTTTATTTCTATTTCATGTAAAAGATGTCCAAAGTAGAGCACTCCATGATTGGTCTGGTAGTTCATTGGTATCATGAATTCTGGTTTCTATCTTGATGTTATTACAACAGATTTAGCATTTAATCATATTGCCCAAGGCTTCCCAGGTGGCTCAGTGGTAAAGAATCTGCCTGCCAAAGCAGGAGATGTAGGAGTTACAGATTCAATCCCTGTGTCGGGAAGATCCCCTGGAGAAGGAAATGGCAGCCCTCTCAGAATTCTTGTCTGGAAAATTTCATGGACTCGGGAGCCGTGCAGGCTGAAGTCCATGGGCTGCAAAGAGTTGGACATGACTGAGTGACTCAGCACACACACACATTGCCCAAGAGGCTGCTTGAACTCTGCCCATTGCATCAAAATTCCAGGCATCAGCAAAAACAAAAGTCATCAGGGAAGTTTACTTTGCTTCTTTAAAGTGATGTTCCAGAAATCCCATAAAGTATTTCCACTTACATCATATTGTCCAGAAACTAGTTAAAGAGCTACACGTAGGTACCGGGGAAATTGGAAATGTGTTATCTAGGTGGCAATTTGTCCAGCTACAAATAACAAATTTTTAAATTGAAATAGAGGACCAAGTCTCAGACGCTGTGATGACTTTTCATTGTATGAACTTGGTTAGGCTGAACTACAGTCCTAAGTCTTTCAATCAAATACCAATAGAGGAGCTCCCATGAAGGAATTGCACAGATATGATTACAGTCCCTAAACAGGAACTTCATGGTAAAGAAAAGGAACATTATCCTGAATAGGACTGACCTCTTCAGGTGAACCCTTAAAAGAGGACTTAAGCTTTCTCTGAGTTTTAAGATTATTAATGACTTTTGTTTATGGGGTTCTAGAGGACTCATGATCTTTTACTGACTTTTTCTGTAGACTTTCAACTTGCTAATCTGGTGCCTGCAATCACAAAAGCCAATTCCTTGTAATACATCAATATATCTTTTCTTAAATCTCTCTCTACACACACACACACACCTCCTACTGATTGAATGGTAATATATACAGCAATGTTTTGCAATGCCCATTCTAGTAGTTTAGTAATTCCCTCAGTTTTCTCTCAACTATCTCCTTTAAAGTGAAGTGAAGTGAACTGAAGTGAAGTTGCTCAGCCATGTCCGACTCTTTGCGACCACATGGACTGTAGCCTGCCAGGCTCCTCTGTCCATGGGATTTTACAGGCAAGAATACTGGAGTGGGTTGCCATTTCCTTCCCCAGGAGATCTTCCTGACTCAGGGATTGAACCCCAGTCTCCCGCATTGTAGTCAGGCGCTTTACTGTCTGAGCCACCAGGGAAATCTCTACTTAAAAAAATATGTTTATTTATTTGTTTGCATCTTGTGTTAACTGCAGAACTTGGTATCTTCATTGCATCATATGGGATACTCTGCCTAAAGCACACACTCTTCAGTTGCAGCACCCAGGCTCAAGAGTTGTGGTGGGGGCTTAGTTGCTCTGCAGCATGTGGCATCTTAGTTCCCCGACAAGGGATTGAACCCATGTCTCTTGCATTGCAAGGTGGATTCTTAACCACTGAATCACCAAGGAAGCCCCCTATCTACTTTACCCAGAGCTGCCCATGTGCTTTAAGACTATTATTTTCACTTCAGCAATTGAGTATACAACACATCATCCTGTTGCCAGTTATTGATTCCAGAACAACCATAAGACTTAATTTTAGCCACTGTTAGTATAAAAGAGATTTAATTCATGTTTCTCAAAAAGATAATTTCCGTCAACTCTGAGATAAATTTTAGGAAACAACTTTTTTTTCTTGGCTTTAAAGTCAACATGGGAAAATGGAGCCCTAAGAAATTGTTGGCATTGGAAATAAAGGAGAAGGCAGTCTACGGATGAATGTGACACATGGAAAATGGAGTGGAGAATCAGACTATTTTATTTTTTAAAGCTGTAGAATCTAGTCAGCCTTGACATTTCATACTGTCAGCATTAAGAGAAACAATACATTTTGCTAATTGTTTAAAGCAGTTTAAATTTTGTTTCTTTTTTTTTGTTACCAGGAACAAAACATATCCTAACTGATACAACTAGCAAACAATTCATTTTATGAATGATTAAAAATAAACAAGTATCTAATTTTAGCATTGCTTAAAGTAATATCTGAGGATTTCTATGATGTGTCAGACAGTGGCAGACTGCTGTTTTATTTGGCATGCAGACAATTTTTGATTTAGAGTTAAGTACCAAAACATAATCATTTGTTGATAATTTTGAATATTGTGTATGAGAAACCAGTTAATTAGAAAATTACACGGAGCCCTTATGTTTTTCTGTAAAGATCAATGTGAATTACATCTATTCCTCTTGCTTTTTTTCTGTGCTTATCAAGAAAGTCTATACAAGGAAGATGATGGCTGTGGTAATGTGCTGTGAGTTAAATTGTGTCCCTCTCAAAAATTATGTTGAAGTTTTAACTCTTGGTACCTGTGAATGTGATCTTTTTTGGACACTGGGTCTCTACAGATGTTATCAAGTTCAGATGAGGTCATTAGGGTGAGCTCTAGTCCAATAAAACTGATGTCCTTCCAAGAGGAGGAGAGTGTCATGTGATGACAGGACAAGAGATTGGAGCCATTCAACTGGAAGCCAAGGAATGCCAAGGATTACAGTGACTGGTAGAAGCTGGAAGTGGCAAAGAAGGATTATACTCATGGTCTCAGAGAGAGTGTGAGCCTGCTGACATAGATTGCAGACTTCTAGACTCAGGAACTGTAAGAGAATAAATTTCTTTTGTTTTCAGCTACCTATACTGTGGTAATTTGTTACTGCAGTCTCATAAAATGAATATAATATGAACATTTGAAAAATATGAAAGAGAGGAAAAGAGGAAAAAAAAACTGAGAAGAGAAACTGAATCAAGGATATTCCAGTTAAGTACAGTATGGGGGATATTTATTAGATGCTTTTCAAGAAAAATAAAATATGAGATGGGAAGAAAATGAGGGGACTGTCGATATGTACTTACATATTGGGCCAGGCATGGCATTAACGTGCTTAGTATGTGTTATCGGGTTTAAGTCTTAGAATATCTTGATGAAGTAGGTATAATTGTCTTTATTTTATGGACGAGGAAGAGGAGACAAAATGAGGTTGAGTAACTCGCACTTTATCACACAAATGTTCGATGTCAATCTGAGCTCTTTCCTCTAAATCAAGTGTGAGCGAACTGTGGTCTGACACAAGGCTCACTCTGGCCTGCTTCTTGGTTTTGAAAATAAAGTTTTATGGGAAAACAGCCATGTCCATGACTACTTCTACACTTTGACTACACAGTTCAGTTGTCGTCAGAGAGACCTACAGCCCACGATGCTGAGAATCCTTACTGCCTGGTCGTTCACAAAAGAGTTTTCTAAACCCTGCTCTAGACTTGTACAAGAAAATCTGTATGTGAGTTTTGGTTCTTCTGCCTTCCTAAATCAAAACTTGGGTGAGTCATTTAAGTTCTGAAGCTGTTTTCCTATCTATAAATTGTGAGTTTATAAAAAAAAAAAAAAACTATCATAGAGTTTTTCTGAGAATCATTTGATATAGTGAATGTTAATATACTTTGTAAACTGTACAGAAATATACAAACCCTCTGCAGTCAACACTTAAAAGCAATAAAACCCACATTGTTTAACTAATTTATCACTTTAATATAGGAAAAAACACTATCATGTGGCTTTAGATTTCTGTCAATTTATGTCATTGGCTTTGTCTTATTAACAAAAATTACAGGCAGATTTACTTCTCAAGCTGCCTTCCTTGTAGCGGTCTTTCTCAGCGGGTGGTCCTTCTTTCCTGGGGATCTGTTTGTTCTGTGATCAAAACAGCAACTTTTTTTTTTCTTCAAAAGGCAGAATTTAATCTTTGTGGTGAGCCACTATAAGAACATTCCTCAGATTCCAGAAGAGAGAGTTTTTCAAACTTAAAGACTTTGCAATCTCCTGATTAAGTCCAACAAATCTAATCTATTATCTTTAGGTGGGAGTTCTAAAAACATAAAGGCTGCTTCATTTCATTCAGTGTCTCCTGTCCAGATTCTAAATTTAATTCTTTCCAACTCTTTTAACAGGACATTCCCTTAGGGTCCACGTTAAAGGCTGCTGGATCATAAAAAATGTGCGCTCATTTTATTAGAGCTCCCTTGATTGCTTGCTGTAGGCATATGGGGTAAGGTTTTAGGCTTGAAGCCATCTCTCTGAATGCATACCAATGCCTAGACTGAAACACATGCTCTTCTAAGCACCTTTCTTCATTGTGCTCCCAAATGATAACTGTTCAAGTCCATAGATGGTGTGGCTACCTGATTTCTTTTAATAAGACAAGTTGTCAATGTATAGTACAGCATGAAAGAAATCACTGAACTGGAAACACTTGTAAAGCCTTTCTGTTTGCATGTAGAAATCAATGTTGAGGCGATCTATTTCTGTCAGTTTTTGTACTTTTTCAGAATTTAGACTCATCAACAGTAAAGACACTCTAAATGTTGATTTTCTACTTTACTTTGCTAGGTTACATGATAAGATACAAGAACAGAAGCTGGGAACTCTCTTTTAGGTAGGATTGTGCTTGGGAAGCGGGACTTCCCAGGTGGCATTCGTGGAGAGTGGACACCACTGAAGAGATTTAGCACGCACAAGCTTAGGAGCAGTCGTGTGCTGGAAGTGGCTATCCTGGTTCATGAGATAAATAACTGTTTATCTAACTGTTAAATAATCAGAAATTTTGTAAGCTGGTTATTAAGAATTGCCATAATAAAAATGAAGTTACATGTGTATAGTTAATAAAATCAAGTCATAGAGACTCAAATACATCACTTCCTAATTATTTTACTACATTGTTCTATTTCTCTAAAGTGTTTCTGTGTGTCATATCTCTGTTTTGAAAATCTGGATGGTGCAATGGTATGCATATAGGGTATTCCTTCTCACCTCCACCACTTAGTATATCACATTAATGACTTGAAATCAGCCAGGAGGAGAGTATTTACAACATGGAAATTGATAAATACTACAAACCAGAGCTTTTTTTTTTTTTTTATTACTGTTGCTCCTTGAAGAACAGGATTTTAAACTTCACTGTGAAGAGTCCTATAATATTTTCTTGCTGCACACATTCCCTGTGTTCACTCATTGCACACATAAAACTTTTTCTAAGCAGTTGCTTTGTTAGAAAGCAGACTCTGTTCATATGTAGAATGGCTTCTATGTAGATTCAAATGGAAACTTGTCCTCACCATAGAATGTTAGCTATATGAAAGTTGGAACTTTATCTTGCTAATCACTGAATTCTCAGCATTTATTGATGCTTGACTACGTTATAATATATTGAATAATATTATCAATATCAACAAATACTTCTAAAGATTTTACTATGTACCAGAGGGTGTTCTACATATATTAACTTCATTGGTCTTTATAGCAATTTTCTGATGTGGGTTAGTATCATGATTTTAATTTATAGATGAGGAAACTGAGCTGCCCAGAAACTAAGTAATTTTCCTGTGTTCATGCATGAACAACTATGTAGTTATCAGAAAGAAATACATTTCTATAACACTGAAATGAAAAATGGCTTTCTTTTGTTTAAAAAAAAAAAGCAACTGTAGTTTACCCTCACGATTTTGCACACCTAAATAAATATCCCCATTTTTTTCAGTGTAGGCTTACTCAAATTAGTTAAAGCCTTTAAAGTTTTTTTACCTGCTAAAATGGCCAATGTAAAAACTCACTTTTACTGTACCCATTTATATATTTTAATTCTCTTAGCAGACTTTTAAAATTCTGTTTTTGATCTGAAATCTTTCATGCTTCTTGTGCCTGACATCTATTTCAGTCTGATGACCAGTGGCATTTTTCACCTCTGAGTATGATTTGTGAGCTAACTAGTCCACATCCTGGTGATTGTTGCTGCCAATTGGTCCTGAGACTTAAGTTCTTGGTAGGCATCATCATTGGATTAAATGTTTCCGTGATCAATATCTCTAAGCTGATGGCAAGACAGTCATGGAGTTGTAAGCAGAGGGCTATACATATGCCTATGCATTACAAATTGGAGATATTTTTTAAAAATAAAAATACTCTAAATTAGAAAGTTTGTTCTTGGCAACTTTCTGGTTGTTAGATTATTTGGAGATTCATTAGAAGGAATGCTGCCTGCAATCAAGAACTTGGCATTGAGAAAATTGCCCAATCACTTCCAAGTAGGTAGTCCTACCCACTTTTTGTATGAATATTAAAGCCACTCTCAGTGAGCTGATGACAGTGAGTGACTCAGTATGCTTCTCACAAAGGTTGAAAACTATGTGGAAGACTTGATAAGTTAAAAACTTAATGCCATGAATTGGATTCAGTGAAAATTTCTTTAAAAGTTTTTAGCAAATGAGTATTTTGTAGACACTGTCTCATTTGATAGCTACATCCCCATGAAATGAGGTTTTTTACAGTACAAGTTGGGTAGATATGACAGTTTAAGTAGGAAATAGCATTAAAACTTCTGATTTTTTTTTCTTTCTAAAAACAAGGAAGACAGTCAAGATGGAGCATGGTAGGGCTAAAAATGGAACTTCTGCATATAGTTACTAGTTACCAATATTTCTACTTCAAAATGATCACATGGAACAATCTCTGGTCATGACTTATGGAGTGAAAGAAAACAATGAAGACAGAAAGTAGGGAGATTTTGACTTACACTCATACATGTGAGAAAACCAAGGGTAGCAATTGCACCATACCTACATTTAAAAATCCTTAAAATTTTCAACAACAAAACCAGGAGGTACCAAGCAGTCAACTCTGTGCTTTGCTCACTTAAATATGTCAGTACCCTCAGTAGTCACCCATCATTCGGTTTTCTTCCTCAAAAAATACATTGCCCGCCTACCCGAGTTTATGTCAGCCATGCTTTCCTAAAAGGATGAATTTTTTTCAGAGCAAAGCAAGAAGAAAAAAAAAGTGAGTTTGTAATTGTATTTGTGCCTGAAAAAATTATATCTGTTTTTTCATTCCCTTCAGATGGTGTGCTTTTCCTAAATTAATGACTGTAGCTGGTGGATATTGAAAGCCTTTACTCCAGTGCATATTTATTCATTAGTATCTATATGTCTTTTACTGAAGGATATTGATGGAGTGTCATCACCTGCTGAAGTTTAGAATTTCTCTGAAAATATCAACACACAAACCTTATAATTCCCCTTTTCATATATCACGCTCGAATGCCTCCCTTGGCTGCTTTTATGCAGCAGCACTGGGCCAAACGGTGCCCTTGTGGTGGAGAACAGATATAGTGAAAGCCTTCATGCCACCTGACATGCCCTGGCAGGCCCACCCGTGGACACACCTCATCAGGTCTCACATGCTGGCCACATTTTCTGCGGCCTGGTTTTATGTGGTCGCCTCACAGATTCAGAGAAAAGGCCTCCATTGTACTCCCATTGCTATGTCAGTATCAAAACAGCATGCTCTAGTGAATAGCCTGATAAAGGCTGCAAATAAAGTTGGGATCCTTAGGTGATTTTCTGTCCCAGGAGAGGCTCACAGCAATCCTGCTGAATCAAAATGAAGTTTATCAGGGTTGGATATATTAAAAGCTCAAATAAGAGAGTACATGCATGTGTGCTAAATCACTTCAGTGGAGTCTGACTCTTTGCAACCCTATGGACTATAGCCCACCAGGCTCCTCTGTCCATGGAATTCTCCAGGCAAGAATACTGGAGTAGGTTGCCATGCACTCTTTTACTACTAAGATATTCTATTGTAGATTCAGACGTATAGTTCTGAGTTAAATACAATATTATTTTTGAAGTCTAAGCAAAGAAAAGATTGGGAATTCTAAATATCATTCACATTTTATTAGAGGTGGAAAAATAGCAGAAAAATCACTGGTATTGATGGAGGATATCTGCTTTCTAATAGGCAGGTTAAGTATTCAGGACCATACTTCTAGGCAGTATTACACATCTGGATTTCTCCTATTCTGGCCAATTGCATGGACCAAACTTTAAGTCTGTTTTAGTCTCCCTTAATTTTTCTCCTACAACACTATGAAGGTCCTCTGAGGAATATCACCAATTCTAACTGTGTTGTTTCTATTTCTTTGTTGCAAGTTTCTATTTCTTTTTGCAACAACTAAGGATAAATTAGTATCATTCACAATACAGTTTATTATAAATTACAGAAGACAATAAACTCAGCCAGTACTTTCTTTTTTCTTCCAACTTTGAACTTGAAGATAGGACTGCTGAATGAATGGGAAGTGTTCTGACAAAACCTCAATCTAGTTGTTTAGTAAGACAAGAAAATGTTGCATAATAAGGGCAGGACTCTGGAAATAGAAAGTTCCTTCCCAGGTGGCTTAGTGGTAAAGAATTCACCTGCCAATGCAGGAGATACAGGTTCAGTTGCTGGGTTGGAAAGATACCCTGGAGAAGGAGATGGCAACCCTCTCCCAATATTCTTGCCTGGGGAATCCCATGGACAGAGGAGCCTGGTGTGCTATAGTCCATAGGATCATAAAGAGTCAGACACGACTGAAGCAACTTAGCACAACACACCACATATGATAGTTTTCTCTTTCTGACTTACTTCCTCTGTATGACACACTCTAGGCCCATCCATACACTACCATGTATAAAATAGGTTGCTAGTGGAAATGTGCTATAAAGCACAGGGAACTCAGCTCAGTGTTCTGCAGTGACCTAGAGGGGTGGGATAGGGGTGGGGAAGGAGGGAGGTTCAAGAGGGAAGGGAATATATGCTTATATATAACTGATTCTCCACTGATCTCCAGTAGCATATTGGACACCTACTGACCTGGGGAGTTTCTCTTTCAGTATCCTATCATTTTGCCTTTTCATACTGTTCATGGGGTTCTCAAGGCAAGAATACTGAAGTGGTTTGCCATTCCCTTCTCCAGTGGACCACATTCTGTCAGATCTCTCCACCATGACCCGCCCATCTTGGGTTGTCCCACGGGCATGGCTTAGTTTCATTCAGTTAGACAAGGCTGTGGTCCTAGTGTGATTAGATTGACATTTTCTGTGAGTATGGTTTCACTGTGTCTGCCCTCTGATGCCCTCTTGCAACACCTACCATCTTACTTGGGTTTCTCTTACCTTGGGCATGGGGTATCTCTTCACGGCTGCTCCAGCAAAGCGCAGCCTATGCTCCTTACCTTGGACGAGGGGTATCTCCTCACTGCCGACCTTCCTGACCTTCAGTGTGGGAAAAGGTCAGTTTTCATTCCAATCCCAAAGAAAGGCAATGCCAAAGAATGCTCAAACTACTGCACAATTGCACTCATCTCACATGCTAGGAAAGTAATGCTCAAAATTCTCCAAGCCAGGCTTCAGCAATATGTGAACCGTGAACTTCCTGATGTTCAAGCTGGTTTTAGAAAAGGCAGAGGAACCAGAGATCAAATTGCCAACATCTGCTG
>NW_011495050.1:6738845-6739449 GCF_000754665.1 Bison bison bison
TTTATTTCTGCTTTATTGACTATGCCAAAGCCTTTGACTGTGTGGATCACAATAAAGTGTGGAAAATTCTGAAAGAGATGGGAATACCAGACCACCTGATCTGCCTCTTGAGAAATTTGCATGCCGGTCAGGAAGCAACAGTTAGAACTGGACATGGAACAACAGACTGGTTCCAAATAGGAAAGGGAGTACATCAAGGCTGTATATTGTCACCCTGTTTATTTAACTTATATGCAGAGTACATCATGAGAAACTCTGGACTGGAAGAAACACAAGCTGGAATCAAGATTGCCAGGAGAAATATCAATAACCTCAGATATGCAGATGACACCACCCTTATGACAGAAAGTGAAGAGGAACTAAAACGTCTCTTGACGAAAGTGAAAGTGGAGAGTGAAAAAGTTGGCTTAAAGCTCAACATTCAGAAAACGAAGATCATGGCATCCAGTCCCATCACTTTATGGGAAATAGATGGGGAAACAGTGGAAATGTGTCAGACTTTATTTTTCTGGACTCCAAAATCACTGCAGATGGTGACTGCAGCCATGAAATTAAAAGATGCTTACTCCTTGGAAGGAAAGTTATGACCAACCTAAATAGCATA